>NC_140174.1:1029937-1042437 GCF_963971535.1 Notolepis coatsorum | reverse complement strand
ACTCGGTGCCCCCCCACATCCACACACACTCACTTTCTTAAGCTGCAACGTCCCTCATATGGGACGTTTTTCGGATTTTTTGCAACCGGCACTTTGGCGACCCCTAGTGGCTTGGGTGTGCATATTTTGTAATACAATATATATATCGAATTGAAGGCTTATTTGTTGCCTGTCGATAGCGGGTTAGGGTTAGGGTCTCGAGTTACATGCCGGTATTTGAGGCTTGTGCAAAGTACACGGTATTGTGCAAAATACCACTCCCGACTCAGGCTGCAGTAGTTCCGTCAATCTAGATCCGATCTCGAAAATGATTGTGGATCGTTGTAACTAATGAGTGTGGCTTTCCAATGATACCCCACATGGGGATCTAAATAAAAAAAATAAAAAAAAACATGAAGAAACACGATAACAGGAAGAGCAAAACATCCGAATGAATTGAAGTCTATGAGGAAACTGAGTTTTTCTTTGTACACAGTTTACCAAAATCACTCCTAATCACTCATTTCTGAATGGATCTTTATGAAACTTGGATATGTACTACATAAGGCTTCAGGCTATGGCTCCGTCTGGATTTGTAAGCCATACCACCTTCTGGATTACTAACTACTACAGAAAAACTTGAGTAACACGTTTTTTTTTTTACAATTCAAGTTCAGACCTATGTTACTCTATTACGTTAGCACTAAAAGTGATTTTTTTTTCTGGAATCAGAAACTTCAGAATGCATGTGCAATAAGTATAAAGTATGTTGTCTTCGTCGTACTACAGACAGCAGTATTGCAATCGGTTCTGGCTGAGGAGGAGGGACTGGAGTGGTCCAGTGTGGTGTAGACCAGTGTAGGTTCTGGCTGAGGAGGAGGGACTGGAGTGGTCCAGTGTGGTGTAGACCAGTGTAGGTTCTGGCTGAGGAGGAGGGACTGGAGTGGTCCAGTGTGGTGTAGACCAGTGTAGGTTCTGGCTGAGGAGGAGGGACTGGAGTGGTCCAGTGTGGTGTAGACCAGACTACCCTAGTAGTAGTTCTATACGGTATGCAGTAACCATGGTAACCACTTACCTGTGTACAACAGAACATCAACTTGAGAATGGAATCACGCAATAGGTTGAGTGGGGTGACGATCGAAAGGCAGCAAATTCAACTTTCCAACAATTTATTGGTTGATCGCCGAAAACGCAGCCCGGAGCCGAGAGACGTCTCTGTAGCAGCTGTCGCGCCCAAATCCATCCCTGCGTTTGGCTAATTAAGTGCAGGAGTGGTGGAAAGTAACTAAGTATTTTTATTTTTTCTCAAGTACTGTACTGTACATATTCTAACTACTTGTACTTTATGTGAGTATTTTCATTTTAGGGAACTTTATACTTTTACTCCACTACGTTTCAAAGGAAATTTTGTACTTTTTTTTACTCCACTACATTTATCTGAACCCATCAGTTACTAGTTACTTTGAAGAAAAGGATTTTGCATAGAAAACGTGGCAAAACCCGATGTTTTTACTCCACTACATTTATCTGAACCCATCAGTTACTAGTTACTTTGAAGAAAAGGATTTTGCATAGAAAACGTGGCAAAAATGTATGAAGATTATATACATTACATTTAAAAAAAATATACATTTGAAGCCTGACGACTTCAAGAGGACATAATCAGGGCAGCATAACTCGACCACATACCACTTTAACATGACCTTTAGCGGTCAATGGATTGTGGATTGAATGCTCCCAAGCACCAGAATACACAAACGTCATGTAGAAAATGCATACTTTTACTTTAGATACTTAAGTACATTCAATAGTAAATACTCTACTTTTACGTAGAATTTGAATGAAGGACTTTTACTTTTACCAGAGTACTAATTTATCTTGGTATTTCTACTTTTACTTAAAGGAACACGCCAACATTTTGGGAAATGAATGGAAGCGGACGGTGCCGGTTAGCCTAGGCCTTGTCCAACTAACACCTCTCCCGAAGGCTAACCGGCCATGTCCGCTTCCATTCATTGTGCTAAGCTATGGCTAACGTGCAGCCAGATAGCTTTCTACTGAACGCACAGAGAGGAGACTGGTCTCTATCTTCTTGTCTCTCTCTGGAGAAGACGGTAAGCTGCTTTCCCAAAATGTCTGTGTGTTCTTTTTAAGTAAGCAACTGTGGACCTCTTCCACCCACTGTCTAATTCTGATTCTGGAACCATGTGAATAGAACTGCAATGAAACATTGCAGCGTGATCAAAGATATTTTCTCCCAGTCTTTATTTAACTCTGTCTTGTTGTTCCTGTATTTCAGCTGAGCCCTCTGTATAAGGAGTTGTTGTTGTTGTTCCTGTGTTTCAGCTGAGCCCTCTGTATAAGGAGTTGTTGTTGTTGTTCCTGTGTTTCAGCTGAGCCCTATTCCCCGTACCTGGTTCAACTAAGTCGATCAAGATGTCATTATCCAGATTCAGTTAACCCGATGTTTGAAGCCGGGATTTTCCTGTTCCTCGAAGGTGGATTCAGTCTCGTTAACTCAAGCCAGACTTGAGACCCAGGATAAGTGCGCGCGGCCGCTCCAGTTGAAAAGCCAGCACGTATCGATAGCAGAGATCCTGATTCTCCAGCGGCATTGATTGATTAATTGATTTAAAACTTTATTAACATATTGCAGTACGGCTCAATCGCCTCGCCGACAAGTTAAATGCGTTATCTATAGGCTAATTTTAAGTCCCTCATTACCTCAATCAATCAGATTATATTTCTTTAAACTTGCCTGCTGGATTGAATAATCAAATGAGATCTTGCTAGCGAAAATAATTAGTTAAACTGTTATACAGGATAACGATACGGCTCTCTTCCCATTGATTGATGTATGGTCGATCTTTTACTTATCTCCACTGTGGTGTAACGGGTTCTTCTTTTGACTTTCACGCAGACGACCGGGGTTCGAACCTAGTCTTCCCCTTCTTTTTGCGATGTAGGAATAATTCAATTTGGTGCACGTTGAGAGCTATATAAAGAATGACATCCTCAATGCATGTAGATTTATAATATTTTAACTTAAAACTAGGCTACTTTGGCGTATAATCATTAATATTATATTCCAAAAAATTATATTGGAAACACGGGGTTTCGAACACCGGTCGCTGGGTTGCCAGGATTGAGCACTACCGCTGCGCCACTGTGCCAGATGGGATAAATTCATTGTTTATACATTAATGAACGAGAGACCGTGTTTAGAATATTCTTTATTTTGAATGAAGTTTTATCCTCATTCATTAATGTGACGTCAACGGCTCATTCAATTTCTCAAATCCGTCAAACAGCGCATCTCATCAGACATCTTAATCCCAGTTACAATTAAAATAACCACATAATGTGTACATCGCACCGAGCGAGCGCCACGGTATATATAACGTGCATTATTTAGGACAAAGTGAATTTAGTATCAGCATTTTGGGTCTTTTTTACATTTCAAAAGCCCCCTCTGGAAGAATGGAGCACAAAAACGTAATTCAGAATGGTATAATGCAGATCGTAGACTGTGGGAATAATTTCAGGAAACGAGCTGTCACTTCTTTGCGGGGGCGTGGCGATGGTTCATCCGGCTAACTTGAACTTAAACCCTGCTTTCGACCAGGCTCAAACTTTTGGATCTGTTGTCATGGTGATTTGGACAATCCAGGTACGGGGAACCGGAAAGTCCGGCTTAAGTCAGACTTCACCGAAAGTTATCCGGCTAACTCAGTTATCCAGGTACGGGGAACGGGGCCCTGATCCCTCTGTATAAGGAGTTGTTGTTGTTGTTCCTGTGTTTCAGCTCTGCCCTCTGTATAAGGAGTTGTTGTTGTTGTTCCTGTGTTTCAGCTGAGCCCTCTGTATAAGGAGTTGTTGTACACCATCGCTCACAAGTTGGGGAAACCGGAAATCGCGGAGGACTTCACAGACGAGCAGCTGCACCTTTACATCAGAGAGGTAAACGCCTGGACTTTAACCCCTTCACTACCACACCACAGAAGGTTAACCTTTCACTACCACACTACAGGCGGTTAACCGTCTGTAGTGGGGTAGTGAAAGGGTTAACCTACTGTAACGTGGTTGTAAAAGGGTTAACCATTTGTTGTGTGTTAGTGAAAGGGTTAACCGTCTGTATTGTCGCAGTGAAAGGGTTAACCCTTTGGTAGTGTGGTAGTGAAAGGGTTTAAAAGGAACACGGCAACATTACGGGAGTCCAACGAGAAGATGGACACCTCTCTGTGCGTTCAGTGAGAAGCTATCTGGCTGCACGCTAGCCCATCTCGGCACAATGAATGGAGGCGGATGAGCGACTAACACCTCTCTCCCGGAGTGTTAAGCGAATTTTCCATAATGGTGGCTAGTTTCTACATTTCATTACATAACGCCACTTTTAGTTTGACCCTAATACTTACAGCAAATAATGGTTACGTACCGCGGAAATAATGAGGAACCAGCCACCCAAACAACTGCCTCTTTGCACTTCTGCGGTCAGGCAAGCGCTACCGGAGTCTCATGGCCGGCACAGAGAGACTCAGAAGGAGCTTCTATCCCCAGGCAAGCGCTACCGGAGTCTCATGGCCGGCACAGAGAGACTCAGAAGGAGCTTCTATCCCCAGGCAAGCGCTACCGGAGTCTCATGGCCGGCACAGGGAGACTCAGAAGGAGCTTCTATCCCCAGGCCATCAGTCTGCTCAGTGTGGACTCTCTGTAACTAACGTATCTCCTTCTGATCCCATGTACTCGTGTTGTTGTCAAACCAAATGTAGTATTCTTGTTAAGAATGGATGTCCACACATTCGCTCAACGTCTTCTTGATTTATTGACCACAAAAAAGCAATCAATAGTAGCTTCTCAAAAACACTTGATGTATAGTGTACAACAGTTCAAGTTCTTCTCTGCATCCAAACTTAGTCTAACAAAAATGTCCTCTGATCTTATCAACAACAGTCTCCCGTGATCACTTCTATGGCAGCGGGAATATGATTCGTCCTTAATCGACGAGGTGTCCAGTCTTGTCTTCTCTCGTCGTCTTCTTCGCCTTTCTCTCTGATCTCTCTTCCAGTGTCGTCTTGTGGCCCTGTATTTATAGCAGGCCTCGGGCCAGGTGATGACCTCACAGATAGTGACATCATAACAGATTTTCCTCCAATCCCAAACAGCTATTTTTGAGTTTGAAAATGTAGGCGTGGCTCACCACCACTAACTGCTCGGCTGAATACAATATTTCTTTTCCAACTCACTTTAAGGCTAAAATCATTGTCACTATTATATTTACTACACCTGATATATGAATATTAAGGTACTTCTCTCAAGGACACACATTTCAACATAACACAATACTTGTTTGTGCCAGAGTAAACCACAAAGCTTATAGTCCATAAATATTATTTCCATTTCAGTGTATTTATATGGCATTTCATTATTTGACTTATTCAACTTATTTACCTAGATTCATTAAAGTCTTAAATCATGCCTTTCTAAATAATTACCTTTACTTAACACTCATATTAGCTATTTGAAAATGATCTTCCCTTAATCCTGTACATTTGGCTATAAACCACTCCAAGTTTATCATAATGTTTCCCTTGTTGAACACATAATTTCAGTGATAATTGTAGTTTAATCAGATTTTAATTGAATATAGAAAAATACATTTCTAATGTGTCCTGATTACTAGACATTATACACTTCTTTTGTATAAAAAATGTCTAAACCCAGATTTACTTTTAACTATTTTGAAGATTCATGTCTTTAAGTTATTTCTTAAAAAGACTTAATTCTATGTCAGAAGCTCAAACTCTATGTTATTTGGTCTGTCTCAAAACAGCTTAGGCCATCTGTGTCTCAGGGCCACAGATACATTAATTTCACCTCCTGATAGGAAACTTCACATCTGACCTGATCAAAACCGGTTTCTCTGTTCCAAAGTCTTTGAAGCTCTTGCAGGTGTGAACTTTAATCAAGAAATTCAATAGCCTACTGTTTTCTCAGGCCAGTCGCTAGATGACCAATTGTCCTCTTCGGCGCAGCTGGCCTGTATGTAAGTGTGATGCTCTAACTGCTCCCGACCAGCTGGTCTCCTGGAATATAGCTCTGGCCAAATCTACCTGGGAATGCAACTCAAAGATTTCCATGTTATATTCCAAAAAGGGAACTTCGTCTTTGATTTATACACCCAAGTATAATTAGTCAGATAATTATACTACACAACACTAACATTCATTGCACACACATCAACACACTCTAAACACTCACCTTTAACACACACATCCACACACTCTAAACACTCACCTTTAACACACACATCCACACACTCTAAACACTCACCTTTAACACACACATCAACACACTCTAAACACTCACCTTTAACACACACATCCACACACTCTAAACACTCACCTTTAACACACACATCAACACACTCTAAACACTCACCTTTAACACACACATCAACACACTCTAAACACTCACCTTTAACACACACATCAACACACTCTAAACACTCACCTTTAACACACACATCCACACACTCTAAACACTCACCTTTAACACACACATCAACACACTCTAAACACTCACCTTTAACACACACATCCACACACTCTAAACACTCACCTTTAACACACACATCCACACACACACTCTAAACACTCACCTTTAACACACACATCAACACACTCTAAACACTCACCTTTAACACACACATCCACACACTTTAAACACTCACCTTTAACACACACATCCACACACTCTAAA
The DNA here is from genome assembly GCF_963971535.1 of Notolepis coatsorum. NCBI lineage: Eukaryota > Metazoa > Chordata > Actinopteri > Aulopiformes > Paralepididae > Notolepis > Notolepis coatsorum. The sequence goes on along the minus strand of NC_140174.1, from coordinate 1,035,699 downwards.
CACTCCCCTTTAACACACACATCAACACACTCTAAACACTCACCTTTAACACACACATCAACACACTCTAAACACTCACCTTTAACACACACATCCACACACTCACTTTAAACACTCACCTTTAACACACACATCCACACACTCTAAACACTCACCTTTAACACACACATCAACACACTCACTTTAAACACTCACCTTTAACATTCACCTCTAAGTTCTAACCCTAACCCTAACCCTAACCCTAACCCTAACACAAACAGGTATATAAGGGGTTACAATTCGGAAATCTTTGGAATCTTTGTTGAGATATGTTGAGTTAGGTTCATAGTGGTATTCATAAAATTGGAATTGGAACGAAATATTACAAATTAAGTTTTCTATGACCTTGAACGTGATGCAATCTTTTCATGCACTGGTGTGCCGACTCTGTCAGTCACCCAACGAGGCAGAAGGGCTCCGTGGCCGAGAGCCTCGACCCTCCTCCACGCTCCACACCATGTGTCTGTAGCTGAGTGTACATGGTCCTCGACCCTCCTCCACGTTCCACACCATGTGTCTGTAGCTGAGTGTACATGGCCCTCGACCCTCCTCCACGCTCCACACCGTGTGTCTGTAGCTGAGTGTACATGGTCCTCGACCCTCCTCCACGCTCCACACCATGTGTCTGTAGCTGAGTGTACATGGTCCTCGACCCTCCTCCACGTTCCACACCATGTGTCTGTAGCTGAGTGTACATGGTCCTCGACCCTCCTCCACGCTCCACACCATGTGTCTGTAGCTGAGTGTACATGGCCCTCGACCCTCCTCCACGTTCCACACCGTGTGTCTGTAGCTGAGTGTACATGGTCCTCGACCCTCCTCCACGCTCCACACCGTGTGTCTGTAGCTGAGTGTACATGGTCCTCGACCCTCCTCCACGCTCCACACCGTGTGTCTGTAGCTGAGTGTACATGGTCCTCGACCCTCCTCCACGCTCCACACCGTGTGTCTGTAGCTGAGTGTACATGGTCCTCGACCCTCCTCCACGCTCCACACCGTGTGTCTGTAGCTGAGTGTACATGGTCCTCGACCCTCCTCCACGCTCCACACCGTGTGTCTGTAGCTGAGTGTACATGGTCCTCGACCCTCCTCCACGCTCCACACCATGTGTCTGTAGCTGAGTGTACATGGTCCTCCTCCACGTTCCACACCATGTGTCTGTAGCTGAGTGTACATGGTCCTCGACCCTCCTCCACGTTCCACACCATGTGTCTGTAGCTGAGTGTACATGGTCCTCGACCCTCCTCCACGTTCCACACCATGTGTCTGTAGCTGAGTGTACATGGTCCTCGACCCTCCTCCACGTTCCACACCGTGTGTCTGTAGCTGAGTGTACATGGTCCTCGACCCTCCTCCACGCTCCACACCATGTGTCTGTAGCTGAGTGTACATGGTCCTCGACCCTCCTCCACGCTCCACACCATGTGTCTGTAGCTGAGTGTACATGGTCCTCGACCCTCCTCCACGCTCCACACCATGTGTCTGTAGCTGAGTGTACATGGTCCTCGACCCTCCTCCACGTTCCACACCATGTGTCTGTAGCTGAGTGTACATGGTCCTCGACCCTCCTCCACGTTCCACACCATGTGTCTGTAGCTGAGTGTACATGGTCCTCGACCCTCCTCCACGCTCCACACCATGTGTCTGTAGCTGAGTGTACATGGTCCTCGACCCTCCTCCACGTTCCACACCATGTGTCTGTAGCTGAGTGTACATGGTCCTCGACCCTCCTCCACGCTCCACACCGTGTGTCTGTAGCTGAGTGTACATGGTCCTCAGAGACCCTCCTCCACGCTCCACACCATGTGTCTGTAGCTGAGTGTACATGGTCCTCGTTCCAAATGACCAAATGTCACACGAGGCACCTTCTAATCGCCATTATTGCTAAGTGTTTTATCATTATAGTTAAAGTTACAGGAAGCATAGATAGTTGTGAGAGATTGTTATCGTTTGTTTTTGAAACTTGGTCTTATCTCCCTGCTAGGCGTTCCCTCTACTGGAGCACGCGGGTCTGGAGGAGGAGGTGCAGCACACGGGGGTGAGAGCGGCACGCTGGGCTGTCATTATTATTATTATTATTATTATTATTATTATTATTATTATTATTATTATTATTATTATTATTATTATTATTATTATTATTATTATTATTATTATTATTATTATCATTATTATTATTATTATTATTATTATTATTATTATTATTATTATTATTTATTTTTTCTTACTGTTTTTATGTGTCCTGTTTTTATGTCTGGGGACAACGGATGGAAATTAGCCTCGTGCTAAATCAGGCAATTTTTACACTCCACCGTGTTCATTAATTTTGCATTGTCCCGTCCAAATAAACAAATGAAGTAAAGTTACCTCCAATAGCCGACATCAATCGTCAGATATCCCCAACATCTCTTTTGGTAGCATTCATATGATGTCACTTTTCTTTCAAATGTAGGTAAGGGGGGAAAACACCTATATAGCGTTAGTTAGTTGAACATTGGTAGTGAAGCCCTCCCAGAGAACAGTCGCATTTTTATTTCCTCTCCCAGACCTCTCCAAGGCCATTCCTCCCCTCCCCCTGCTGCCGTCTCCGTCTCCGTTCGCCGGCCCTAACTGCCTCTCTGACGGTGTGGATTCTACTTTCTTCAATCAGACTTGGCTCCCTACTCAAACTACAATGGATCAACTAGTAAGCTGGTCATTTGCAGCGATTGATCAAATCTTCTCTTCAAGAAAGCAGAGTGCAGCTGATCTAGGGCTGGGCGATAAAACGATAACGATAACTATCGCGATAAATTATTTCCTCGAAATAAACATGAAACGTGGTCGCAAAGTTTAGATATATCGATTTTCCAAGCTTGGATATGAGCACACGCACTAACAACCAATCAGTGAAGGAGATGGCCGAGAGCGAAGGAGACCCGCGCTGCACCTCTGGGTAGAGAGGTAGGACTCAAGGCTGGCTAGGATAATTAGCTTGCATGGCGCAATTGTATAGTTTGGCTGGCTAGGATAATTAGCTTGCACGGCGCTATTTTATATATTTACGTGCCGAGTATGTGTGTGGCGTGAATTATGATGCCACGGTTATAGTAGTGTGTGGTATACGGTGGACGTCGTTGCAATGTATTGGGGCGGAACAGAGTATTTTAGGGATATTTAGTACATTGGAAATATGGCTGGCTAGGATAATTAGCTTGCATGGCGCAATTGTATAGTTTGGCTGGCTAGGATAATTAGCTTGCACGGCGCTATTTTATATATTTACGTGCCGAGTATGTGTGTGGCGTGAATTATGATGCCACGGTTATAGTAGTGTGTGGTATACGGTGGACGTCATTGCAATGTATTGGGGTGGAACAGAGTATTTTAGGGATATTTAGTACATTGGAAATATGGCTGGCTAGGATAATTAGCTTGCACGGCGCAATTTTATAGTTTGGCTGGCTAGGATAATTAGCTTGCACGGTGCTATTTTATATATTTACGTGCAGAGTATGTGTGTGGCGTGAATTCTGATGCCACGGTTATAGTAGTGTGTGGTATACGGTGGACGTCATTGCAATGTATTGGGGTGGAACAGAGTATTTTAGTGATATTTAGTACATTGTCATGGGATACACTGCTCGCTCTGGCTAACTGCTAACGTGCGCGGACTGATGACGACATCAACTCGAGACATTCGCAGCAGAAAAACAAGTCTATTAATAGCCCATCCATCGGTGCCGGGCATAAGAAGTTAATTAAACTTGACAGACATTATATCGACGATAATTATCGATATCGAGTTATATGAAAATCATTTTATAATTTTATCGCGATAACGTTTTTGGCCATATCGCCCAGCCCTAAGCTGATCCGCTGTGTCCAATCAGGACATTTCAAGCGGGCTTTGCGATTGACAGTTGGAATAAATGGCGCTCAATCTGCCTTTATTCTATTGAGATTGAGGATGTTGAGGATTTGTACATCCTCACAATTATGCTGATCGGTTTGGGAGCGATCGCTATCTGGATCTGGATTTGTACAAGAATAATCGGGAAAAGAGACGAACAAAAGGATGAAAACCGTGTGGACCGCTGTCTGACAGCTGTGGCCAGACTGGAAGTCTCCCACATGGAACTTGTAAAAAGACTCGCTGTCCATTCATCTGACAAACAATTGAGAGGTCAAGTCTTGCTGGGGGTCGCGCAGGACATTAAAAGCGCAACATATCGAGAACAAATTTGAATCAAATTGGTGCTTTCAGGAATCATTGTACCCTGATGCACCCCCCCCCCCACACTCAAGTCTGCTGAAGAATGAAGAATGCCCAAGGTCTGTGCGCAAGGCCACGTTGGGGAGTCAGTCAAGATAAGATCAGGGACTCTGCGTTCCTACCCAACACCTCGCCAAGAACAGAGCGAAGCTGTCTGGAGTAGATAAGATGGATGGCAGGCCCGCCCCCCCCACCCCCAATCCCTACCCAAACCCCCCGTCCCGCGTGTATGCCTGGCAATGTGCGCGCGCTGGAGGGGAGGAACCTAAGACGTTCTCATCACCAAAGCCAAAACCCCACCCCCTATGACGGCAACTGTAGTCATAACCAAACTCCACCCCCTCCGGTACTAGCTGATGGCAACTGTAATTAGTCAAAGCCGGAATCTCTCTCCGTCCTCCCTCCCACCCCACCAACCCCTCCCCTCGGGGTGCTCAGAGACACACAGACTCATGGCTAGATGAACATGTTTCAACAAATGTACATGTTTGTATTAATTAAGGGTTGTGCCATTATTACTATGCAAATGTTATAATTGTGAATGATTTTCTGTAATGAGTTGTATGTGTTGTTTTCAAGCATCCTTGACTTCCAAGGACAACGATGTAAATAAGTCATTGGCTTTTCGTTCCTCTCCTTGACAAAAGCAAATATGTGATGTAATGATCTGTATGTTTTGTTGTCTAAAATAAATACCATACCATACCATGTTTGCTAACCCTAAATGATCCTGGAGGCAATAGGTACAAACGGTGGTGAAAAGTAACTGTACTTTCTGAAAGTACTTTACTTTTCCTACTGTACTTAAGTACAATTTCAAGCTACTTGTACTTAACATGACTATTTTCATTTCAGGGAACTTTATACTTTTACTCCACTACATTTCAAAGGAATTATTGTACTTTTAACTCCACTACATTGATCTGAACCCATCAGTTACTAGTTACTTTGAAGAGAAAGATTTTGCATAGAAAACATGGCAAAATGTTTGAAGCCTGACAACGTCAAGAGGACATAATCAGAGCAGCGTAACAAAGGTTATCCTATAACCCTAGTTATATGATTGGCGTAGCTGTCTGCTTCGCTCTATGGGATACACTCAGCACCTGTGCACGTCCAATGAAACCTTTTCACATTTCATTTGCCCGACCACGCCCACCTCCGGCCACTCAAAGCCCAGGTGTGCAGTCTACGCCCAGGTGTGCAGTCTACTTCTCCCTTCCGAGTCTGAATTTCAGCTAAACACAGCCAAGGGTCCTCAGGGCTGCGTTAAAAGCAGACAGCTACGGCACCAATACACACAACTGCCAGGGGGATGCAGACCAAGGAAAAGACATTATAGTCTTTATTTACCCCATCGTACCCCATTCACAACATACCATATACATATATATATACATATATATATACATATATGTCCAAAAAACACAATTTCCCGTCGTCGTGCTATTACATAACACAAGTGGGG
>NC_140174.1:994937-1022437 GCF_963971535.1 Notolepis coatsorum | reverse complement strand
GTCCTGAAATAGAATCAAGATGTGTTTGAATCTGTGGGCGGCTAAATGGCGCAGTGGGCAAGGGGCGCGCCACTAACGCAGGAGATGCTGGGTTCGAGCCCAGCTCTCGGCGTTGCTTCCGGTTTGGCTGGTCGTTCATACTAACACAATTGGCAGTATTGGGGGGTGGGAAAGCCGGTGGGTGGGGATCGGACGTTGTGGACAGCGACTCCTACAGGTCGGTTGGTGCGCCTGCACAGCAGAATCAGGAAGCAACGGGGGCGGCGTGTCCCTTCCACGCAGACCCCCGCCGCTGAGAGATCGCGCTGTGCAGGTGAAAAGATGCGACAGGCTGCCTCCTCGAGTACCGGAGGGGACACGTGATGCAAGACTTCGTCCACATTGCAGCCGACCAGTGGGAGGCGTGGCCTAACAGCGTTCGAGACAGGGGAGGGTAGAATTGGACAATATGAAATTGGGATGGGAGAAAAAATAGAAAATGGGGAGAAAAGTAGATAAAAAAAAAAGATGTGTTTGAATCTTAAAAATAACAATTTTACTGAATTCCTTGGGTCAATATTGTTTGGGGAAATGTTTTAATTTGTCTCTATATGTTGTTAACTTCAAAAGTTATGCTGTTTTCTTTTTCTTCTTTTTCAGGTTTTGGTTTAGGATAGGTGTATAATAAAGGGTTAAAAAAGAAACCCCATGGGACATTATTTCAACCCGTTACCTGGCAGAATCTTAAAATAGACACTTCAAGGATTTAGAAAAAACAGGTGGATATGTTGTGTGTTGTGTGCTCGACAGAGAGATGCCACACTGAGCGCCGGGGGAAGTGCCTACGCCAACTACTGTGGAGTCTTGCAGCAGTTTGGCCAGTCTTACATCTCCAAGCATCAGGTAAGGAATCAGTCTTACATCTCCAAGCATCAGGTAAGGAATCCATTCAGTTGCAGTCGTCATGCCCAGTGTGTATGGCAATGCACTGCACACAAATGTAAATGCAACAATTTTGCGGAAATGAGCCCATTGAGCCCAATTGGGGGACCCTGCTTTCCTCATCCTAAATAGATCAATACAGACTGTATTAATTAATGTTGTGTTTCTTTTTTTAAATGTAGCCAAGAGGAAAGACCCTAACCCTATCAAAACAGCAGTCAAAGTGTATATTTTCAGTACTACGTTTGTTTACCAATGATTATCACCAAGTGTTATTAGCAAATATGAGTTTTTCTGAATAATGTGAATTCTCTGCATCGGAAAAAGGTGAGTAGTCATGCGAGGAAATGACTAAATCCAGATTTAACACGGCCTTTGGAAAGAGGAGATTTGGCCCTATCCATAGATTTATGACTAAATAATAAGGTCATTTATAGGCCTGATATTATATATTATATATTCAAATTGCATTATATTTCAAATTGTGTCTGCATGGCAAAATTCAGTACTGTATCACTATCTACACAATCTACAGAAAATCATCTCCCCTTTATTCTTAGATTTCTTGTACACTTGATCTCAAGAAGGTGTTGAATGAGCTCAGTGAACGAAATTCCTCCGAGCTCAATGTTAGCATGGTGTTATTCACTGCCAAAGATGAAAAGATGAGAAATTATCATTTATATTCTGCTTTGTTTCATTACAATATACTCAAGCATATTAACATATTAGCATAGTACAATATTCCTGACACTGGGAATACATTACCTGAGGTCCATAGACGTTCCTAGATTCCTTAATAAGAAACATAGTTTCAGCCTTCAGAAAGGTTTATAAGAAATACTTCCTTCCTCCACCCCCAATTGCTCCTTCCTCTCTCTCTCTCTCTCTCTCTCTCTCTCTCTCTCTCTCTCTCTCTCTCTCTCTCTCTCTCTCTCTCTCTCTCAGGATAAAGTTCCGTGGAAGGGGTTGTGCGGGGAGGGGGAGGCCCTGTTGGAGCTCTATGCCACTCAGAATGACCTCTCACCTTTCCTGCAGGACCTGGCGTAAGTAGCCATCTTACACAAACAAACAGAAATGTATGTTGTACATGTGATCTATGTAAAAAGGGAAAATATCATTCTTGAATATCACAAAATTATGTTTTTCCACACATTATTGCAACATGTTTTTGGAACTCTTTAGCCTACATGTGACTCATATGAATCCACGTCGACTCTACTTGGATATCATTTTACATTTACATTCAGTCATTTCGCTTTTACATTTACATTTACATTTAGTCATTTAGCTGAAACGCTTTTATCCAAAGCGACTTACAAGTTCTGTACGACAAGACAGCATGAAGGGTACAACTCTATCAGCTGAGTAACAATGATCATCAAACAGTGCTGAAACCTGGGTGTTGGTAGTAAATGGCTGACGGTTGCAGTGAGAGAACAAAGACAGGTCCTGAGAGCGGCTGAGAGGAAGTATAGAAAGTCACGCCTCACTGCTGACATCGACACACATCACAACCTCTTGTTAACATTCTCCAAAACCATTACTAACGCCAAAGCTTCTTTCTTTCACCATAGGATCGAGGCCTCTGCCAAGAACCTTCGCAAACTGCATGCTACCATGTCCTCCCTCCTCACTCCCCCCCCACCCCCTCCTCCCTCATCTTTCTCTGCCGAAGACTTTGCGATCTTCTTTGAGGAAAAAGTGGAGAACATCCACAGCTCCTTCTCCCAACCCCCACCCATTCCAAACACTGAATTGAGAACCTCATCCTTCAATCTTTCTCTCCCATTACAGAAGCCGAGACCCTGACACTGGTAATGTCGAATCGTCCGACTACATGCCAGCTGGACCGGCTACCCTCCCCACTCCTCCAGCACCAGACATCCTCCCATTTCTAACTGCAACCATCAACTCCTCCCTCAACTCGGGGGTGGTCCCCACCTCCCTAAAACAAGCCAGAGTCACACCGCTCATAAAAAAACCAACCCTGAACCCCACGTCATACGCAACAATCGTCCTGTCTCTCTTCTCTCCTTCCTTTCTAAAACACTTGAACGTGCTGTATCCAACCAACTTACTGCTTATCTCTTACAGAATGACCTCCTAGACCCTAATCAGTCAGGCTTCCGGACTAGCCACTCCACAGAAATGGCCCTCATTGCGGTCACAGAGGCACTTCACTTAGCAAAAGCGAAAGGCCTCTCCTCTGTCCTGATTCTCCTAGATCTATCTGCAGCCTTCGACACAGTCAACCATCAGATCCTCCTCGCGGCCCTCGCAGGAATGGGAGTGGCTGGCTCTGCGCTGACATGGCTGACATCATACCTCAATGACCGCTCTTACCAAGTGTCATGGAGAGGGACCCTGTCGGCCACCCGCCCCCTGCGGATGGGTGTCCCCCAGGGCTCGGTCCTAGGACCCCTTCTCTTCTCCCTCTACACTAAATCACTGGGTAACATTATCACATCTCATGCCTTCTCGTATCATTGTTATGCCGATGATACTCAACTCTTCCTCTCCTTCCCTCCCTCAGATATCCACGTCTCTGAGCGGATCTCGGCCTGTCTGTCTGACATCTCCGCCTGGATGACGACCAACCACCTCAAACTGAACCTAAGCAAAACAGAATTGCTCCACCTGCCGGCCAAATCCTCCCCACTGACCGACCTTTCCATCACAGTCGAGAATGCAGCTGTGACCGCGTCCCCGACCACCAAGAACCTTGGTGTTGTCCTCGACAACCAGTTGAACTTCTCTGCTCACATCACAGCGACAACCAGAACCTGCAGATTCCTCCTGAGCAACGTCAGAAGGATCCGCCCCTTCCTGACAAAAGAAGCCATCCAACTCCTCGTCCAATCAACAGTCATATCCCGCCTCGACTACTGCAACGCACTGCTTGCTGGCCTCCCGGCCACTGCCACCAAGCCTCTTCAAATCATTCAGAACGCAGCGGCCCGCCTGATCTCAAACCTACCGAAGACGGCCCATGTCACCCCACTTCTTAGGGACCTGCACTGGCTCCCCATTGCTGCACGAATCCGCTTCAAGGCCCTCGACCTGGCATACCGTGCGGCAAAGGGAACCGCTCCCGCCTACCTCCGGTCAATGGTCTCTAACTACACACCCTCAAGACCCCTACGCTCTGCATCTTCTGGCCGCTTCAGACCCACTCCTATCCGAGCTCCGGGAGGGTCATCAAGGAGAACCTGCCTTTTCTCAGTCCTTGCCCCACAATGGTGGAATGAACTACCCACCCCAGTTAGGAAACCCGTCCAATCTTTCGCCGTTGACTAAAGACGCACTTTTTTTATCTACTTTTTCTCGCCATTTTTTAATTTTTCTCCCGTCCCCAATTTCGCATTGTCCAATTCTACCCTCCCCTGTCTCGAACACTGTTAGGCCATGCCTCCCACAAGCCGGCTGCAATGTGGACGAAGCCTTGCATCACGTGTCCCCTCCGGTACTCGAGGAGGCAGCCGTTGCATCTTTTCACCTGCACAGCACGATCTCTCAGCGGCGAGGGTCTGCGTGGGAGGGACACGCCGCCCCCGTCGCTTCCTGATTCTACTGCGCAGGCGCACCAACCGACCTGTAGGAGTCGCTGTCCACAACGTCCGATCCCCACCCACCAGCTTCCCACCCCCTAATACTGCCAATTGTATTAGTATGAACGACCAGCCAAGCTGGTAGCAACGCCGAGAGCTGGGCTCGAACCCAGCATCTCCTGCGTTGGTGGCGAGCGCCTTGCCCACTGCGCCACCTAGCCACCTAAAGACGCACTTCTTCAACCATTATCTGAAATAAAATAAAAATTTTAATTTGAAAAATATCTAACCCTAACTAACCTTACTGTCATGCACTTGTCCTAATAAACTAACCTACACTGTAGCACTCAACACTTTGATGAACATTGTTACTCAGCTGATAGAGTCGTGCCCTTCCTTCCTGATGGCTTGTCGTACAGAACCTGTAAGTCGCTTTGGATAAAAGCGTCAGCTAAATTACTAAATGTAAATGTAAAGACATATTAGTATAGTAGGAAGAGTGCATGATAGTATAAGACGGTAAGGTTAGTGTTTTGTACAGTTTATGTAAACAGTTTCCATTGTATCACGTAGGAAACGTCTCTTTCACACTTCATCACACATGCAGCCTTCATATGAGCGATGGCGTGTCCTTCAAAGTGTTCCAAAAGCAGGTAGAAAATGTGTGTCATATAATGTGTGTAACATGTGACTCTCTCGGGCCTGGCTACATGTGGGTGGATGTGTACTTCCTGCCCTGACAGGAAGTGGGTGGCGTACAGTGGGCTCTACCAGACGCTAGAGTTGGACTCCTCCCTGCTGCTGCAACAGATCACCAGGATAGAGTACCACTATTGTTGTGGTCAACAGGAACTGCCTTACCAACAGGTACAGTATTGTTTCTCACCCCCCCCCCCCCCCTACATACAGTAGTCAAGCATAGACACAATAGTTTAACTTTGACACAAAATCATTATTTTTATTATTTTATACCATAAGCTATCTGGCTGCACGTTAGTCTAGCTCAGCACTATGAATGGAAGCGGACCGTGCCGTCCGGTTAGCCTAAGCATTGTCCAACTAACTAACACCTCTCCCGAAGGCTAACCGACACTTATGGGCGGGGAGTCAGTCAGTCAGTCAACCTGTCAGTCAGTTAGAGACATTGACTAAAAACATCTATACCAAAAATAAAAAATAAATTATAAGCACAATGTTTGCATTTCTTTTCACGGCCCCCTTGGGGGTCCTGACCCCCAGGTTGAGCACCACTTGTTTAAATCACCTGCTACCGTTGAATCAAAATGGATTGAGCTTTTTACTGGAGCGTTAAAGGAACACGCCAACATTTTGGGAAATTAGCTTACCGTCTTCTCCAGAGAGAGACGAGAAGATAGATACCAGTTTCCTCTCTGTGCGTTCAGTAGAAAGCTATCTGGCTGCACGTTAGCCTAGCTTAGCACAATGAATGGAAGCGGACAGTGTTGGTTAGCCTTCGGGAGAGGTGTTAGTTGGACAATGCCTAGGCTAACCGGCACCGTCCGCTTCCATTCATGGTGCTAAGCTATGGCTAACGTGCAGCCAGATAGCTTTCTACTGAACACACAGAGAGGAAACTGGTCTCTATCTTCTTGTCTCTCTCTGGAGAAGACGGTAAGCTAATTTCCCAAAATGTTGGCGTGTTCCTTTAACGAGGAATGCCACCCTTTATATCATTCTTGCTTCTTATGTCATTCCTTGATGAAAATGGAGGACCCTGATGTAAAACAAGATGAAAGTCTGTCTCTGGTCTGCATCCCCTTAACAATTGTGTGTATTGAGCCGTACTGTATTGTACCCATTCTGCTAATCTGTTAATAAAGTTTTCAATCAATCAATCAATCAAGCTTGGACTTGTGTTGAGAGAAGCTTTGTGTCTTGTGTTTATATTCTGTACAGACACAGGAACTTGGAGACTCCTTGCACGGGTTCCTGGAACACGGACTGCATCTGTTATTCAAATACAGAGACGTCTACCCCACGACTCAGAACGCCAAACTAGACACACTGCTCAGGTACATTATTTACATATTATGTAGATTATATTAGTTATGTGTTCATGTTACGGTCATAGGTGCAACAGTTGGGATTATTATGTGCACAACAAAACAACAAAACAGGTGCATCTTTTCTCAGAATCCTGGCTCAGATTTGTAAGACGAAGGTGTTCCAGAAACTGAACCCAGGTCAGTTTGAGCTGCGGGAGGCGGTCAGGGAAGCTGTACAGGTCAGTAACCACCTCAATGAGGAACCATATAACTCTATAATTTATATATAGTTATATATATATTAGTGCTGTCAGGTGATTAAAAAAATGAATCTAATTAATTACAGGATTTGTAATTAATTAATCTAATTAATCGCATTTTAATCGCATAACCATTTTATGCCTAATATTCTATATTCTTTTTTTATCTACTTTTTCTCCCCATTTTTTCAATTTTTTCTCCCATCTCAATTTCGTATTGTCCAATTCTCCCCTCCCCTGTCTCGAACGTTGCTAGACCATGCCTCCCACTGGTCGGCTGTAGTGAGGATAGAAGCCTTGCATCACGTGTCCCCTCCGCGTGTATCCTTTCGGCAACTGGCTTGTCCTTCCGCGTTCCCGTTTGGCGCTCTGATTGGCCAGGTCATGTGACATGTGCGCCCAATAGCGTGTTTGCCCATTTCCGCGTCGAACAGCCTGCAAACTACCTGCCGTTCTATCGAAGGACAAGCCAGTTGCCGAAAGGATTCACGCGTCCCCTCCGGTACACGAGGAGGCAGCCGTCGCATCTTTTCACCTGAACAGCGCAGACTCTCAGCGGCGAGGAGTAACGCGTGGGAGGCTCACGCTGCCCCTGTTACTTCCTGATTCTGCTGTACAGAATTCAGTGTATCTACAAAACCTGTTTAATCATCTTCCATTTATTAATTTGCTTAGATTTTTCAGGTCTGGTCAATTTGAGCATGGTGTTATTCACAGTCAAAGATAAAAAAATTATTTATTGATATTCTCATTTGGTTCATTACAATTTACTCAAGCCTAGTAACAGACACAATATTTCTGACACTGGGAATACATTCCCTGAGATCCATAGATGTCCCTAGAATCAGATACCAAGAACATGCAAATGGACCATATTAAAAAAAAGTCTGTAAATGTGTATTCTACGTTTATGGAATGAACGAGATAAAAAAAAAAGTATTAAAAAAAGAAAAACAAAAGTTTTAATACATTTTTAGTGAATTTTCATAACGCGATAATTTGCTGTGTAATTAATTAATCTAATTAACGCGATAAACTGACAGCCCTAATAGTTTTCCTGGACAGTCTGTGTATTTGCAGTTGTGAAGTCAATCCATATCACTAACCATCTACATTTAACTATGAATGAACATAAGCATGCACAATTTTTTTTTATTATACATAAATATTTTCTTTGGGGGAAAAGCCATTCTTTTATTCCACACCTTTCCAAAAACTCTGTGGATGTATTATTATTATTTTTAATGATTACTCTACATAAAAAATTTATATATAGCACCTTTAACTTACCATGCTCTGAACTTCATAAAAGTCAGACAAGGCTTTCCAAAAGCTCAAACAGTGAACTCCAAGCCCACGTGGTTGAACAAAAAATTCAAAGAAACAGACTAAGAAATTACATAAACTCCATGATCAAAACCGCAACCAGATTCTCAAACATAAACATAAAGACGGACAACACGCTCATCACAGACAAGCTGGATGTGGCCAATTACTTAAACATCTTCTTCACAAACATAGCCACAACACTGGTAAACAAACTACCCTCCCACTCAGGGCATTATGGGGTAGAACACATAGTAGCATACTACAAAAACCTAGGGGTCCGCAAAGACGACTTCAAACTAGAAATGGTAACAACCGATGAGGTACTAAAAAAACTGAGCGCCCTCCAACCTAACAAGGCCACTGGCCATGACAACATCCCCTCCAAATTCCTCAGAGACTCAGCAGCCGCCATCACCCCAGTCATCACACACATAATAAACCTCTCCATAAAACAGGGACACATCCCCAAGGACTTCAAAATTGCGAGAGTGACCCCTCTGCACAAAAAGGGCAGCAAATTAGACCCGGGTAACTACCGCCCTGTTTCTATCCTTGGAGAAAATAGTCTACGAACAGGTCGAAAAGTACCTGGCGGAAAAAAATCTAATCTACGAATTCCAATCTGGCTTCAGAACATCCCACTCCACTGACACATGCCTTTTCTATTTGAACGACCACATCAAACAAGAGGTGGACGCGGGCAAATACTTCGGCATGGTCATGCTGGACCTACAAAAGGCCTTCGAACACTGTCAATCACTCCATTCTGACAAGCTAAAAGCAATTGGTTTTGATAGTTTTTTTTTTATTATTATCTTTTTCCCCCTCCTTTTTCCGATATTTTTTTCTCCCATCCCACTGTTAGTCGTTATGCCAATTCCCAACTCCCTTCCTGGTTGTTGCGCACCCCCCCCCTACTGTTGGTCCGGGAGGCCGGAGACTATCACATGCTATCCTCCGACACATGTGCAGCCAGCCGGCAGCCAGCTTGGCAGCGCAGATTATCACTGGGAGAGTGTAACGTGTGGAAGGTCGCACTACCTTTCTCCAGATCCTTCCCTCGCTGAGCAGGCGCCCCGACCGAACTGTAGGAGTTTTTTCTGTTTACAATGCCCAGGACCCACCCACCAGTTTTCCCACCCCTAACACTGGCAATTGTGTTAGTATGAGCGACCAGCCAAGCTGGTAGCAACGCCGAGAGCTGGGCTCGAACCCAGCGTCTCCAGTGTTGGTAGCGAGCGCTTGTTTTGATAGTTTATCAGTGAGCTGGATGCAATCCTACCTTGAGGGGAGAGAACAGATGGTGGAGGTAAACGGTACTCTATCCCCCCCTCTCACAGTGAGCTGTGGTGTTCCACAAGGAAGCATACTAGGACCGCTACTGTTCCTAATTTATGCAAATTACATGTCGTCAGCTTGTGACTGCAACTTGTTCTTGTTCGCGGACGACTCAGCCCTGCTGGTCTCTGACAAGAACAAGTTACAGGTTGAAAAAACCCTCAGCTCTGAATAACAAACTATCATTACACCTGGGTAAAACAGAGTCCATTCTCTTCGGATCAAATAACAAACTCAGCAAGACCGACGGCTTCTCAGTTACAGTGGGTGACAATATTGTCACAAGGAAAGATGAAATTACATACCTAGGTTCCATCCTAGAGGCAAATCTTTCCTGTGACAAAATGGCATCCAAGGTAATAAAAAAAGTCAACCAACGAACTAGATTCCGGATCTCCTCTCTGGTAAACAAGAATACCCTGAAGACTCTGGCAGGAGCACTCATTCAAGGGTACTACGACTATGCTTGCACCTCATGGTACCAAAGCACCTCAAAGGCGCTAAAAGCAAGATTAAAAACATCACAAAACAAACTGGTCAGACTACTGCTTGACCTGACTCCTAGAACCCACCTCACCCCTGCCCACTTTGACAACCTAGGATGGCTTAGAGTAGACGACAGATTACAGCAACTTGCAATGGGCCTGGTCTACAAGATACACTACACCACTAAGGTACCCATGTACATGTCAAAATACTTCCCAAAGGTCAGTGAATACCACGACCACAACACCAGAGGAAGCTCAACAAATCATGTTAAACCCAGATTCGGCTCAAACAAGGGACTAAACACGTTTCGCAATTATGCCACATCAATGTGGAACGCCCTGCCCAAAGCTGTAAAGGAATGTGAATCACTACCCACATTCAAAACCGCTCTTAAAGAGCACCTACGGGAGGCTGCAATTCGAAACTGGCCACCGTAAATGTCCAAACCCCCCCACCCCCTCCTAATAGACAGTCTCCTCCCCACCGCATGTATATATTATTCTCTCCCCACCGTATGTATATTTCTCTCCCACCCACCCACCCCCTCCTAATGTACAGTCCCCTCCCCATCATATGTATATACTCTGTCAGGATCTATGGGTAACAGTACTGTATATTTGCATATCGTATATGTCACAAATGTAACAGTACTAAATACCTGTATGTCATGTATGTCCCTATGCCACAAATGTCATGTTTGTCATAAATGTCACTATGAATTGAAAATGGGGGAGCCTGATGTAAACAAGACGAAAGTCTTTCTCTGGTCTGCATCCCCTTAACAATTGTGTGTATTGAGCCGTACTGTATTGTACCCATTCTGCAATCTGTTAAATAAAGTTTTCATTCATTCATTCATTCATCTTTAGATGCATGATTGTTGAATACATGATTGTTCCCCTGAAAATCCAAAACGAGTTATACAGTACTCAATTAACGGTGTGTTAAATATCTAACTAAATGACTATAACTGATCATTTTATAGTCATTTTTGCGGTATAAATGTAAAATGATTTCGTCTTTTACAGGCCGGCACAGAGAAGTGGTTTGCTATGAAAAAGGGTTTGCATCAACCGATGACCAAGGTAGATACAGGACGTGATGAACGCTCTCAGCACTTCTGCACATAGACATATATATACAGAGGCTCGATGACTGACCCGCGCTGCCGGCCAATGGAGACCGGCGTCGCCACATGGCGGCCATCTTGCCACAGGCAGCACGCTTTGCACTATATAGTATTGTATATTAGTATATTGCATAGTATATTGTATATTGTACGGTAACTCAGTTACTCTATTCTGCATCGAACATTGTACATATGTCTATACTGAACACTGTGTCTACGTACGTGACTTATATTTTCACTTCTATTTTTACATGCTATACTATGTTTTTTCTTACTTATCTTGTTTGGCACAGTCTCTGGAGCGTAACAGAAAGAAGCATTTTGTATAAAAGTATTCTGTACTTCTGTTTGACAACTATTAAAGAAACTTGAACTTGAAACTTGAGCTCATAACATGAATGTCTATGGTGCATGTACTACTATTGAAATAACCATAGCTTGCAAAACTTTCAACCGATTTTCAAACGGTTTGGTTTGTTATAAACGTCAGAGATGTAGTTATCATACTGCATACGTATAATGGACTTTCATATAAAAATCATTTCAACATGTCCAAGCATCCTGAATCATAGCCGCTTCCACGTTAATAACGTTTGTAATAAACCAAACTTTTGTAAATCGGTTGATAATTGAGCACGCTGTGGTTATTTCAATAGTACATGCACCATAGACATTCGTGCTGCCTGTGGCAAGATGGCCGCCGGTGAACTACGCTGGAGACTCCGCCCCCTTGCACCATCCAGTTATATATATCTATGGTTCTGTATGACTTGTTGCTTGGTTACCCATTGTTTTATATCTGCCTCTTCATCTGGTGTCCAGGACCTGGCAGCGAGTGTGAGCGCCCTCTCCAGCTTGACCGGGGAGGTGCAGGAGGACATTAAACTTAACAAGGATGTCTGGAACAAGGTGTTTGAAAGGTGGGCTGAGAGAGACGTGTAGGAGAGACTGGAATAGTCCGTATTAGAGAGTAGTGTAGTTCAATTACTAGTTTAACTTTGGAACATTGTTTGGTATTTTAATTACGTACAAATATCTGTATCTTTTTCAGTAGTATGTAGTTTAGGTTCAGTAATTCATTACAAACCACATATCTCCCTAGAAATGTCCTGATACCACCCCTCAGGCTGCCCGGTCCCCAAATCAAACGCACCCACTCTTTACTCAATGTCAGTTCAGTTGTTGCTCCTGATGTAACTATTAGATTCCAGACTCCGATTGCAATACTTTTCCACAATGTAGTTTGGATATAGATAAACTACTTTTTCCGAAGTAGTTTTAGTTTGACAAATTATATATATGTTTATTTTTTTCACCCTTTCTTTCTAAGAGTAGTTACACTTTAGTTTCATGTTCATTGTTGGGTAGCGTGTAGCTTGGTGAACGACAGTTTTAGAGTAGCTCATCCAACAGTGGGAATAGCTATGCATTTTCTGATCAATTAAAGATTGTTCCTCTTGTATCTATAGTGCCGTACAAGTGGACGTGTTCACTGTGGTCTATCAGAAGCTCGACTACTTGGTGAGTCATTGTTTGTGTTCACATGTGCATTGGTTCATGTCTCGTTTGGGCAGTGTTGTAAAAAGTACTTGAAAACCATACTTGATTAAAAGTAAAGATATCCCATTTGAAAGTGACTTTGGTCAAAGTTAAAGTCACCGTTAAGAAAATTACTTGAGCCTACTAAAGGTTAAAATAGCTCAAATAAATATACTTAAGTATCAAAAGTAAATGATGAAATAATGTACTTAAAATAACACACCAACATAATAATCAATAGATGGGCAGAGTATGTGGAAACACTATACAAAGACCAGAACAGAACATCAGACACAGGAATTAGTCTAGAAGAGATAGAAAAAGTCCAGATCACGAAAAAAGAAGTTGAAGAGGCTGTGAAGTCACTGGCCACGGACAGATCGCCCGGCGAGGATGAGATCCCTGCTGAACTGATTAAGAACTCTGGGCCCTGTTTCTTGTACCTGGTTCAACTAAGTCGATCAAGATGTCATTATCCAGCTTCAGTTAACCCGATGTTCGAAGCCGGGATTTTCCTGTTCCTCGAAGGTGGATTCAGTCTCGTTAACTCAAGCCAGACTTGCGACTCAGGCTAAATGCGCGCGGCCGCTTCAGGCGAAAAGCCAGCACGTATCGATGGCAGAGATCCTGATTCTCTAACGGCATTGATTGATTAATTGATTTAAAACTTTATTGACAGATTGCAATACGGCTCAATCGCCTCGCCGACAAGTTAAATGCGTTATCTATAGGCTAATTTTAAGTCCCTCATTACCTCAATCAATCAGATTATATTTCTTTAAACTTGCCTGCTGGATTGAATAATCAAATGAGATCTTGCTAGCGAAAATAATTAGTTAAACTTATACAGAATTACGATACGGCTCTCTTACCCATTGATTGATGTATAGTCGATCTTTAACTTATCTCCAATGTGGTCTAACGGGTTGTTGTTTTGACTATCACGCAGACGACCGGGGTTCGAGACCCTAGTCTTTTCCTTCTTTTTGCAATATAGGAATAATTCAATTTGGTGCACGTTGAGAGCTATATAAAGAATGACATCCTCAATGCATGTAGATTTATAATATTTTAACTTAAAACCAGGCTACTTTGGCGTATAATCATTAATATTATATTCAAAAAAATCATATTGGAAACACCAGGTTTTGAACCCCGGTTGCTGGGTTGGCAGGCTTGAGCACTACCACTGCACCACTGTGCCAGATGGGATAAATTCATTGTTTATACATTAATGAACGAGAGACCCGTGTTTAGAATATCCTTTGTTTTGAATGAAGTTTATCTCTTTATCCTCATTCATTAATGTGACGTCAACGGCTCATTCAATTTCTCAAATCCGTCAAACAGCGCATCTCATCAGACATCTTAATCCCAGTTACAATTAAAATAACCACATAATGTGTACATCGCACGAGCGAGCGCCACGGTATATATAACGTGCATTATTTAGGACAAAGTGAATTTAGTATCAGCATTTTGGGTCTATTTTACATTTCAAAAGCCCCCTCTGGAAGAATGGAGCACAAAAACGTAATTCAGAATGGTATAATGCAGATCGTAGACTGTGGGAATAGTTTCAGGAAACGGGCTGTCACTTCTTTGCGGGGGCGTGGCGATGGTTCAGGCTAACTTGAACTTAAACTCTGCTTTCGACCAGGCTCAAACTTTTGGATCTGTTGTCATGGTGATTTGGAAAATCCACGTACGGGGAACCGGAAAGTCCGGCTAACTCAGTTATCCAGTTAAAGTTATCCGGCTAACTCAGTTATCCAGGTACAAGGAACGGGGCCCAGTGGTGACCGATGCATCGAGCTCCTTGTGAAACTGATAAACAACATCTATAACTCAGGAAATATTCCAAATGATTTCCTAAAATCAATGTTCATTCCGATCCCAAAGACCGGAAGAGCCACAGAATGCAACAATTACAGGACTATCAGTTTGATATCTCATGCATCAAAAGTACTCCTGAAAATCATCAAGAACAGAATAGAACCCATAATTGAACATCAGCTCTCGGATAGCCAAATGGGTTTTCGCAAAGGAAAAGGAACAAGAGATGCAATCTGCCAACTCAGAATCATTGGTGAAAAATCGATAGACCAACAGAAGAAGCTGTATATTTGCTTCATCGATTTCACGAAGGCCTTCGACAGAGTTGAACATACAACATTGATGAGAACAATGGAAGAATTCAAAATACCAGTTTCTGACCGAAGAATAATTGCCAACTTATACTGGAGGCAGAAGGCTAATGTTAGAATAGGAAAGGAGAAATCAAGAGACTTCCCGGTGGAGAAGGGTGTAAGACAAGGATGCATCTTGTCCCCTGTACTCTTTAATATGTACAGTGAATCACTGATGAAAAAAGGTCTGAGAGGAGGGAAAGGAGTAAAACTTGGCGAAGAGAACATCACCAATATAAGATACGCGGATGACACTGCTATAGTCTGTAACTGTCAAGAAGATCTACAGGACATGATGAATAAGCTGAATGTCGAATGCAAAAACTATGGAATGTCACTAAACACAAAGAAAACTAAAGTAATGATCATTGAAAAAACACCAGGAACTGTTTGTAAAATACAGGTGGATGGAGAAAAACTTGAACAAGTGAAGGAGTACATGTACCTTGGAAGCTGGATCAGTGAAGGTGGAAGAGCTAACATGGACATTAAGAGAAGAACCGGAATTGCAAAGGGCGCATTCTGGAACCATAAAGAATTATTGAGAAGAAACATAAGTTGGAAAACGAAGACCAGGATTTTGGAAACGTATGTTATGTCAGTCTTTTCATACGGAGCAGAAGCATGGACGCTGAATGAAGAGGCAAAGAGGATGATAGACTCTTTTGAAATGTGGACACTGAGGAAGATGCTGAAGATAACATGGAAGGATAAGATCAAGGATGAGGAGGTACTGAGAAGAGCGGATATGCAAGGACGACAGCTGCTGGAGAGGTTGAAAAAGAGAAAGATGGAGTTGTGCGGGCATGTTCTGAGAGGATCCAGCGGGGAGATGTTCAAGAAGGTGGTGATGGGGAAGGTGGATGGAAAGAGAGGAAGTGGAAGACCATTTAGGGGGCCAGTACTCCGGTCGCCCTGGAGGCCGGGGGCAGCTCATTGAACGTGCGAGGCCCGGGACAGTGCTTAAGTTTGGGGTAACCGGGACGAGCGGAGGGCCTGGAGCTCACACTTAGTCTGATTTCCATTTAGGGGGCCAGTGCTCCGGTAGCCCTCAAACTGGGCATGCCATCTGACACACACACCCCCCCCTAACCATAACCATAACCCCATAAGAGTAGCCCTCAAACTGGGCATGCCCACAATGAATGGAAGCGGACATGGCCGGTTAGCCTAGGCATTGTCCAACTAACACCTCTCCCGAAGGCTAACCGGCCATGTCCACTTCCATTCATTGTGCTAAGCTAGGCTAACGTGCGGCCAGATAGCTTTCTACTGAACGCACAGAGAGGAGACTGGTCTCTATCTTCTTGTCTCTCTCTGGAGAAGATGGTAAGCTAATTTCCCCAAATGTTGGCGTGTTCCTTTAAGTATAGTAACTTATAGTACAAGTAAAAGTACAAAGTAATTTTCATAGTATAAAGAAACAGCCAGAATCTTTTCCCCTTCAAATTGTATTAACAATTTTAATAAAACAACAAATGATGGTTTAATTATTAACAACAAATGCATTGCTCCTCCTAGTCATTGGTCATTACTTGTTTTGTCTTTATTTCACCTGGCTCTTATTGTGCCCCCCCCCCCGTTCTCTGTGTAGCTGGCGGAGGAGGTGAAGACTAACTTGTTCCTGATGAAGGGGCAGATGGAGAAGGGCCTGGCCAACAGTCTGCTTCCCCTCTACCATATCCTCCAGGCTATCCACAGAGACAAGGCTTCCCTACAGAAGGGGTTAGAAATCACTCCTACGTGTCCTCACTATACGCTATAGGAGAGGGGACAGTATTCAGCAAAACAGACAATGTATCAGATATTTAACTAAATGTATCAAATTGTCAAAAAGAAAATCACAAAAATAAGTCTAATCAAGTCAAAAAGTACAATTGACTATACTCAAACGGTGGCCATTTTGCTCTCATGTCACGCTCGGGGTGAGCTTCCTTTCTGGGAACAGGGTGGACAGGAACAGGGTGGACAGGAACAGGGTGGACAGGAACAGGGTGGACAGGAACAGGGTGGACAGGAAGCCCACGCTGAGCGTGACATGAGAGCAAAATGGCCGCCTGTGTGAATACGGTCAACGGCAGTGAAACGCCTCTCCCATGACCCCTGCGACGCGTCTGTAGTACGAGACGATTTCTTCTCGCGTCACGTGTGTCCGTTTTGTTCTCACGCACAGGGCTTCACATGTTCCACACATTACTGCCTCCTCCATTCGTGTGACAGGGATTTATGTCTGTGTTCGCTGTTGTTTCAGGGACGAGTTACTGCAGCTGACTAACGTCCATGAGGTGTTCAGAGAGGCTCTTCCTCATTGGTTGAACCAGGCGTTCAGCGCCACCCAGGGCAGAGTGGAGCGAGCGGTGCAGCTAGACCAGGTAAACTCTGACCTCTGAACTCTGAACTCTGACCCCATTGCCTGCCCTACACCCTATAGGCTCTGTTACCCATACTGTACAACTCTGAACCGCATATAAGTGTAAAGGAGGTCTGTGAGTAATATATCCCCAGTCACAATGGACTTCCCTTTCACTGCCACACGGCAGAAGGTTAACCCTTTACTATCACACAACCGACGGCGATGCTCCATCATTAGCATCATTAGCTCCGCGGATGCGGAGCTAATGATGCTAATGGTGGAGCATCGCCGTCGGTTGTGTGATAGTAAAGGGCTAACCTTCTGTATTTGTCACAGTGAAAGGGTTAACCGGCTGTCGTGTGGCAGTGAAAGGGTTAAGTGTTGTGCAGTGACTGTGGCACGTAGTGTTACTGCAAGTAAACTCATGCACCCTTAAAAGGCACGCAGACACGTTAAAAGGTGAGTTCACCTCTTGGTAATAGTGGTCTGCGATGTGGAGACCGGGGTTCCAGACTCACTCGGGGCGATCCCTTAACAGCCAAAAGTCTAGTCTAGTCCCCCTGCCAGAAACAATGGGCTAGTACCAGGCACATGCACACATAGCAACACACATAACAAGTTTCTCCCAGAGGATCCTGAAGATGATGATGAGTAGGCCTAAAGACCACAATAAGTGGGTCATTTATTTTGTGTTCAACACCAAAGCCAGCTTTCTAGGTTGAATATAATAACCAATTTTAATTTTAGCCAAAATACGCTACAGGCAGCCATTTTGATGATGCAAATGATGCATTCCTAGCAGATATATTTAGCTAGATATTTTGCTCGATATTAATGTATAGAGGTGCCAGAATCAGTTTATAAATCCTTTAGAAATGTTTTCCCATTTGAGATACAGGCATTCTAAGCTCCCAGTCGTCATTTTGGACAACATTTTGAAAATTAACCCTCTTCGGAAGGTGTATTTCCCTAAAACTTTAGTATGTTCCTAAGTATGTCTAGGGGTACTTGGGGTACCAGAATCAAATGACAAAATCATTTATATAATTTTTATATTGACATATATATAGCCATTTTAAGCTTGGCCAGCCGCAATTTTGGACGCCATCTTGAAAATGAAGCCTTTCTGGAAGGTGTATTTTCCTAGATTTTTAGTATGTTAGTGAACATGCCCAGAGGTACCAGAATCAGTTGAGAAATCCTTTGCACCATTTTCTTAATTTGAGATATAGCCATTTTAATCGCCCCGGCGCCATCTGGGACGCCATCTTGGAAATGGCGGCTTTCGGAGGGGTCGATTTTGGTCGATTTTTAGTATGTTATTTAGCACGCCCAATACTACCAGAATCCATTGAAAAACCTTTTGTATCAATTTTTTTGGGGTTAAACCATATATTGACTCGCCTATAGAGGCCAAGGGGTGCTTGAGCACCTGCCTTTTTGAGCCTCATCAAAAAAGTGCCCTTTTTGAAAAAATAAATAAATAAAATAATTTTTTTTTTACCGTTACGCATATAGACTGTCCTTCCAACTGAAAAATGTCAGGATAGAATCTAAATATTAGGTAAAGAGAGAGAGATGCCCCATATTCCATTGCAGTTTGCACGGCCTCCTCAGCGTGCCTCTCCGCGGACCTATATATTTTATGCATAGCGTGGGTGGTGATGATGATGATGATGATGATGATAGAAACCGCTGTGGGTTAGGGTTAGGGTTAGGGTACAGTTAAATGCTGGTATTACACTCACTGAGGGACACGAAGAAGTCAAGTCCGATGGGATTTGGGAATCTCAAATACAAATCGGGATTGGATTAAACAATACAGAATATGCAGCACTTCTTGGGGTCTGTAGGGTAAGCACTTATTCCCTCCCCCCTGAACATTTATGGAGATGTATGGGCCTTTTAAGTCAGTGATAAAAGTGTCTTTCAAGGATAAGTGAGCTCCTGCACTGATTATTATAGTTCAATATTCAATATTTGATCACCAAAACCCCCCAAAAAGCATAAAAAGGGGGCCCCCCGCCCAAAAGGGCCCTTATGCTACGTGCGCTCGGTTAATATATACACACAGGTATAGTGCCCTTTTCAGCCTTTGAGCACCTGCCCCTCTAAAGTCCTGTGCACGTCCCTGAGTAGTACCTAGTACAAACAAGATTAAAACACAAGTACAAACACATTAGCAATAACATACATCATTTAACCCTTGCAATATACACACAGTTCATCCCCACATATATACTAATCAGTGTTCACATCTTTGATTATCTAGTATCAACCAATTCCTAAGATTATACTTGAATGAATGCGTTGGATGAAATGGACTCTCCGATGTTCCGTGGGATTCCATTCCAGCGCTGTTTTATAAGAGAAAACCGATCGCCCAAATGTTTCTGTCAAATTGCACGATGATGGAAATGCGTGTGTGTGACGTTGTGTCCAAGTGAAATGCCTTACTGTAGTTTGACGAGTAAACATTTTGTCCCCCCCCCCCCCAGCTCCAGCCCCTGCCCGCTGCCACACACAGCTCGTCTGCGATGGACATGGGGGTGTGTGTGGAGCCCGTGTGCCAGCTGTGGGCGCAGCTGGCCTGGCCCGACCCGGAGGAGGCCTTCATGCTCATGGTCAAGACGACGGAGGTGACCGCACTTCACTGCCACACGGCAGCCGGTTAACCCTTTCACTGTGACAATACAGAAGGTTAGCCCTTTACTATCACACAACCGCCGTCGGTTGTGTGATAGTAAAGAGCTAACCTTCTGCCGCGTGGCAGTGAAAGGGTTAATGGACCGCATTTCTATAGCAGCTTGTATCCAAAGCGCTTAAAGGGGAACTATTTGACAATTTCTTTCACTATTTGGGCACTTTTACACAATTCCTGTGAGTCTATGGAACACCTCTGTAATTTTTTTTTATTTTTCAAAAGAATTCATTGTTTTGTATTTCTAATCAAGTATACTCAAAAACTGCATTTTTCTACCTCGAGATCTCGAGCCGTTTTGAGCGTGGGCTCCTAAACCACTGTGTGGCCTGGTGGCATCTGCCACATTATCATGCAGCTGAGAAACCTCTGACATCACAGATCAGCACATGTTCAGATGACTCGGTTCAGTGAGGGTGAATATTGTGAGAGGAGAATTGGAAGAATGCGCCAATATGAGAATTAGAGACATAGATCCTATTGATATAAGTCCACATAGCTAAGAAACAATGGTAAACACTGAAAAAGGCCATTTATAAGATAGTTCCCCTTTAACAACTTATGCCTCACATTCACCCGCTCACTCACACACCGACGGGTTGAGGCCACCGTACAAGATGGCGAATCGAACCGGGAACCTTCAGATGACCAGAGCCACTGTCGCCCCAAAATAAGTCATAATGAGGGAGTAGAGACGTCCATATTCACAACCTCTCTGATCTGGAGTCAGCTTGAGTCCGTTTGTTTGAATAATGGGCCGTGAAGACAAGTGACCACAGGTCAGCACTCTCTACTCTGGATAGCTTGGCGAGTCTGACCCATGATCTGGTTACTCACATGTCCAATCAATCTGGATCTGGGTATGTTAGTTAATGTTAATTAGGTAGGGAACGTTGACTGGTCACCCGCAGTGTGGCGTCTACTGCTCCTACTGTGAGTGGTTAACCCTTTCACTGCCACACTACAAAGGGTTAACACGTTCACTACCACACTACAGAAGGTTAACCCTTTGGGGGCGGCTGGGTGGCGCAGCGGACATTGCGCTCGTCACCAACGCAAGAGACACCGGGTTCAAATCCGGCTGTCGGCGTTGCCTCCGGCTTGGGCCGGCTGTCATACTAACTCAATTGGCGATCTCCCCCTTTCTTTTGTTTACTTCCTTTGCATAGTATATATATATAGATATATATATATTTTTTTTTTCATTTAATCGTTTTGTCATCTGAGTTTAAAAAAAAATAACAGGGGTTTAGTATTTAATTTTTTTTTTTTTTACGTATAGGTATGGGAGTGAGTCTAACGTGTATATTACTACCTTCTTTGTTATTATTATTAGTATTATTATTATTAACTACTTGTTTTCTTCTTGTTTTTCTCGTTTCATTATTTGTTTTCCATTACTAAAATTCTCCTCAGACTAAACGTACTATAGTTTAGTATATAACCACTTGCATTAACATAATACTTAACAGATGATATAGATAATATCACACATTCATATTCACCATATTTTGATGGTTAAATAAAATGCTACTATAGGCGATATTATCAGTACTACTTATTATTGCTGTTTCTTATTTGTTTTTACTTTCACTCAAGAACACTAATTATTTAATGGTGATACCAACAATGTTAAAGGTGACATGCATTATAAATGTCATTTTTCAGTCTCTAGCATTGTATTATAGTAATAGGAGTTAGTATCAATGTGTTTTTGTGTCTAAATACCATATTGGCGGATTGCTCTGATTCAGCTCAGACCATTTCCTGCTCCAGTAAATGAGTCCATCCTGATTTGAGCCATGTCGTGATGTCACTCGGGCTCTGGGTAGCGGACAGTGATGTGATTGGCTCTGTGGTTGTAGCTAATGCCCGCCCACAATCTACCTAGACTGACTACACAGCGAGTGGAAACCACTTCCTCATACTGCGGCAGAGTGAAACCCACCTCTGTATGCACTCTGGAGGGAGGGAGAGAGAGAGAGAGAGATAGAGAGGGAGAGAGAGAGGGAGAGACAAAGAGAGAGGGAGAGACGGAGAGAGACGGGGAGAGAGAGAGAGAAAGACCACTGTGCAAACACTCCGCGCGCAGGTCCGACACATTCATTCGGGAGCACTTGGGGGGGGGGGGGGACCTGCCGCACTGCACACACCCCCGACCGGGAGAGGGAGAGAGTGAAAGAAAGAAAAAAAGAAAGGAAGAGAGAGGGAGGGAGGGGGCCTTATCAATAACGGCCTGTCTTTTTTCTCTCTCTCTCTCTCTCTCTCTCTCTCTCTCTCTCTCTCTCTCTCTCTCTCTCTCTCTCTCTCTCTCTCTCTCTCTCTCTCTCTTTCTCTCTCTCTCTCTCTTGCACTCTCTCTCTCTGTCTCTGTCTCTCTCTCTCTTTCTCTCTCTCTCTCTCTCTTGCACTCTCTCTCTCTCTCTCTCTCTCTCTCTCTCTCTCTCTCTCTATCTCTCTCTCTCTCTCTAACTCTCTCTCTCTCTCCCACCCCCCTCTCTCTCTCTCTCTCTCTCTCTCTCTCTGTCTACCAGTCGCAGACTGTGTGGACTGACTGTCACTCAAAGTGCTTATGGGCGGAGCCAGGCCATAACAGCCTGAAATCCTGAGGCTGAAAAATGATGGTTTTGAGTACTTGATTAGAAATATAAAACAATGCATTTAAAAAAATAAAAACGTACAGATGTCTTCAATAGACTCACAGGAATTGTGTAAAGTTGCCCAAATAGTGCTAGGAATAGCAATGCATGTCCCCTTTAAAGTAATTTTCATACTTTTGGCCAATATCCCTTTTATTTTACCTGTTGCTCTTCATATTTATTTTTTCTTCAGTTATTCTTTTCATTTTTTTTTTTTTTTTTTTAACTATCCATCTGCATAGTCCATCATATGATTAATCTGGGTGGTATAGTTCTGCGGGGCTTCTCTGTGCAGAGGGACATAGTTAAGCTATCTAAGTGTACTTATTAATTGGTTAAACACAAAGTTTTTTAACATTATTTTGATCAATTTGACAAATGTCATAAAGATATGTTCCAACTGAATAGTTGCTCAGACACCTGTTAATCAATACTGTTTACTCCAATTGCACAGAGAGCCGACCAGCACACAGCCACCCACTGGGACATGAGGAGATGAGCTTCCTTTTGCAGCTATGTCACAACCCTGTGTTAGATATACAGGGTGGGGAGGATCTACGTGGGAGGGGCACCAATCACCTTTGTTTTTTCTTGTTTTGTTTTTTTTGTTGTTTTTGTACTGTTTTTTAATATTCTTACAGACTTTAAGATGGCGTGGGTTATATGGGCCTTTTTTTCTCTTCTTATGTTCGTACTTTGGGCATCTCATCAACAAAGACCAAATTTTGGTTATCTATTAGTACAGATTCATATACTTTTGAATTATTTTACTTCATATTATAAATGTCGTCTTTAGCTATTTCTTCATGGAACGTTAAAGGTCTTAACAATTCCATTAAAAGGGCTAGCTGTCTTGATACTATATCAAGAAATCGAGTTGAAATTGCCATGTTACAAGAAACGCACTTGCTTGAAAGAGATATGCACAAATTAGAAAATCAGCGTTATAAAGTGGCTTCTTCTGCTTCAGCTTTGAATAAAACCAAAGGGGTTGCTATAATCATTGATACAAAATGCAAAATTACCATCATAGGCAAAGGCAGTGATCAAGAAGGAAGAATAGCTTTTCTAAAATGTATTCATAATTGTAAAATAATTTCAAGTTTCAAGTTTCTTTAATAGTTGTCATACAGAAGTACAGAATACTTTCATACAAAATGCTTCTTACTGTTACGCTCCAGAGACTGTGCTAGACAAGATAGTATCAAATAACATAGTATAGCATGTAATTTAGAAGTAGAAAATGAGGTCACAGTGTTCAGTATAGACATATGTACAATGTTCGATGCAGAATAGACGTAACTGAGTTACCATATAATATACAATACTATGCAGTGTACTAATGTACAGTACTATATAGTGCAAAGCAGAAATGGGATGAGGTACAATTTAGGTACAATTTACAGTAAAGTGTACGAGTTGTAGTGCAATCCTTCATCAATAAATATAAAGTGTGGGGAGTGGGTGCTACAGTGTGTTTGTTTAAAGTGAGTGTGTGCTATAAAGTGTGTGGAGTGGGTGCTACAGTGTGTTTGTTTAAAGTGAGTGTGTGCGTGTGGATGTGTGTGCTATGTGCGTTTGATGGTTGTTGTGTAGTGTTCATTGTTCGTTTAGCAGCCTGATGGCCTGGGGATAGAAGCTTCTTCTGAGTCTTTCTGTGCTCGCCTTGAGACTCCGGTATCGCTTGCCTGACCGCAGCAGTTCAAAGAGGCAGTTGTTCGGGTGACTGGAGTCTTTAATGATTCTCTTAGCCTTGCCCCTGCAACGCTTGTTGTAAATGTTCTGGAGGGTGGGGAGCCCCCCTCCAATTGCTGAACGTGTCACTCTTTGTAGTCTGCTTCGGTCTTGTGCAGTGCTATTCCCAAACCAGGAGGTGATGTTGCCAGTCAGGATGCTCTCTATTGTACATGAGTAGAAGTTCTTAAGGATCTTCTGACTGACTTGGAACTTCCTTAGGCGCCTGAGGAAGTAGAGGCGTTGTCGTGCCTTCTTCACAACACTGTCAATGTGTGTGGTCCATGTCAAGTCCTCGGATATGTAGGCTCCGAGGTACTTAAAGCTGTTGACTCTCTCAACCGGTGCCCCGTCGATGCTGAGGGGGCTGTAGTCCTTGACCCCCGACCTCCTGAAGTCCACAATCATCTCCTTTGTTTTGCTGACGTTCAGGGAGAGGCTGTTTTCCTGGCACCATCCCGCCAGGACCTTGACCTCTTCCAGGTAGGCCCTCTCGTCGTTGGCAGAGATCAGGCCCACCACTACTGTGTCGTCAGCAAATTTGATGATTGTATTGCTACTCCGCTGAGCCTCGTGTGTGTACAGGGAGTAGAGGAGGGGACTCAGAACACAGCCCTGGGGGGCCCCTATGTTGAGGGTGATGGATGAGGAGGTGCAGTTGCCTGCTCTCACCACCTGGGGTCTGCCCGTCAGGAAGTCCAAGACCCACTGGCAGAGGTCATAGTTCAAGCCCAGGTCCCTGAGCTTGGCTATGAGTATGGAGGGGACTATGGTATTGAATGCCGAGCTGTAGTCGATGAATAGCATTCTCACATAGTTCCCCTGCCTCTTGTCCAGGTGTGATGCTGCTGTGTGCAGCACATGGGCTATGGCGTCCTCCGTGGACCTGTTGGGGCGGTATGCAAATTGCAGGGGGTCCATGTTGATGGGGAGGGAGGAGCAGATGTAGCCCTTTACTAGCTTCTCAAAGCACTTCATGGCTATGGAGGTGAGAGCTACAGGGCGGTAGTTGTTGAGGCAAGCAGGCTTGGATTTTTTGGGTACAGGGATAATAGTGGACTTCTTCAGGCAGGTGGGGATGACAGCCTGTTCTAAGGACAGGTTAAATATGTCAGTGAATACCGGGGCCAGTTGGTCGGCACAGACTTTTAGGACGCGGCCGGGGATGCCGTCCGGACCTGCTGCCTTCCTGATATTAACTTTTTTGAAGGTCCGCCTCACCTCATGCTCTGTTACCCTGAACACTGAGTCTCCATCAGCAGCAGACCCCCCCCCCCCCCATTGCCGTGGCTTGTGGGCTGGTGTTGTTATTACCAGCATCAAACCTCGCATAGAAGGTATTGAGGTCATTTGCTAAGGAGATGTCACTGTTCAGTTTGAGGGAGGCGCCTTTGTAGTCTGTCATCGTTTTGAGCCCCTGCCACATAGCTCTAGAGTCAGCCTGTTCAAACTGGAGTTCAATTTTATCCCTGTAGCGCCGTTTGGCCTCTGTCACTGTCCTCCTTACGTTGTATCGCGCCACCTTGTGGTCATTCATGTTGCCTGCCACTAGGCCGTCGTTGTATGCTTTGGTGCGCGCTCTCAGAGCTTCACGGACGGATTTGTCTACCCAGGGTTTTTGATTTGGGTAAACTCTCATTTTGGTAGTGGGGATTGTTTCTTCCACCAAAGTACGAACATAGTCCAGCACTGTCTCCGTGTAGACATGAATGTTATCTGTGTCGCGGAACACGCTCCAGTCTGTGCAGTCAAACGCAGCCTGGAGCGTCTCCTCTGACGTCAAATCCCATTTCTGCACCTCTCGCGAGACTACAGGAGTGCTTTTAATTGCGTTTATTAATGTCTATGCACCCAACTGTTATGAACCACACTTTTTTCAATCATTGAATAAAGTACTAATGGAACTAGCTGATTTCCAGTTGATTATTGGGTCAGATATGAATTCTGTTTTGGATCATACCTGGGATAAATCTAAAGCAGTTCATCATAATGCTCGCTGGACAAACGCTTTAAAGCACTTGCTATCTGACTTTAATCTTATTGATCCTTGGCGGGTTCATAATCCAGGCAACAGGGAGCACACCTTTTTCTCTAATAGACATCTATCATTTTCCCGTATTGATTTAGTTTTAATATCAACATCCTTATTTTCAGACGTAAAAAATATTGAAATGTGGGGTGGGTGCTGCATTGTGTTTGTTTAAAGTAATGTTAACCCTTTCACTACCACACTACAAAGGGTTAACCCTTTCGCTACCACACTACAGAAGGTTAACCCTTTCACTACCACACTACAAAGGGTTAACCCTTTCGCTACCACACTACAGAAGGTTAACACTTTCACTACCACACTACAGAAGGCTAACCCTTTCACTACCACACTACAAATGGTTAACCCTTTCGCTACCACACTACAGAAGGTTAACACTTTCACTACAGCACACTACAGAAGGTTAACCCTTTCACTACCACACTACAGAAGGTTAACCCTTTCACTACCACACTACAGAAGGTTAACCCTTTCGCTACCATACCACAGCAGGTTAACCCTTTCACCACAGAAGGTTAACCCTTTCACACGAGTGGTAGAGAGAGGTTAACCTTCTATATTGTGGTAGCGAAAGGGTTAAAGGGGTCAAACGCCCAAAGGAATACCTTCCCCACGAGGACAATGAAGCACAACTTAACTCAGCGGCTTTGCGCCGGTGTTCCCAGGACGTGTGCAAGAACGTGGTGAGCTACGGTGCCGTCCTGAAGAAGAGGGCCGGGGAGCTGTCGGAGAGGGGCCGTGCCGGCGCCGTGGTGAGGACTGCTCTTAACTCTATATCTGTTTAGTCCTGCTTTCTATTGATGCTCATTCATGTAGGTTATAGCTATTTTATTGCACTACTTTTATTCTGCAACCTTCTGCACCACAGCCCTTTAATACACCCTGCTGCTCGGACTCACTGCATCGAGACTGTGATTGTTGTGCTGCAGAGTTATTTTATTGCACTGCACTATTGCACCGATCTTTTGTAAATTAGAGCTATTTTATTGCACTACTTTTATTCCGTCTATTTTATATGCATGGCTTTTATTTTCTCTGAATTATGCCAATTCTATGCAAATGTTATGCCTCTGTGTGTTCGGTCTACATCACTGCTGTGTGAAGCACTTTGGGTTGCAATTCTTGTATGAAAGGGGCTCTACAAATAAAGTGTATTATTATTATTATTATTATTATTATTATTATTATTATTATTATTATTATTATTATTATTATTATTATTATTATTATTATTATTATTACTGTGTGTTATAGAGATGGTCTCAGTGGGAAC
>NC_140174.1:873853-994737 GCF_963971535.1 Notolepis coatsorum | reverse complement strand
CTCTTACGGGGGGCTGAACGGCTGAACGAGGCCATATTCAAGGGACCCATTCAAGGGACACATTGTTATGTTATGGATGTCACTGTAAATATTGTGTTGTGTATGTCTATAAATGTGAAATAAAAATGTAAGTAAAAAAAAAAAAAAAAAAAATGACCCCATTTACTCTCACACTCGATAGCCCCTGCAGCCAGTGGCGTCGCGTGGGTAAAATAACAGGGGAAGCCAAAAAAAATTATTAAAAAAAATTTATTAAATATTTTTATTAATATTTTTTTTTTTTTTTTTTTTTTTTTTTTTTAAGTCAAGTAGTCACCATGTACACTACAGTATGGCTCGGCGGCCAGTCAAACTTTCTTAACAGATTGCAGAATGGGTACAATACAGTACGGCTCAATACACACAATTGTATAAGGGGATGCAGACCAGAGAAAGACTTTTGTCTTGTTTACATCGGGGTCCCCCATTTTCAATTCATAGTGACATTTATGACATACAAGACATCATGACATCAAATATACAGTACTGTTACCCCTAGATCCTGACAGAGTATATACATATGATGGGGAGGGGACTGTACATTAGGAGGGGGTGGGTGGGTGGGAGAGAAATATACATACGGCTGGTGTTGTTTTCGAGGAGGGAGTAGGATTCCGCAGAACACCGGGAGAGAATATGACTGTCTATTAGACAAACGTGACAAGACAAACGTATTTCTCTGGTCTGCATCCCCTTAACAATTGTGTGTATTGAGCCGTACTGTATTGTACCCATTCTGCAATCTGTTAAATAAAGTTTTCATTCATTCATTCATTCATTCATTCACGTGTCTGTTGCACCGCGCGCCCAGCCATCAGAGCGCTCCTACTGTAAAATGCGGAAGCAGTCATTTCAGCCTCAGTTTTACTCGTTTATAAAAATGATTTAAAATGTTTATTAGCAACGCCGAGCTTTCAAACCCCGCCGCATCTGTGTGTGAAACCCTAATGGAACGCTGGGTACCTTTGACATTTATATCCGATATATTTGGACCCACCGCTAGCTTTTAAGCAGTGCTTGATGGTGCACATTAACCTGGCTACTACGGAGGAATAAGTTACTGCGTATTCCAGCCCCTGGCTTGCATTGCAGTCATGAAAGGGTATACAAGCTTGCCTGATAACGTTAGTTAGTCCATAGTCAGGCTGCTCAGTTCTTACCTGGTCAATAATGTGGTCCTCCTCTTGCCAGATAGATTTGTTAAATCATAATATCCACAGTGGTGTGCTCTGCTGGTCCTCAGTACTAATGGGATGTCACGTTAGGTAGTCAGGTGGAAACGTGAACTTCTGACCTGCCCCGCCTCCAGGTGGAAAATATGCTGAACGTCTTCCTCCCAGCTCCGTTTTAAACTTTTAGGGTGTGGCACAGTGGCAGTCAGCTCGAATCTGATTGGCTAGGATCGGATTTGGAGTTTGGACTCACTCTATAATGCTGGAAGCCTGGAGAAAGAGACCTACCCACTGCTTCTCTCCTATACTAGCTGCAGTAGTGAGCACAGTCTGACAGTGTGTTAGAGGGAGTGAGAAGGAGAAGAGGGAGACATAAAAAAAAAAAAAAAAAAAAAAACAGATGCACAGATGAAAAAGAATGTAAACTATATTAAAAAAAAATTATATTTTAAATATTTTTTTGTTTCATATTTCATAATTTGATATGAATTTATAGGGAGGCATGGCTTCCGTTGGCTTCCACAAGGATTCGCCACTGCCTGCAGCATCCCCCCCCCCCCCCCGCAGCGCCGTGTCGTTTCATGTTCTTCACACCTTCACCACCAGTCACTGCGTTCCGATGAGCAGGTCGGCACCGGTGTGTGAGTGTGTGAGTGAGCGGGTGAAGGTGAGGATCAAATTGTAAAGCGCTTTGGATAAAAGAGATAATATGAATCACCGTTTACTATTTACCATTAAGTGTAGTGTGATGTGTGTGGCAGCCGTTGAGCCCAAGGTTGGGTGCTACTGCTGCACAGTGGTGGTGAGACTTGTTGTAACATGGGGGAGAGAGAGAGAGAGAGAGAGAGAGAGAGAGAGAGAGAGAGAGAGAGAGAGAGAGACAGAGAGAGAGAGAGAGAGAGAGAGAGAGAGACAGAGAGAGAGACAGAGAGAGAGAGAGAGGAGAAATACCCACGCCATCAGTTTGACCAAAGAGACGGCCGGTGCCGATGTGGGTTTGGACGGGAACGTCAACAAGCGGGGGACCACCGCCGGGAGACGAGATGAGGTCAAGGGTCGTCACCTTTAAAACATTGGACTGGAGCCAGGGGAGAGAGCGGGCAGCGAGCAGCGTCGTCAAGCGCCCAATGGCCTCGTCCGGGGACAAGGTCCAAGGCCTAGTGGGAGGAGTCTTGGTGACCCAAGGCCTAGTGGGAGGAGTCTTGGTGACCCAAGGCCTAGTGGGAGGAGTCTTGGTGATGGTGGAAACACACACAAGGCCCTTTGTAAACCTCCAACTGTCTCATGTTGCATGTGACATAATATGTATATATATACTAGGGCTGTCCCCGACTAAGGATTTGGATGGTTAAAAATTATTAAAAAAATAAAAATAGTATAATATTTAAAAAAAAAAAAAAGTGTATCACTCCATCTGGGCTGTGGGGGGTGCTTAATGTCTGAAGGAGTCGACTGAAGGCTTCTTGTCCTCTGCAAAAGCATGCAATTGGTCCACTGATGGATACATCTTGATATGTGTCTAGTCTAGTGTGTTCATTAGATGGTGAAATCCTCTTTCAGTGCCTCTGTGCCTGTTTTCGTGGGCAGTTCGCCTCTGGTATGCGTGCCATTAGCGTTAGCCACGCTTCTAGACCTCTTTTCTTTTGGAAAGAATGATTAAACATTTTTTTTTATTTATATATATATTCGACTAAGAGGTTGGCAAGTCGACTACGGCTCCTTTCGACCGATTAGTAGACTAATAGGGGTCAGCCCTAATATATACACAGACATTTAAAGGTTTTTACATTTTTACATTTAGTACTGTACATTTTACTGTATATTACTGTATATTTTAGAATGTATATCCCGACTGTATTTTTCATTCTGATTTGTGATTTGTGACGACCTAAATGTTCATCTGTGGCTGAATTTCCCTCGCGATCAATAAAGTACTTTTATCCGTCGGCCTCTCGCTCAACGCCCTGATGGCCAATGATGTTATTATAATATCCATATAAAACTCACACATCTCAAACAATGCAACAGAAAGTAATTTTCTGTTTAGTTAGTCGTTTGTTTGAATTCTTCTAAAATCGAGGGATTCGCCCTCAAGCGCTCGCAGAGAGGTTATATGAACGTAATGTAGTCAACTTCAAAACACTACTCCTCACCTTACTACTGTCAGCGATTTCGGGTCCTTGAGAAGCGCTATATAAATAAAATATATTATTATTATTATTATTATTATTCTCGAACAGGCTACGTTTTTACTTTAAAACGGATGACTTCCCGAAAATAGAACGCAACGGTTTGCCCCTAACCGGAGGCAGAGTAGGCACCGTAATACAAACTGAACAGGAAGGAAGACGCACGGCCAGGAGGTGGTACCTGAGAGAGCGCCCTCTGCTGCCAGGCCCTGGAACTCTGCAGCCACCATCTCAGGCCTGGTGCCGGGCAGGTTCACCATCTCTCTGAGCTCCTGGGGAGAGAACACATATATATCATCTCCCGGAGAGAACACACATATATATATATATTATATCATCTCCCGGAGCTCCTGGGGAGAGAACACATATATATATATATTATATCTAGGGCTGTCAGTTTATTGGTGGTGCTGCATGCTGGCTGCACACTTCTGTTAGCTTGTCTGTTAGCCGTATATCATTTGCATACTCCTCTACACTCATACCAGTCATATTAGTCTTCTTCTCTGTTATATATATATATATACCGTAATTTTCGCACTATAAGCCGCACTGGACTATAAGCCGCAGGTGTTTTAATGTTTAATTACCATATGTAAGGGTTCGTGCACAGAGGGGATTGTCGGGAAAGAGATGGCTGTTTGAGGAAGCGCCCATTTATTAACGTGCAGCAGCTGTGTGCCTGTGAGGGTTAAAGGTGGTGGACTGTAACCTGTCAAATCCATAGATTTAGGAGGTCCCCTAGTGGCCGTTAGCTGTAAAAATCCATCGATTAGCCGCACCGTTATATAAGCCGCAGGGTCGAAAAATGGGGGGAAAAGGCGCAGTTTATAGTCCGAAAATGACGGTATACGCATATTGTTTATACTGTCCATAGTGTTAATTCTGTTCATACCGCTATAGTGTCTTCAGTACTCATATATTTATTTTATTTATTTGCTCATATTATTATTTACAGTCAGTCAGATTCGGCGGAGAAGACGACACACTGAAAGCTCTGTAAATAAACAGCACTGTATATTTGTATATCTTGTATGTCATAAATGTCTGGATGTAACAGTAGTAGGGCTGTCCCCGACTAAGGGTTTGGATAGTCGACTATGATTGGCCAAAATTTGCCGTTAGTCGACTATTAGTCGACAAAAAAATACAAATAAAAAGTATAATATATATATATTTTTTGGTATCATTCCATCTGGGCTGTGGGGGGTGCTTAATGTCTGAAGGAGTCGACTGAAGGCTTCTTGTCCTCTGTGGGGGGGGGGGGGGGGTGCTTAATGTCTGAAGGAGTCGACTGAAGGCTTCTTGTCCTCTGTGGGGGGGGGGGGGGGTGCTTAATGTCTGAAGGAGTCGACTGAAGGCTTCTTGTCCTCTGTGGGGGGTGCTTAATGTCTGAAGGAGTCGACTGAAGGCTTCTTGTCCTCTGTGGGGGGGGGGGGGGTGCTTAATGTCTGAAGGAGTCGACTGAAGGCTTCTTGTCCTCTGTGGGGGGGGGGGGGTGCTTAATGTCTGAAGGAGTCGACTGAAGGCTTCTTGTCCTCTGTGGGGGGGGGGGGGTGCTTAATGTCTGAAGGAGTCGACTGAAGGCTTCTTGTCCTCTGTGGGGGGGGGGGGGGGTGCTTAATGTCTGAAGGAGTCGACTGAAGGCTTCTTGTCCTCTGTGGGGGGGGGGGGGGTGCTTAATGTCTGAAGGAGTCGACTGAAGGCTTCTTGTCCTCTGTGGGGGGGGGTGCTTAATGTCTGAAGGAGTCGACTGAAGGCTTCTTGTCCTCTGTGGGCGGTGCTTAATGTCTGAAGGAGTCGACTGAAGGCTTCTTGTCCTCTGTGGGGGGTGCTTAATGTCTGAAGGAGGCGACTGAAGGCTTCTTGTCCTCTGCAAAAGCATGCAATTGGTCCACTGATGGATACATCTTGATATGTGTCTAGTCTAGTGTGTTCATTAGACGGGTGAAATCCTCTTTCAGTGCCTCTGTGCCTGTTTTCTTAGGCAGTTAGCCTCTGGTATGCGTGCCATTAGCGTTAGCCACGCTTCTAGACCTCTTTTCTTTTGGAAAGAATGATAATTTTTTTTTTTTTATAAAATAATAAATATTCTTTTTCTTTTTTGTATTCGACTAAGAGGTTGGCCAGTCGACTACGGCTCCTTTCGACCGATTGGTCGACTAATCGACTAATAGGGGTCAGCCCTAAACAGTACTGTATGCTTGTATGTCATAAATGTCATGATGAATTGAAAATGGGGGACCCTGAAGTAAACAAGACGAAAGTCTTTCTCAGGTCTGCATCCCCTTAACAACTGTGTGTATTGAGCTGTACTGTATTGTAGCCATTCTGCAATCTGTTAAATAAATGTTCAATCAACCAATCAATCAAGCTCCCAGTTGGAGGTTTCCCGACGCACCTTGATGGTGCAGGCGACCTGCAGGGGCCCCCTCCTGCCCACGATCAGCACCCTGCGCACCGCGCTGCCCGCCAGGACCTCCAGGGCCGGCTG
The DNA here is from genome assembly GCF_963971535.1 of Notolepis coatsorum. Classification (NCBI taxonomy): domain Eukaryota; kingdom Metazoa; phylum Chordata; class Actinopteri; order Aulopiformes; family Paralepididae; genus Notolepis; species Notolepis coatsorum. Next base: position 988,843 of record NC_140174.1, on the reverse strand, counting down.
GGTGATGTCCGTGTTCTGCAGGAGGACAGGGAGAGGGTTAGGGTTAGGGCCCCGTGTTCTGCAGGAGGACAGGGAGAGGGTTAGGGTTAGGGCCCCGTGTTCTGCAGGAGGACAGGGAGAGGGTTAGGGCCTCCAGGGCCCCGTGTTCTGCAGGAGGACAGGGAGAGGGTTAGGGCCTCCAGGGCCCCGTGTTCTGCAGGAGGACAGGGAGAGGGTTAGGGCCCCGTGTTCTGCAGGAGGACAGGGAGAGGGTTAGGGTTAGGGCCCCGTGTTCTGCAGGAGGACAGGGAGAGGGTTAGGGCCTCCAGGGCCCCGTGTTCTGCAGGAGGACAGGGAGAGGGTTAGGGCCTCCAGGGCCCCGTGTTCTGCAGGAGGACAGGGAGAGGGTTAGGGCATGTGATGGTCACCAGGTTATTACTAAACTAAACTAAAGGTAGATTCACGATTCAAGAGGTTTATTTGTCACAAACATACCAGGGCATGCGGGTGAAATGCGGGTGGCCATGCCCACTTTGATTGTGCAATAATACTAATAATAAAATAGACATAATAAACAGGTAATAGAATAGACATAAAATAGGCATGATAAAATAGACGTGCTAAAGTCCTGAGATAGTGCACTACAGTGTTCGCTATGGATTCAGGGCACTGGGTCCTATGTACACTACTATACAATATACAGTTTTTACTAGGGGATGCTCAATATTGGCTTTTTTACCGATATACCGATATTGTCAAACTCTTCATTTCCGATATCAACCGATACCGATATATGCAGAGTTTCTCCCCCAAAAAACGGAATAATTTCAGGTAATTAACATTACATATCTCTTGTCGTGGAATTAACACAACATTATGCATACTTTTGACAATAAAAAAAATCTGAATGTGTTCCTACTTGCTTTCCTGGGTAAAGAAAGGTTAAATAAAAATTTAAATAAAAAAATTGGAAAACTGATACCGATCATTTCCGATATCACATTTTAATGCCAATATCGGCCGATAATATCGGACATCCTAGTTTTTACTCTATATCCTTATGCTATACTTGCTATATCTAAACTATACTATACAAGAACCACATCAGTTCTTTCCGTAAAGTGACCTTTATTTTCCTCATTCCTTTTAAAGTCTCCTTTCCATTTTGTTTAAAGTGAAAAGTAGGTGTGAAAAAAACATTTGTTAAAATAGTTCAAGTTCTTTATTTGTCAAAGACACAACAACACAGGGGGCATTGCAGGTAGGGATGCACGATAATTATCGGGCCGATAATTATCGGGCCGATATCAGCAATTATGACGTCATCCCGATAAACTCGATAACGTTATTGATAGCTCCGATAACATATAATAAATGTTTTGGTTAAAAGAAATCCGGTGTGGGTGGATTTGGATGAAGGGCGCTTGTTTTTATTATAGCCTCCTCCCGTTTTGCCAGTACTGTGGTAAAACTGATAGCGTGTGGTTTAGGAACAGGGAGTTTTTCACAAATCCAGCGCTCCCTGTCTTGGCTGTGACGTAGTCACGTTACATTCGGAGACAGACAGTCGATCTGCCAATTACGTCTCACGGCTTGCACCCACCTCTTCTTCTTACCACCAATCAGAAGCTCTCGTTCGTTTATTTACCTCCGGATTGTCAGCCATTACTCTACTCGGAGCTAACGTTATCTCCCCGCCAGCCACATTGACAAGTACCAGCGCTTATACATTACTGGCAAATGTCTTGTTGCACTTGTGGCAACGAGCGTTGTCAGCATCGACTTTAGTAAAATAGACCCAGACTTTTGAACATTTCGTTCTGTCCGCCATTATGAGAGCAGAGCTGTCTACTCGGCAGTGCAGCACCCGTCTCTGTGTGTGTGTGTGTGTGTGAGTGAGTGAGTGAGTGAGTGAGTGTGTGAGTGGGAGGAGGAGAGAGCACAGCAGGCAGAGAGAGCACAGAGCTCCCCGCGCAGGCAGACACACAGGCAGGAGAGATATTAGACAACTGCCAACAAGATTAGTTTGCGACGTTTAAATTCCTCAAAAAAAACTCCATAATTTCTCGAGTACCGATAGCAGTACCGATGACGTCGGAGCTTATAAATACTAAAAAAAAAAAAAAAAAATGATAAAAAAAAATATATATATATATATATATATATATACAGTTAAAAAAAATATTATAATACAATAAATATCGGTTATCGGTATCGGTATCGGCTTGAGGAGCATAAAGTTATCGGTATCGGTGTCAAAAAATCAATATCGTGCATCCCTAATTGCAGGTAATGAAATTCTTGTGTTTCGAACTCAGACTCAACGGTGCATAATTAAGAAACAACAATGAATACAAGAATGGTAACAATAAGTACTAGTAGTAGTAGTAAGATACAATTAAATATAAAATGGAGGTAAGATAAAATTGTCAATTATTTACAGAAAGTGTCTTGCGTAAAAAGTGTATGTGCATGTTAACACTTTGAGTGCCACGGACGCGTTGTCGTTAGTTCATGCCGCCAGTTGAGTGCCGGCAACACTATATAGCGTTTGTTTGTCGTATTTATTTTTATTAGCGATTTGAATTCATATTTCATCAATCGAGCCTCACGCTAGTGTTGCAGACTCTCTCTGAGCTCAATTGGGAAAATACCGCCCCCTATCGTCTCTCCCTGTGTAACTGCACCCCATTGGTTTAGACTGATGGGGGGGGGGGGGGTGTCCAGCCCCCTCATGTTACTTCTCCGACGAGGCATCTGAAGAGATCCAAGTTGATCGCCGAGCCGGAAAACGCGTGGAATACATATTTACAGCACCCAACGCTGAATCAATAAACGCGATCGATATTTGGAATGACGATCAGGAATTGGAATAATCTTTTTGGATAACAGGTAAGCAATTTATTTTACCAGTCTTGGGGTAATCGGATCTGTTTTGACCTATATATCAGCGTGTGCCCCGTGTGTGTGGATCAGGAAATGAGAATATATTTTTCAGATGGCTTCTCTAGCGTGCGGGGGTAAGGGTAAGGGTTAGGGGTAAGGCGCACCGCAGGGGTAAGGCGCACCGCAGGGGTAAGGCGCACCAGGGGTAAGGTGCACCGCATGGCTGGTCATCAAAGTGTTAAGGTGCAGTGCAGGGGTAAGGTGCACCGCATGGCTGGTCATCAAAGTGTTAAGGTGCAGTGCAGGGGTAAGGTGCACCGCATGGCTGGTCATCAAAGTGTTAAGGTGCAGTGCAGGGGTAAGGCGCTCCGCATGGCTGGTCATCAAAGTGTTAAGGTGCAGCAGGGGTAAGGCGCTCCGCATGGCTGGTCATCAAAGTGTTAAGGTGCAGCAGGGGTAAGGCGCTCCGCATGGCTGGTCATCAAAGTGTTAAGGTGCAGTGCAGGGGTAAGGTGCACCGCATGGCTGGTCATCAAAGTGTTAAGGTGCAGCAGGGGTAAGGCGCTCCGCAGGGGTGGTCATCAAAGTGTTAAGGTGCAGTGCAGGGGTAAGGCGCTCCGCATGGCTGGTCATCAAAGTGTTAAGGTGCAGCAGGGGTAAGGCGCTCCGCATGGCTGGTCATCAAAGTGTTAAGGTGCAGTGCAGGGGTAAGGCGCTCCGCATGGCTGGTCATCAAAGTGTTAAGGTGCAGTGCAGGGGTAAGGCGCTCCGCATGGCTGGTCATCAAAGTGTTAAGGTGCAGTGCAGGGGTAAGGCGCTCCGCATGGCTGGTCATCAAAGTGTTAAGGTGCAGTGCAGGGGTAAGGCGCTCCGCATGGCTGGTCATCAAAGTGTTAAGGTGCAGCAGGGGTAAGGCGCTCCGCATGGCTGGTCATCACAGTGTTAAGGTGCAGTGCAGGGGTAAGGCGCTCCGCATGGCTGGTCATCAAAGTGTTAAGGTGCAGTGCAGGGGTAAGGCGCTCCGCATGGCTGGTCATCAAAGTGTTAAGGTGCAGCAGGGGTAAGGCACACCGCATGGCTGGTCATCAAAGTGTTAAGGTGCAGCAGGGGTAAGGCGCTCCGCATGGCTGGTCATCAAAGTGTTAAGGTGCACCAGGGGTAAGGTGCTCCGCATGGCTGGTCATCAAAGTGTTAAGGTGCAGTGCAGGGGTAAGGCGCTCCGCATGGCTGGTCATCAAAGTGTTAAGGTGCAGCAGGGGCAAGGCGCTCCGCATGGCTGGTCATCAAAGTGTTAAGGTGCAGCAGGGGTAAGGCGCACCGCATGGCTGGTCATCAAAGTGTTAAGGTGCACCAGGGGTAAGGCGCTCCGCATGGCTGGTCATCAAAGTGTTAAGGTGCAGTGCAGGGGTAAGGCGCTCCGCATGGCTGGTCATCAAAGTGTTAAGGTGCAGCAGGGGTAAGGCGCTCCGCATGGCTGGTCATCAAAGTGTTAAGGTGCAGCAGGGGCAAGGCGCTCCGCATGGCTGGTCATCACAGTGTTAAGGTGCAGTGCAGGGGTAAGGCGCTCCGCATGGCTGGTCATCAAAGTGTTAAGGTGCAGTGCAGGGGTAAGGCGCTCCGCATGGCTGGTCATCAAAGTGTTAAGGTGCAGCAGGGGTAAGGCGCTCCGCATGGCTGGTCATCAAAGTGTTAAGGTGCAGCAGGGGTAAGGTGCACCGCATGGCTGGTCATCAAAGTGTTAAGGTGCAGCAGGGGTAAGGCGCTCCGCATGGCTGGTCATCAAAGTGTTAAGGTGCACCAGGGGTAAGGCGCTCCGCATGGCTGGTCATCAAAGTGTTAAGGTGCAGTGCAGGGTGCGTGTTCAAGAGTTCTTTTTAAGAGGTGTGTGTGTGTATAATAGTTAATTAAAACTAGATTTTAGAAAAAAATTATTCAGTTTTTAGTCCGTCAATAATGTGTCACGACCTCAAGCGTGACGAGGCATCGGTGCAGGATTAGTTTTGTTTTGTTTATAAATGTTTTACCCGGGGACAGTGCACATTAACACATTGGGCGCCAGAGGTCGCTGTGGGCCGTATGGCCGTGTGTGCCAGCGCTGTAATGAATGGGGGTACATGCCGGTGTTTGCAGTGCTAAAACTATATTAAATATTATAGCTATGGATCTAATAATATAGTAGATTGTCATTGAGTTTCTTTCGGTCAAGATGCAAGAAACAGATACTTTTTTCATCAATACATTCCCGTTTTATACCGTGGTGAATATGAGTATAGTTTTAGAGTAATTGTGTGTAATCCCAGGAAACGCAGCTAAACAGCGTTTTATTGCATTTCACTATAAAGCGTGCCATTCCCCGCTTGGATCGACAATCAATCTGAAATCAACACTAGATTATTGGTATTATGTTTCATCATGCATGCATGAAAGGGTGGGGGGGGGGTTCTATGCTTCGACCGTCACCAACGGAATACGTTACACAGTACATTACAGACACACGCTCCAATCGCGGGGAAGGGATTATCGGATCAACGCAAGATTGATAGCATATAGCCCTTACCTTGTCTATGATGTACTGCAAAAAGAATATTCCAATTATCCGATCGCCATTCCAAGTATTGATGTCGGTCGTGTTGCCAAGATAATCCACCAAAACACATGAACCGGCGGTGCTCGAGTGTCCCCAATCCATGAGTTATAAACGCTTGTCCTGCCCGAGAAGGAAAACCTGGACCGGACTTCTTAGACTGGAAGTCTACAGGACTGGACGTCTACTGGACTGGAAGTCTACAGGACTGGACGTCTACAGGACTGGAAGTCTACAGGACTGGACGTCTACAGGACTGGAAGTCTACAGGACTGGACGTCTACTGGACTGGACGTCTACAGGACTGGAAGTCTACAGGACTGGACGTCTACAGGACTGGAAGTCTACAGGACTGGACGTCTACAGGACTGGAAGTCTACAGGACAGGACGTCTACAGGACTGGACGTCTACTGGACTGGACGTCTACAGGACTGGAAGTCTACAGGACTGGACGTCTACAGGACTGGAAGTCTACAGGACTGGACGTCTACAGGACTGGAAGTCTACAGGACTGGACGTCTACTGGACTGGACGTCTACTGGACTGGAAGTCTACAGGACTGGACGTCTACAGCCTTCACAAAGTGACGTGTTTGTGTTACACAATACCTTCTGTAATACTGTGCACGATGCGATTTGTGCAATTCTTACGATTAGTCAAATTGTTGCCTAAATAGTCAAACATCTAAATGGGGGTCGGAGTGGATCGTCGTGTCTCAACATCGTGATATAGATCAATAAATCAATCAATCAATCAATCGATCACGACCCGTGTTCCTGTCAGAGATCGCTCCTCACCTTCAGAATGTCAACGGGTGACAGCAGTATTCTGGCTACGTCCAAGGCCACGTTGCCCTGTCCCAGGACCACGGCCGTGTCACAGCTCAGGTCTGGCTTCAGCTGGGGGGGGGGGGGGGGGGGAGAGAGAGAGAGAGAGAGAGAGAGAGAGAGAGAGACACACAGACAGAGAGAGAGACAGAGAGAGAACAAGACGGAGCAATAAGAGAATAGAACTTCAACGCATGAACCTCACGTCCAGTCCGGTGACATTTTAGGAAACACCGGTACAGTTTGGTGACCGGTCGGGTATACCTCTCGGTTGCCAGGTACTCCGTTGTACCAGCCCACAAAGTCTTTGGCGGAGTACACACCAATCAGATCCTCCCCTGGTACCCCCATGCTGCGGTTCCCCTCTGCTCCATAGCTCTAAAAAGAACAATACATACAGTATGCATTAGGGGGCGCAATTTCGATACAGGTGCTAAAAGAAAATGTACATTCAATTGACCTATCTCAAACCCCACCCCCTTTTGTTGATCCTCCAATCACAACTGTTGCTCCTCGGACATGATTGGAGGATCAAGAAAGAGCTTTTTAACACCGAGCTCACCGGCAGTCTTGGAAAGGAAATGGAGTGTGTGAGAGCTTTTTGTTTGTGTGAGTTTTTTGTTTACTATTCTATGGTTTGGGGCGTGGCTATGTGAAAAGGGGGGGAAAGGCATTCTACACAAGCACAGCCAGACCATAATATCTGTAGTATGTTTTTACAGTACGAGTTAAATAAATTGTTAAACTGACAATGATGGCTTATTTTGAAGGTAGGAACCTGTATTTTCATATCATGCATTAAAAAAAATCATAAAAAATAAAACTCCACAAAACCCCAAAGTCTGTGCCTGGTCATAATATCTCCCCCACACACACACACACACACACATTAAAAATCAATCAATCAATTCATTCATTAAAATAGAAATCTCCTAGAAGAAGGCCCTACAGAGAGTGGTGCGCTCAGCCGAGCGTACCACGGGTATTGCGCTACCTCCCCTGCAGAACTTATACAACAAGAGGTGCAAATCCAGAGCCTGCAGGATAATGAAAGACCCCCACCACCCCAATAACAGCCTGTTCCAGCTGCTGAGGTCAGGCAGACGCCTGCGAACCCCAGCTACTAGGACGGAGAGGCTTAGGCTCAGCTTCTTCCCCCAGGCCATCAGAGCCTTGAACAATGAACATTGAGAGACACAGAAACTGAACTATACACACACAAGCACACACAAGCACATACACGACACGCACGCTGAGCACGCTCACACACTAGCAGCCACTTTAACACTCATGCCGCACACACGCACACTTATGGCCAGAGGAAAGGCCACTTTAAAGTAGTATAACATCAGGAACAGTGTATTGCACTACTAAAGCTACCTAGCATGTACTATATGCTCTGTAAATACTAATGTACAGATACCGAGATGGCACACCATGTACCTGTTTATTGCACTGTTTTATTGGATTCTATTAATATGTTGTACCACTGTATTTTATTGGATTCTATTATATGTTGTACCACTGTATTGCACATCGTCGCGGGCAAGACCAGCCGCATTTCACTGTATACCTGTATGCCGTGACAATTAAAACTCTTGACTTGACTTGACTCCTTGAAAGTGATTTTCAACGTGATTGTACACCGATACTAAACACAGGGCTTGGACAGGGTGTTACCAGGACAACGGCATGGTACGCCTGTTGCAGCTCCGCCACGCGTACATCCACCCCCACGTTCACGTTACCGTGGAAACGGCAGCGAGCGTGCCGAGCGGTCTGTGTAAAGGTGTTGATGACGTTCTGGAGGAAAGAAGAAAAGAGAACCCATGAGAATGTCGAGAGAGAGAGAGAGAGACACACACACACAAAACAGCTCAGGTTGACCTACTAAAGCATATAGAGAAGAGTTCTTTAAAAAGATCCCAATTATTTGACGTCGATCTGCTAGATCCATTTCCGATCGATTATTGCGTTTCGAAAGCGATCCAAATGCACTCGAGTGTGTATATTGATCCATGCCACAATATATCTCTGGCAGAGGAATTTCCTCGATCCACCGATCGCCACTTCCGGTTTGGCGTGAGTGTAACTCCCCCGACCATCCACCAGGCGGCGGTATTGAGGCGTTGCAATATCAGAACAGGGTCTGGCTGTGATCCGGAGGGAGGCTGGATGAATTATGAATGCCATGGCGAAAAAATGAAATATTGATCCCAAACACGTGATACGCCGTTGTTGGCGTTCAACGCATGGCGGGCAATAACGATTTACGCCGTTCTTGGCGCACAATGTGTTAATAATAAACACTGTCAGGACTGTCTGACTCTTAATAATAAACACTGTTAGGACTATCTGACTCTTAATAATAAACACTGTTAGGACTATCTGACTCTGAATAATAAACACTGTTAGGACTATCTGACTCTTAATAATAAACACTGTTAGGACTATCTGACTCTTAATAATAAACACTGTTAGGACTATCTGACTCTTAATAATAAACACTGTTAGGACTATCTGACTCTTAATAATAAACACTGTTAGGACTATCTGACTCTGAATAATAAACACTGTTAGGACTATCTGACTCTTAATAATAAACACTGTTAGGACTATCTGACTCTTAATAATAAACACTGTTAGGACTATCTGACTCTTAATAATAAACACTGTTAGGACTATCTGACTCTTAATAATAAACACTGTTAGGACTATCTGACTCTTAATAATAAACACTGTTAGGACTATCTGACTCTTAATGATAAACACTGTTAGGACTATCTGACTCTTAATAATAAACACTGTTAGGACTATCTGACTCTTAATAATAAACACTGTTAGGACTATCTGACTCTTAATAATAAACACTGTTAGGACTGTCTGACTCTTAATAATAAACACTGTTAGGACTATCTGACTCTTAATAATAAACACTGTTAGGACTATCTGACTCTTAATAATAAACACTGTTAGGACTGTCTGACTCTTAATAATAAACACTGTTAGGACTGTCTGACTCTTAATAATAAACACTGTTAGGACTGTCTGACTCTTAATAATAAACACTGTTAGGACTATCTGACTCTTAATAATGAACACTGTTAGGACTATCTGACTCTTAATAATGAACACTGTTAGGACTATCTGACTCTTAATAATAAACACTGTTAGGAGGACTATCTGACTCTTAATAATGAACACTGTTAGGACTATCTGACTCTTAATAATGAACACTGTTAGGACTATCTGACTCTTAATAATAAACACTGCACAGACTCAGGGCCCTGTTCCTCGTACCTGGCTAACTGAGTTAGCCGGATAATTTTCAGCATAGCTTGACTTAAGCCAGACCTTTCCGTTCCCCGACGCTCGATTGTCTATCACTATGACAACAGATCAAAAAGTTTGAACCTGGTCGAGGGCAGAGTTTAGTTCAGTTAGCTGGATAAACCATGGCCACACCCTCGCAAAGAAATGCCAGCTCGCTTCCTGAAATAATTCTCACAGTCTAGATCCCATTATACCATTCTGAATTATGTTTTTGTGCTTCGTTTTTCTAGAGGGGGCTTTTGAAATGTAAAATAATAGACCTAAAATGCTGATACTAAATTTACTTTGTCCTAAATAATGCACGTTATATATACGGCGCTCGCGAGGTGCGATATACACATTATGTGGTTATTTTAATAACGTCAGAGCATTGCAAATGTGAATCCCGCAGGGATGTTTTTAATGAATGAAACCTATCGCTCGTTTGGCTCTGATTCCTTTCATATTCTCCGCTGTGGATGTTTAACGGAGCGCCTGGATTTTGTTTCATTCAAGCATAAATTGAGTCTTATGCGTGGAATATGAATTACGACGAATCTGAATATGTGGATTGTTGAATTGTCACCATCACTCACACGTTATTGTGATATTGTAACTGGGATTCAAATGTTTGAGGAGATGCGCTGTTTGATTTGATGACGTGGACGTGACTTGAGAAAATGTATGAGCAATTGCAAGCCTTTGACGTTTTGATGAATGCATTTGAGAAAATGCATTTATCTGTTCAAGCACTGTTAGTGTTATCTGATGATGAACAAGAAGGTGATTAACATGAAGTGGTGTCACTGGTATAAACCCAAAGGTTAATCAATTCAATGCATGTATGGATGATGTCCGAAACAGATTTAAACCTGATTAATAGTGAACCTGTAGCTCCCCCCAAGCCTCTCTTATTTCGGGGGTCGAGCCTTGAAAACTTTGGGAACCATGTATTTATATATAAAGTACATGATACCTAAACCAAGCACATACAGTACAGATATCCTCATAAGTATCTATTAATTCGTATCAATTAGATACTCTTTGGGCTTGTTTGTATCTACTTATTCTGAACGAGTTTAACTAATTATTTTCACTAGCAAGATCTCCTTCGATTATTCATTCCATTACCTACTGCCAGCAGGCACATTTAAAGAAATATAATCCGATTGATTGGGGTAATGAGGGACTTAAAATTAGCCTATAGATTATGCATTTAATTGCGAGGCTATTGAGCCGTACTGTATTGTACCCATTCTGCAATATGTTAATAAAGTTTCAAATCAATCAATCAATGCCGTTAGAAAATCAGGATTTCTGCGATCGACACCTGCTGTCTTTTCAGGTGAGGCGGCCGCGCGCACTTATCCTGAGTATCAAGTCTGGTTCGAATTAACGAGACTGAATCAGCGTTCGAGGAACAGGGAAAGCCCGGATTCAAACATCGGGTTAATTGAATCTGGATAATGGGACTTTTGATCGACTTAGTTGAACCAAGTATGGGGAATAGGGCCCTGGTACAGTGTGCTACTACGTTATAATATGGACCATGTATACTATCATCATCACCATCATTACTGTGGATTAATAGGACTCTGACCTTGACTTCTGGGTGATCGGGGGCCACACCGAACCTGACCAGGCCGAAGGGGACGGGGAGGCGCTCATAAATGTCCACGTCTGCGTCCGGACGGGCCTGGGGGTGAAACAGTGAGAAGAGAGAGGCTCAACAGTTAACACACAAAGTCTGCGTAATGATGACAAACTGCGCCCATGTTGGAACACAAGCGGATCATTGTTCACAGAATTCACACAGCGAGTCACAGTGTTTTAACCTGTGAGAAACGATTATTAAGTGGTCATAATTTGTTAATGTCTTTGCTCAATAATGCTTTGCAATGGGAGATTTTTTTTTTAAATATCAAGTCAATGTGATATGCTGGCCAGTTTGCTCCGCTGTCTGACTTGAGGATGAGAGATATGAAATATTGTTTGCTCGTCATCCAAAAACATTTACATGAATCAACAGTTCATGAGTAATAATTTTTTTTTTTATTGATTGTAAACAATTTATATGTAGTTTCACGGTGTAAAATCCAGTTTTTTTGCACTATACTGAACACCGTTGGTCACTTATTTAACTCTGTATGGAATACCGTTAACCCACGGTGCTATGTTTTTATTCTTATTTTAGATTTGTGTCTTTATCTTTTATCTAAATGTTTATTGTGAGCGATCTGTAGTACTGAATTTCCCTCGGGATCAATAAAGTACTTCTATTCTATACTATTCTGTTTTGTTGTTTTTGACCAATAGAAACCACACATGATACCCTTTGACATTTTTCCATATGATCTTTTTGGAAGCTAAAACCAGAGGCCCTTTTCACAACAACCCCAACATGGTCATGAAGCATAAAGACTCAATATAGAGCTAGATAAAAACATTGACTTTTTCCAGATCATAAAAAAGCCACAAAACACGACTAGGCTTGAGTGTGGTGGTCGGGTCGCGTGTAGTCTTTTACCAACAAACTTGCAGTTCCGCGTTCTGCGATCTGATTGGCCACTGACTCCCAACAGCGCGTTACGCTAGTTCTGCCTCTACACAGCCTGCAGCCTGCTCGCTAGTTCTGCTCTAACCTCTAACAGCCTATCCAATTCATATCAATCGAAATAACGTATTGTTTTCATCTCTCTATATTAACGTGATTCCATCAACACAACATAAATGTTTATTGTTTTCATCTCTCTATATTAACGTTAGTGCGGTAGTTATGAGTACTGATAGCGGTGTGTGGACTGTCCTGCGAGCCCCAGACCACCGCCCCGCAAGCCCCAGACCACCGCCCTGCGAGCCCCAGACCACCGCCCTGCGAGCCCCAGACCACCGCCCCGCGAGCCCCAGACCACCGCCCCGCGAGCCCCAGACCACCGCCCCGCGAGTGGTCGGGTCGGGTCTGGCTTCACTAGTCTTGCCTAGTTGTTTGGAAATTGTAACTGAGGGGTACAATTCCCTGACTGTATTGATAAGTATGGTATCATTAAACCACTACCGCTTTATGTACTTTAATTACTGGCCATACAGTACATGATATATGAATATGATGAACACTTCCCACAATGAAATCGGTTCCACACAAAGGTATAATCAAGTATTTAATGGAGCAAAAGGTACATAATATACTTTATATTATACTTTGAATGCACTTGTAAGGCAAAGGAATGTGCGTAGGCAAATCAACAAGGAATGTCCATTCTCTGGTTACGCAGGAGGTAATTATACAACCTGAATCTTAGGAATTATATCTCTGGTACTCTGGGGAGATAGCTGGAGATACTGGTAGGGGGGTTCCACCGGTTGTAAGCCAGCAGGGGGAGGCAATGCTCTAATGCAAAGTACGGGTCAGCGGGGATTCAATAGGCTCCTGGAGGCGGTATATTACTCCCTGCTCGGCAGACGAAAGGCAGCTGTAATCCCAGTGTGCGTGCCGCACAGGTGGAAGCCGGTCAGCCTCTCCAATAGAGACGGGCTCGAATGATGTCCCTCACGGGCAGGTCCCACAGCAGTGGGTGTAGACGATTCTTCTCCGCTCCAGCAGCCTGGTTGGAGCAATAAGAATAATAATCCAGCCGGAAAGGGGCTCTGCAATCACCGGTGTAGATCCTCCGGTGCGCGGTACTTCACACTAACTAAGTCGAACTGGACGTTATTCAACCAAGCGCTGATACTTTACTATCCTATTCGCACGCGGCTATAAGTGCTCTATTTAGACACACAATTGCTCACTTCACTTGGTCTTTGACTCGTGATGAAGGCTTACTAGTAAGGAGCGAACGATACGTTGAACAAACGTATTAGGATAAAACAAGACTCTATTTTGGGGCAATACGGGCCCACTTCACCGCACGTTGCATAGTGGGTGAGGCTTCAACTTATTGGGTAACATACTTCTGTATTCACCTGCGCCGTATTTATATGCACGGTGAACAAACTAGTGCCAATCTCATTTCTGTCGCGTATCCCTGGGCAAGGCCGGGCATGTCCAGACATGTCTTGACGGTGACTTTGAACCTGACTCCGGAGGCCGGTCCCTGGCGCCGGTGGACCGCTGTCCAATAGGAGAATGAAATATTATGGTCTGTACTAGGCTAAAGGGACATTCCGTGTATATGTACAAGGAATATACAAGGGATATCAAACGATATACAAATACTATGCAATATATATCAATAAATAAATATATATATTCGGTTTAATCTGATCCTTTGTAACAGAAATGTTTATCACTCTCTTAGCTCTTCATAGGTCTATGGTAAGAGGCCTACAGTATGAGTCATTTCCTGGCTTACAGGAAGCTGACATGTCTATCTGAAATGTGCGTAAATAATTCCAGGCGTTCATCTGTTGATGACCGAAGGTATTTTATTTTCTCAACAACAATGTTTTGACAATGACTTCCCTGAATCTGTGGAACGTATAATTTTAATCATTTATTTTCAAGCATTTTTCTTCCCTTGTACTGAACACACTGTTTTGGGTGGGTATAGCAACACACCAAATTTGAAATTAATTATTTCCTTCCCCGCCTGGCTACCCCACACCCTCACGAGTAAAGGAACATTTAAAGTGGGCAGTACACTAGGTACGCAGTGTTCATGGCTCCAAAAAAAGCACAGCAAATTAATTAATCAAAGCAAATCCCATTGTGATTGTCATCTAGGGATAAGCAAGGAGGCAAGGAGTACATATGCCCTTTTCCCCCCAGCACCTAAATAACATTTCAGACTGACAAATCCAAGACTAGGCAAAGCCCATTTTCCATAATATGTACCCTTTATAACATAGGCTACTACGGACATAAAAACAATGATATTTCATGTAGATATTCATGTAGGCAGACGAGAAAAATGTATCCAAAATGATTGCCATCAGCAGTGCCATAAATCAGATTTTCAGCCATCTGGTGCTAATCAAGAGCTATGCTGATCAATGCTAGCTCTCTGCATCATTGGTGCATGAAACCAGACTGCCTATGCTAGCTCTCTGTATCTGTGATTGATTGATTGAAAACTTTATGAACAGATTGCAGAATGGGTACAATACAGTACAGTTCAATACACAATTGTTAAGGGGTTGCAGACCAGATAAATACTTTCGTCTTGTTTACATCAGGGTCCCCCATTTTCAATTCATCATAACATATGACATGTCATACATGACATACAGATAGTAGGGGTGGGACGATACATCGATCCAGATCGATACATCGATGTAATTATCAACAATCGAATCGGATCGATGCGATGTAATAAGATCGATTCATATCGATACTCTTATTTTGAAAATCCTGTGGCAAGTCTCATATCCGCCCAAGAACAACAGCAGTAGCTCCGTGTGTGTAGATGTTACAGCATAGCATTCTCCCTTTCTGTGTGTATGTGTGTGTGTGTGCGCGCGTCTTTGGAAAGACCAGATGAGGTCAGAGGAGTTTGATGTTTAAATGTTATTTAAACATAAACAATATAATACATAATAAATGTAGGCCTATACATGATCATGCAACATCAACAAATTGTTGTAGGAACGGTTTGGGAGAGGGAGGTTGTGAGTTTTGAGTTCCAAAAAAATGTAGCTTAAAGTTTAAAGCTCAATATATAAAAACGTGGCACTTTACAGTGAACAGGAGGTCTATTTGTATTAAAAACAATAGATTGATTTTCCTTTAAATGTCTGGAAGAGCTCAAAAATACAAATGTCAAATGATATTTTCATTACCTTTTTTTTGTTGATCTAAATGTTACTGATTGTGTTAAATGGGCATATGATATCATCTCATATCAATCGCAGGCACCTGAATCTAATCGTATCGTATTGTATCGTGAGAGACTTTGTGATATCGGCAAATATCGTATCGTTGTCCAAAGAATCGATATCGTATCGTATCATGATGAAACTGGTGATTCCCACCCCTAACAGATAGACAGTACTGCTACATCTAGACATTTATGACATATCAGATCTACAAATACAGTACTGTTTGTGATACAAAAAGAGTCTAAGAAAGTGTGCATGAAGCCAGACTTGTATGTTAGCTCTCTGTGCATGAAGCTTGAAGCTTGAAACTTGAAACTTGTATGTTAGCTCTCTGTATCTGTGCATGAAGCCAGACTTGTATGTTAGCTCTCTGCATCTGTGCATGAAGCCAGACTTGTATGTTAGCTCTCTGCATCTGTGCATGAAGCCAGACTTGTATGTTAGCTCTCTGCATCTGTGCATGAAGCCAGACTCTTATGTTAGCTCTCTGTGCATGAAGCCAGACTTGTATGTTAGCTCTCTGCATCTGTGCATGAAGCCAGACTCTTATGCTAGCTCTCTGAGTAAGTCACAAAGTTTAAGATCTTCCCTGTCCATAGGGGGTACAAGTGCATTCATTGATTGATGCAAGTTCAGCTATACTACAACGTGCACTGCTGGATGCTCAATCATATTGACATTTTAAACTTTCTGTGTCTGAACTTTGAAGTTGCTCAGTGTACATAATGTGTTATTATTTGACATATTGACATTTTAAACGTTCTGTGTCTGAACTTTGAAGTTGCTCAGTGTACAACATAATGTGTTATTATTTGACATATTGACATTTTACAACATACTTGTGTGGTATAGTGTGTGATGACAATATCTTTGGTGTAGGCCTGTATCATAGATAGATCAACCCTCCAGGGCTAATAGTAGTTATGTTCTGAGCTGTACAAACCTACCCTGAGCAGGTGCTGGGCTGTGTAGAAACCGGCTGGACCTCCTCCCACAATACACACCTTTGGGTTGGAGGTAGAACAAGACGCCAGCCCACGCACCGCTGTGGAGTTTGCAATGAGGATGAAACAGAAGCAGTACGGGTCTTGACCTCAAAACAATCAGGTAAATATGTCTGCAACTGCCAGTGTTAGGCTAAAGGCTACCGTTTGATTGAATTGATTGAAAATTGTATTACCAGATTGCAGAATGGGTACAATATACAGTACGGCTCAATACACACAATTGTTAAGGGGATGCAGACCAGAGAAAGACTTTCGTCTTGTTTACATCAGGTTCCCCATTTTCAATTCATCATTTCAATACTGTGTCAAACGATCATAGTAGCATGTCTGTGTGTAAACTAAAGCATTTTTTTATTGCAAAACAATTCCTCAAGCAAGTCCATATCCTTTCATTCAGTTCAATACATACAAACACTGACAATATTATGCAGCATACAGGAGGAGCTCGATTAGCACCTTGCAGTCACTCACACGGTTGGTCTCTCTCTCTCTCTCTCTCTCTCTGCCTTACCATCCTGTAATCGCGTTATCCAGGTATGTCTTGCTGATGTCCATAACTTCAGTGTCTTGAACTTGCAAAACACTACTTGATGAGTGTTCAT
Source organism: Notolepis coatsorum (assembly GCF_963971535.1). NCBI lineage: Eukaryota > Metazoa > Chordata > Actinopteri > Aulopiformes > Paralepididae > Notolepis > Notolepis coatsorum. The sequence goes on along the minus strand of NC_140174.1, from coordinate 971,828 downwards.
CATCTTCTTGTCGGTGACTGACTGGGATTATAGCTGTCGGGTCTGTTAGTTACCAGGAAGTAGCCAAGTCAAGTATAATAGGTTTTCTCTTTACTTTGACAACCAGCTATTCAAAACGGCTCCATCTTTTGACAGTTTAAATTATATAAATCAAATCGACTCGAGTCCATAGCTCAGTAAATGTCCCGTAAACATCCGAGCTGAAGGTGAACACGCAGGTAAACAAACACGCAGCAGGAACCTGACGCTCTGCACTTTATCACAACAGACCGGTTTAGCAGCTGCACCGTGCACTCCTTCCGAGGGTCCGTGTCAAACAAACTCTAGTTCGATAGTTCCGACCATATAACTTCTTGCTTTTATCCCAAAGTTATTATTATTGAGTGTTGTTATTATTATTATTATTATTATTATTATTATTATTATTATTATTATTATTATTATTATTATTATTATTATTATTATTATTATTATACCAGAGACTCCAGTCTCTTGAGAGAGGACTTTGATTATACATACATCCATGGACCCAACACCAACAGACTTCAGTGTAAGTTAGTTTTGGCCAAGGACCATACTAGACCTTGATAAAGGCTGGCAGGCTCTCTCTGCTTGATTTATGGCATTTTGACAAGAACACGTAGGGGGGAGGAAGCAAGGTCAGATTAAGAATTCAGAGGCCCCTGGGCCAGATTCTTGTGGATGCCCCCCCCCCCACACCCACACACATACACGCAGAGTGGCGTTTTTATATGTCACAAAAAAAAAAAAAAAAAAAAAAAAAGCTGGATCCGTAACATTGTCCAACCAATCCTCCTGGTTTTCATGTTCAAGCACCGCCGGTGGCGGGCTGTCATCATCGCGGTCTGCCTCAGAGTCAGAGTCATTGGTGTTGGTGTTGGGGCTGGGCTGTGGAGATGCGGCGGGCGTATACCAACAGGTGGCAGCCACTGGTGGTGGTGGGCCGGCTGAACTAGAGGCTGCCGCTGCCTCTTCTCTGTCGCTAGCATCAATAATAATAACGTTAGCATTCTCGTCCTCTCTGCCCGCGGCGCCTGGCTCAGCCTCTTTAACGACGTTGCTGCTACTACTAGTGCTAGCCAGGGGGAGGGGGCTATCCTCCTCCAGGTCCTTACCTGACGGGGTGAAAAAAGTAGAGATAGTCGGTATGCTTTGCCAAAGTAACGCGCTCTTTCTGTCCCTTTCCTGTTTAGATTTTAACTTAGCAGCTCCGCTTTCCCACCGTTTAACTTTTTTATCCATATTTTTTTAGTCTCATATGATCATACAGTACTACTCGAGTCTTAGCCTACTTGATCAACTTGCAAGTTCAATTCTCGCGGTCAGTGGTCACCTGACCTGACCTGACAGTGACCCCTGGACCTGGACGTCAGTGTCACGTAGACTCAACGTCTCTCACCCCTCATTATCAAACAATCAATCATATTTTTATTTGCAATACAAAAAATGTAATAAAAATAGATAGAGAAGAGAGTAGTCACTAGATGCTGTGAAAGTAAACGCTGGATGAGGATCTGATTATATATATATTTTTTTCGTATCTTTTATTTTTTTTACTGGTGTGTAGTGGAGGCCCCTAGTCGCGTTATTTCTAAACCTAGCCGCATTTCTGGCAAGACGCTCTCTGATTGGCCGACGCCTTTTTCTACACTGGTTAAGCTGAGGCACTCTTTTGAAGTTGGTTAAGGTAGAGTTTATCTTAGAGCGTGACGGCAAGTTCTTTCGACGGTTAAGCTTAGGCACTCTTTCGAAGTTGGTTAAGGTTAGAATTTGTCTTAGAGCGTGACGATAGAACGCCAGGTAGTTTGCAGGCTGTTTGACGGGGAAATGGGCAAAGACACAGCTCGTCACGTGATTGGGCAAACATGTCAGTGGCCAATCAGGGAGCGTCAGTCAGTGCCAATCAGAGAGCGTCTGCCAGAAATGCGGCTAGGTTTAGTGTTGTCTGTCCCAACAAGAGCTTGAATCTCACACCTACAGTAGAGAGACAATGTCCCCAAACTAGGGGTGTAAAGGTACACGTATCCGTACCGAACCGTTTCAGTACTGGACCTAAGGTGTTTTGTGTACCGTTACACGCACCCCTACCCCAAACCCCGCTAAACCCAACCCGGCTCTGTCCACAAGAGAGCTGGAACCCTAAACCCAACCGGCTCTGTCCACAAGAGAGCTGGAACCCTAAACCCAACCGGCTCTGTCCACAAGAGAGCTGGAACCCTAAACCCAACCGGCTCTGTCCACAAGAGAGCTGGAACCTGTTAGATATTTAGTATCTCTTCATTTAAGAACGCCTCAGTATTTAAACAATAGTCTTTTATTTGCATCGTCCGTTCTCGTGCTCCCGCACGCAACTTACTCTCAGTCTGCAAACTCTGGAGTGCACGCACAGCGTCAGCTCCTATGACGTAACCACGTAACAGCGTGGTACGTCAATACACAACATCCCCTCCTTACTAGGACATAAACTCCAAGGTCCCATACAGAAATATGTGTGAATTCAATTACTTTTTTTTTCACTTACAGAATACACTTCAATTCTGTTAAACCTGTTATCAAAAATAAACAAAGGTTCACCATGAACAAAACTCCACCTTGAAATTAGTGAATGCATGTAAATATCATTGAACATGAATAATAATACATAATATCTGGCACCCACTTTTTTTTTTTTTTTTTTTTTTTTTTTTGTGTGTGTGTTTGTGCCAGACAGGCTCATTTTACTTAATGACAAAATCCATCAATCTCTGAGGCATTTTGGTCTGCCTGTGGGGTCTCTCATACCTAGCCATAGGCGGTGTGGCTTTGGGTGTGGACACCCTAGTGTGAGTCTCTGCATCGGACTCTGTGTCAGGTGTGTTTTCTTTCTCCTCACCCTCAGTCCATGTTAATTGCGTCTTGCTGGACGATTGTGGAGCAGGATCCTCTGTGTAGTACCTTTTGACCAACGTAGTGTTCCTGGAATAGGTCGCTCCACTTGGTGATTGGACAACCACATTGTTCCCATCTTTACTGATAACCTTGTGTGGTGTCTTGTCAAAGGCTGTTGTAAACTTGTCTGTTTTGTCTTGTTTGAGTAAGACTTGGTCTCCCACTGACACATCAGAGTATTTTGCTCTGTTCTTGTTGTCAGTGTACAGTTTTGACTTTCCTTTTCTCTCGGCGTCAGTGTCTCTGACCTCCAGGTCTCTTTGTGGTGTCATGATGTCCGGGAGCTTTCCTCTGATCTTTCTCTTGAACAGGAGCTCTGCAGGACTTCTCCCTGTTGTGGAGTGATCAATAGACCGGTAGATGGTCACATACTTGCGTAGCTCCTTCTTCCAGTCCAGCCCCTCAGACTGTGCGATGCGAATCCTCTTCATCAGTGAAGCGTTTTGTCTCTCCACCTCCCCATTGGCTTGTGCCCACTTGGGTGTGGTTTTCACATGCTCAATTCCGTTCTCCTGGCAGAATGCTTGAAACTGGGCAGACATATACTGTGGTCCACAGTCTGACCGTATGGAAATAGGTAGTCCATGTCTGCTGAAGATATTCTCCAGGCTGTTAATGACCTTTTCAGCAGTGGTCGACTGCAGGATATCGTACTCGTAGTACCGGCTGTAGTAGTCTATTACAACTAATATCGAGTGTCCTGTCGGTAATGGACCAAGTAGGTCAGTTTGGTCAGTGGCTAAGTCCTGCCACGGCCCATCTGGAAGTGTTGTAGGTCTCAAGGGTTCAGGCACATCAGGCCTCGACACTATTTGGCATCCGTGACATGACCTCACATACTTTTCTGCTGCCTTGTCTATACCTGGCCACCACACTTTACTCCTGAGGTGCTGCTTCGTACCGACAATCCCCAAGTGTCCCTCATGAGCCAACTCCAGGGCTCTGTCTCTGAGTGCATGTGGCAGTACAATGCGTGTCCCTGTCAACACCAACTGTCCAATTACACACAGTTCATATGCAATGCGTGCATACACTTGGCATTTGTCAAAACATCCACTTTGTATTGCACTTCTCAGGTTACTGAGTTCCTCATCGGTTGCAGAGGCTTCCTCTACCTCCCTGGTAGTCAGTGCTCGTGGCGTAGCGTGTGTGGCTACAAACCGCACGTATTCCTCCGCTCCGTGCTTGTGGTTCCCGTCTGTCGTGCTTTCTCCCAGTAGTCGCGACAGTGGATCTGCAATGTTGTCCTTTCCAGGTATGTGGATCACTCTGAACTCATATGGTTGGAGCCGCAGCACCCACCTCTCAATACGGGCACATGGCTTAGAGGTCGGACTGTATATGGCCTCCAGAGCCTTGTGGTCTGTTACTAGGTCAAACTTTTTACCATATATGTATGGGTGCAGCCTCTCGCACGCCCAAACTAAGGCGAGAGCTTCTCGTTCAGTTTGTGAATACCTTGTTTCACAATCAGTCAGGCTCCTACTCACATAACATATTGGCACCATTTCCTGTTGCTGTTGCTGTACTAAGACTGCTCCTATTCCTACTGGTCCTGCGTCTGCTATGACTTTAGTAGGCGCATCTTTGTCAAAATATGCTAGAGTGCCGGCCTCAGCTAGCTTTTCTTTCAGCGTTCTAAATGCCTGTTTTTGCTCTGGCCCGAATATGAAAGCTGTGTCTTTCTTGGTAAGCCTCCGCAGTGGCTCTGTTACAAAGGATCAGATTAAACCGAATATATATATTTATTTATTGATATATATTGCATAGTATTTGCATATCGTTTGATATCCCTTGTATATTCCTTGTACATATACACGGAATATCCCTTTAGCCCAGACCATAATATTTCATTCTCCTATTGGACAGCGGTCCACAGGCGCCAGAGCCATGCCTCCGGAGTCAGGTTCAAAGTCACCGTCAAGACATGTCTGTACATGCCCGGCCTTGCCCAGGGATACGAGACAGAAATGAGGTTGGCACTAGATTGTTCGCCGTGCATATAAATATGGCGCAGGTGAATACAGAAGTAGAGTTACCCAATAAGTTGAAGCCTCACCCACGATACAACGTGCAGTGAAGTATGGCCTGTTTGGCCCCAAATAGAGCATTGAGACCGCGTGCGAATTAATAACTGAATTGTCAGAGTTTGGCGCTATACCGTCGAGTGCGACATATTTCTATTAAGTCAGTAATAGTCTATTTGTGTATAGTGTATCGTGCGGCTAAAGTTCTACAGTGACCAGCATCACCAACGCTTCCTCGTATCAGCTAGAGTGCTTATCCAGGCTGGGCTGCTTTCATGACGCTTTCACCCGAGGAGACCTAGACGAGAACCGTGTGGACATGTACACTGGATTAATCTACCCGACGACTACATAGCCCTTTGCGGCTGGATTATATTTGTTTTGGTCCTGTGATTTATGGAGCGGAGAATCGCCGACGCCTACACGTGTTGGATTTACCCTGTGAGGAGACCAGTCGAGTCTGCGCCTCAGAGAGCCTGAGGCCGGCTAGCTTTCTTCACTGTGGAGCTACAGTCTACGGAGAACAGCTGTATTCGTCTGTGGATCAAGAGACTATTGCACCGTCTCCTGTACTTGGAGTCTCCTTAGTCATCGTTGACCAGACTCTCTACTACCGACAGATCCTCTACCCCTGCTGGCTTACAACCGGGGGGACCCTTCCAGTATCTCCCGCTATATATTACTAGTGTACCATAGATATAATTCCCTAAGATTCAGGTTGTATAATTACCTCCTGCGTAACCAGAGAATGGACATTCATTATTGATTTGCCTACGCACATTCCTTTGCCTTATAAGCGCATCCAAAGTAAAATACAGAGAAGTATATTATGTACCTTTTGCGGCAATAAATACTTGATTACACCTTTGTGTGGAACCGATTCATTGTGGGAAGTGTTCATCATATTTATATATCATGTACTGTATGGCCAGTAATTAAAGTACATAAAGCGGTAGTGGTTTAATGATACCATACTTATCAATACAGTCAGGGAATTGTACCCCTCAGTTACAGGCTCTGATATGCTAGCAAACTGTGGTATAAAACGGCTACTATACCCTGCTAGGCCCAGAAAACTACGGGTCTCAGAGGCGTTCTCAGGCTCTCGTGCCTCTGCTATTGCTCTCACCCTTTCTGTGGTGGGGCCTATGCCCTTCTCTGAGAGTAACATGCCCATGAAAATCAACTTGTCCATGTTAAACTGACACTTTTCTTTGTTTAGAGTCAGCCCACAGTCCTCTAGTCTCTTCAGAACTGCATGGAGTCGTTTTTCATGAGTCTCCTGATCTGGGGCATGAACAATTATGTCATCGGAGATATTTTCTACCCCCTCAATGCCCGCTGTAGCAGTGGCTATCTCATGTTGATACTGTTCACTAGCTGATGACACTCCAAATATGAGTCTCTTGTACCTGTAGGTACCTGTGTGTACTGCAAACGTAGTGATACCCCTGGATTCTGGTGTGAGCTCTAATTGGTGGTATCCCCATTTCAAATCCAGTTTACTGAAAATGACAGACCCGTTCACAGTAGGAGTTAGTTTTGTGTACTGTACTGTGTAGGGACTGTCCTGCTCCACTAGGGGCAGGCTTTTCTCATTCACTAGGCTGGGGGCGGGGCTGGCTTTTCTAATTCACAGGAGCGATCTTTTCTACTCTACGTTGGCTTTGAGAGTTACTTGTGAATGAATGAATGAATGAAAACTTTATTTAACAGATTGCAGAATGGGTACAATACAGTACGGCTCAATACATACAATTGTTAAGGGGATGCAGACCTGAGAAAGACGTTTGTCTTGTTTCCATCAGGGTCCCCCATTTTCAATTCATATAGACATTTATGACATACACAACATACATGACATTTATGGCATAGGGTATTAGGGACATATAGGTATTTAGTACTGATACATTTGTAAATTGTGACATAACCGGTATTCAAATATACAGTACTGTTACCCCTAGATCCTGACAGAGTATATACATATGATGGGGAGGGGACTGTACATTAGGAGGGAGTGGGTGGGTTGGAGAGAAATATACATACGGCGGGGAGGGAATATAATAATGTTTGATTGATTGAATTGATTGAAAACTGTATTAACAGATTGCAGAATGGGTACAGTACAGTACATAGATGTAGCAGTAGGCCTACTGTCTATCTGTATGTCATGTATGGGGACCCTGATGTAAACAAGACGAAAGTCTTTCTCTGGTCTGCATCCCCTTAACAATTGTGTGTATTGAGCTGTACTGTATTGTACCCATTCTGCAATCTGTTAATAAAGTTTTCAATCAATCAATCAAAACAGCTCAATACATACAATTGTTAAGGGGATGCAGACCAGAGAAAGACGTTTGTCTTGTTTACATCAGGGTCCCCCATTTTCAATTCATCATACTGTGCAGGACAGTGATGCAACAGTAGCAGGACAGTGGATCACAGTGATGTACTGTAGCAGGACAGTGATGTAGCAGGAGTCAGGACATTGGATCACAGTGATGTAGCGGATCACAGTGATCATTTTGTGTAGTGTACTGTGTAGGGACTGTCCTGCTCCACTAGGGGCAGGCTTTTCTCATTCACTAAGCTGGGGGCGGGGCTTGCTTTTCAATTCACAGGAGCGATCTTTTCTACCACATTGTACAACAGAACTGCCGAGTCCCGAGGCTGGTAAGTGCTAGTTAAAATGTACAGTAGTGCACAAACTCTACGTTGGCTTTGAGAGTTGTATTATACTGATATAAAAGTTATGCTGTAGGTTGTATGTGGGAGGGGGGCGGGGGGCTGCGTCGCCCACAGTATTTGGTTAACGTTACTGTGGGAAGTTATGCTGTAGGTTGTGTATGGGGGCGGGGGGGGGGGGGGGGGGTACGTCGTCCACGGTCTATTTAACGTTATGTACAGTAGTTGTGTTTGATTGATTGAAAACTTTATTAACAGATTGCAGAATGGGTACAGTACAGTACATAGATGTAGCAGTACTGTCTATCTGTATGTCATGTATGTCTGTCCTGATGAATTGAAAATGGGGGACCCTGATGTAAACAAGACGAAAGTCTTTCTCTGGTCTGCATCCCCTTAACAATTGTGTGTATTGAGCTGTACTATATTGTACCCATTCTGCAATCTGTTAATAAAGTTTTCAATCAATCAATCAAAACAGCTCAATACATACAATTGTTAAGGGGATGCAGACCAGAGAAAGACGTTTGTCTTGTTTACATCAGGGTCCCCCATTTTCAATTCATCATAAACAGGGGTGTAAAAAGTACCCAGAAATTATACTTTACTACTACTATTATACTAAGTACACTGTACAACTGTACAAGCAAAACTGTACATTGGAATATTGACAAAACCATACTTGGTCATTTACTGTACATTGGAGGGGGTTGGGTTAGGACATTTACAGGGGCCAGTTTCGAATTGCAGTCTCCCGTAGTTGCTCTTTGAGAGTGGTTTTGAAAGTGGGTAGTGATTCACATTCCTTTACAGCAGGGATCAGCAACCTTTTTGATACGAAGTGCCATTTTAAAATGTTCTTGTTAACCAGTGTGCCATATCAATGTTAAGGTTAATTATGACACCACATCACAATGTAAATCTCCAACAGATCTGTAATTCTATTCCATCCATATAGGCAACGTGCATAGCAATAGTTTTAATAACCATTTTCCTCTCATAAATATATAAGAGAATGCTGCCGTCTTTATGAGATGCTTGCTTGCCATACCTGGACACATTCAGCCTTGTCTGCCTCATCCTTTAAAGTTCTCATGTTTGGTCTCAAAATGGCGTTTAACACTCAATGTTCGGCAAACAACAACAGACTGGCCCTTCTCATTGACTCTGACCATGAAATATCCCTGGTATATCAGTCAACCTACAGTACCATAAATAACAGGCTGTGCAACTGCCAATGGCTGTGAAAGAGGTAACTGCATGGGGAGGTAACTCAACATTTCCAAAAAGGTTCCTCTTACACATTTGCTAGTGTGCCATGTTGGTTTAGATAATGTGTACCAATGGTGGCACTCGTGCCTAAGGTTGCTGACCCCTGCTTTACAGCTTTGGGTAGGGCGTTCCACATCGATGTGGCATAATTGTGAACCGTGTTTAGTCCCTTGTTTGAGCCGAATCTGGGTTTAACATGATTTGTGGAGCTCCCTCTGGTGCTGTGATCGTGGTATTCACTGACCTTTGGGAAGTATTTTGACATGTACATGGGTACCTTAGTCGTATAGTGTATCTTGTTGACCAGGCCCATTGCAAGTTGCTGTACTCTGTCGTCTACTCTAAGCCATCCTAGGTTGTCAAAGTGGGCAGGGGTGAGGTGGGTTCTAGGAGTAAGGTCAAGCAGTAGTCTGACCAGTTTGTTTTGAGATCTGCCAGGTTATGACATTTATGCTTCTACGTAAAACTAGGTTATGTGAGTAGCTGGGATTGGTTCAGGTTCTGATATTGCTGTACAGGCCATGATTTCACTGATCGCTTTAGTACTTAGAAACATATCACTATGTTGTATCCTCTCACCAGGCTCCAATGCAATGGGGCACATTTTCACATGATGTTGCTGTCAATGACGCATTATACAAAATGGTCATCAGTAGTGGCCACAGAAATAAACCCATATTCCATAATGGGACTTGAGTATACTGAATATTTGACCATACCAAATACCAAATATATTGCCAAAAGGAAAGGCCAATTTAAATTAGTATTAGCAACAGTAACAGTGTATTGCACTACTATTACTACTACTGTTAACTGTTAACTGTTACCCGTTATTGCACAAATGTATTGTTACCTGCTACCTGTTATTGCACAATTTTATTGCACAATTTTTTTTGTATTGGATTCTATTATATGTTGTACCAATTGCACATCGTTGCGGGCAAGACCACCCGCATTTCATTGTATATCCGTATGCCGTGACAAATAAAACTCTTGACTTGACTTGACTTGATCTCATATAAAAGGCCTTCTAGTAGGCCAGTTGACTAACTCACATAATTAGCATCATATAGCCACAATACTAACTAACAATGCTTTACTTTTTCTCTTTCCTTGGCATGTCTCCCAGGGGGCCCGGAATCACTACTTACTGGTCTGTTTAGTCCTATCTCATTCCTCATCTCTCCTGCTCCATCCCTCATCTGCTGACTGTGGTCATCCTGTCCTGGGTGTGTTTGGTCTCCTGCTCCACTCTTCTTCAGGCTCTGTGATCCTGCACCTTTTTAGGGTGGAGGATATCGGCAGCCATTGGACGTGGTTGGCTGCCTGAATTTAGCTTAAGTCTATTGCTCTTTTTGCCCAACAAAGTAACTGCAATTTTTTTGAGGACCAGCACCATGAAAGGACAAGACAATCTGAATGTGTGCACATAACCTCACCATGCTCACTGAGAACACCTGCACAATGAGGATTACAGTTGATCACAAATGATGTGCTTGTTTATGTGTTGTGCTTGTAGTAGTAGTGTTAGCTTGTGTGCTATTTGATTGTTATTATTTACACTGTTTCTAAACAACTCCTAACTGATCAGAAAAAGTTACTGGAATATGTTGTTTCTTTACACATATGTTGGATTATGTAATTGGTTTGTCTTTTTTATTGGTTTGTCATGACAAACCAATTACATAATCCAACATATGTGTAAAGAAACAACATATTCCAGTTAACGGTATATTTTTTTAATGATTCGTTACGGCGAAATCAATACTTCCATTTGTATAAATTGCATTAAGCGGACCTTAGTATTGCTGCCTGGCTGAGGGGCTTGTTGCGGCTCATGTGCATGCGCACGCTCGGCCAATCAGAGCAACGCGGAAGGGCTTGTTGCTTACCGAAAGTATTCACGCGGTTGGGGCTCCTTTTGCACAAATTACTGCATCAATACAGCTAAATATATACTTTTCCACGATATTCTAATTTATTGAGCTGCACCTGTACATCACTGTGCTCAGGAGGCAAAACGATGTCTAACATGCCTGCCATGTATCACAAACAGTACTGTATTTGCAAATCTGGTATGTCATAAATGTATAGATGTAGCAGTACTGTCTATCTGTATGTCATGTATCAAGTTTCAAGTTCAAGTTTCTTTAATAGTTGTCATACAGAAGTACAGAATACTTTTATACAAAATGCTTCTTTCTGTTACGCTCCAGAGACTGTGCTAGACAAAAGATAAGTGAAATAAAATAGTATAGCATGTAAAAAAAATAGAAGTAAAAATAGAAGTCACGTACGTAGACACAGTGTAAGGGCCATATGAGTGTTTTGATTATGTCGGTAGCTTCTCCGATATATATATATATATATTTTGTAATTGTGTTTAGTTTAAGGCACAATTAGGCGCCGGTGTGTAGAATATTAGAATTCATTTTGTCTAGAATAGTGTCTTATTTATGTTTGAACACTAGAGGGCTCACCGCCTCCATTATAGCCAGCTGGAAGTCATGAGATTACTTGAATGTAATTCAAGCATATATACCTTTAGGAGTTGAACATGAAGTAGTATTTTAACTTTGGGTGGAATAAAGTTTTAGAAACATTTGGGATGAATACACCTTTAAAGCTATTTGTGGGAATACACATACAAAAATAAAAACAAAAGAATGGAAAAACATGCAGAACTGATCGCTAATGCTGTCACGTCCCTGATGAAGATGAACAGGAGCACTTGGATTGGCAAGGTATTGTATTGGAGCGGACCCACGACAGGATGAAGGATGACAGGATGGGTCAAGCGCAGATGACATTTCAATGGCAACCCCCCCAAAGGAATGCGTGTGTGCTGCCCATCTCACATGTGTTACAAATAAAGACTTCATAGTCCCATTTCATTCATTCAAACGATTTGGGGTTATAAGCTTTAAAAGGATTTGGGGAAGACACCATAACACAATTGGGTATTCGAACCTTTAAAACCATTTGGGTGGAATACACCTTTAAAATGATTCGGGAAGACACATTTGGGTATTAGAACCTTTAAAACCATTTGGGTGGAATACACCTTTAAAATGATTCGGGAAGACACATTTGGGTATTACATTTACATTTACATTTAGTCATTTAGCTGACGCTTTTATCCAAAGCGACTTACAAGTTCTGTACGACAAGCCATCAGGAAGAGCACAACTCTATCAGCTGAGTAACAATGTTCATCAAAGTGTTGAGTGCTACAGTGTAGGTTAGTTTATTAGGACAAGTGCATGACAGTATGGTTAGTTAGGGTTAGATTTTTATTTTTTTTTTAATTCAGATAATGGTTGAAGAAGTGAGTCTTTAGTCGACGGCGAAAGATTGGACGTGTTTCGGCTGTCCTAACTGGGGTGGGTAGTTCATTCCACCATTGTGGGGCAAGGACTGAGAATAGGCGACTTCTCTTTGATGACCCTCCCGGAGCTTGGATAGGAGTAGGTCTGAGGCGGCCAGAAGATGCAGAGCGTAGGGGTCTTGAGGGTGTGTAGTTAGAGACCATTAGAACCTTTAAGACCATTTGGGTGGAATACACCTTTAAAATTATTCGGGAAGACACATTTGGGTATTAGAACCTTTAAGACCATTTGGGTGGAATACACCTTTAAAATGATTCGGGAAGACACATTTGGGTATTAGAACCTTTAAAACCATTTGGGTGGAATACACCTTTAAAATGATTTGGGAAGACACATTTTGGTATTAGAACCTTTAAAACCATTTGGGTGGAATACACCTTTAACTGTCCTGCTACTGTTGCATCACTGTGATGTACTGTCCTGCTAACCATTTGGGTGGAATACACCTTTAACTGTCCTGTGACTGTACACCTACTGTACTGCTACTGTACACCTACTGTACTGCTACTGTACACCTACTGTACTGCTACTGTACACACCTCCTGCACATTGTGATGGGGCTGTCCTGCTAACCATTTGGGTGGAATACACCTTTAACTGTCCTGCTACTGTTGCATCACTGTGATCCACTGTACTGCTACTGTATTATAACCTTTAAAACAATTTGGGTGGAATACACCTTTAAAATCATTCGATTTGGGTTATAACCTTTAACACTATTTGGGTGGAATACACCTTTAACTGTCCTGCAGCCATTTTACCACTGTCCACTGTACTGTACTGTACAGTCCTGCTACATCACTGTCCTGCTAACCATTTGGGTGGAATACACCTTTAACTGTCCTGCTACATCACTGATGTACTGTCCTGCTACATCACTGTAATGTACTGTCCTGCTACATCACTGTCCTGCTACATCACTGTGATGTACTGTCCTGCTACATCACTGTCCTGCTATATCACTGTGATGTACTGTCCTGCTACATCACTGTCCTGCTACATCACTGTCCTGCTACATCACTGTCCTGCTACATCACTGTCCTGCTACATCACTGTGATGTACTGTCCTGCTACATCACTGTGATGTACTGTCCTGCTACATCACTGTCCTGCTACATCACTGTCCTGCTACATCACTGTGATGTACTGTCCTGCTACATCACTGTCCTGCTACATCACTGTCCTGCTACATCACTGTCCTGCTACATCACTGTGATGTACTGTCCTGCTACATCACTGTCCTGCTACATCACTGTCCTGCTACATCACTGTGATGTATTGTCCTGCTACATCACTGTGATGCTACATCACTGTCCTGCTACATCACTGTCCTGCTACATCACTGTGATGTATTGTCCTGCTACATCACTGTCCTGCTACATCACTGTGATGTACTGTCCTGCTACATCACTGTCCTGCTACATCACTGTCCTGCTACATCACTGTCCTGCTACATCACTGTGATGTATTGTCCTGCTACATCACTGTGATGCTACATCACTGTCCTGCTACATCACTGTGATGTATTGTCCTGCTACATCACTGTGATGCTACATCACTGTCCTGCTACATCACTGTGATGCTACATCACTGTCCTGCTACATCACTGTCCTGCTACATCACTGTCCTGCTACATCACTGTGATCCACTGTCCTGCTACTGTTGCATCACTGTCCTGCACAGTACAGGACACAAAATTATTTAACTGCCTCTCCCCGTTCATTCCCTGTAATAGCTCATCCACTGTGGGTATTGGATATCTACCTCTGATGATAGCTGCATTAGCTCTTCTCATGTCTAGACACATCCTGATGTCGTCCTCATTAGCTTTTGGTGCAACTACAACAGGGTTAACCCACGGTGTAGGTCCCTCAACCTTCTCAATAATGTACCTGTCTAGCAGCTGATTTACTTTCTTCTCTACTGCTTCCCTCAGGTGAAATGGCACCCTCCTCAGGGGTTGTGCCACTGGTGTTACACTCTCATCAATATGCAAACTGATTTGCTTTGTGTTTAGTTTACCAACACCTTTAAACAGTTTGGGGTATTGCCTCTGTATTTCAGATTTAGCATCTGTCACTGCTGCTATGTTTGTGCCCACCCTCAGTACACCTAACTCAATAGCAGTCCTCCTGCCTAGCAGCGGCTCCCCCCGTCCCTGTATTACAGTGAACTCTGCTTCAGTGTCACACTTTCCCACCTTAACATGACATTTGAATATACCCATTACTGGAAGAGGCACCTTGGAAGAGTATGTATACAGCGGTTTGTTAGCTGCCTTGGTAGAAACACACTTAATATTTTTACTCTTAAGCATTTTCCATGTGTTCTCATCTACAATGTTACTTGATGCACCTGAATCGATTAACATAAGTAGATCTACTCCCCCAACATCAAATGTGACCCTCTCAGTATTTGAATCATCTTCAACCACAAATGCATAGTCTCTGTTCCCAGTGTTCTGGTCCTCAGTTTCAACACATCTCACAGTCTGTCTTTCTTTACCTTTGGATTTACAGACTTTGGCATAATGGCCTTTTCCATTACACTTTCTGCATGTCTGTCCTCTTGCAGGGCATGCAGAATCGTTGGCCAGATGATCCCCGTGTCCACATCTGTAGCACACTTTATCGGATTTGGATTTCTCTTTTCCTTCTCCACGATCTCCACGAGGCGATGGTTTCCACTTCTGGAATTGGCCCTCTTTCTTGAAGACACGGTTCATCGTCTCTCTCCCCTCAGCGCCGTCACTCATCTTCATCGCCGCCATTTGCAGCTCCACTCGTTCACACTGCGACGCTATTTCCAGCGCGTGGCAGCACCAGTTGTGGTTCCTCCAGTAACTTTCTCCGTACATAGTCCGACGTGCCCCTGCTCAGCACCGCATCCCTTATTTGGTTGTGTGGGATATTTGTGGATATCCTGATGAAGAATGTCTCAGTCAACCGAGGCTTGGATAATAACAAGGTTTATTAACCAAACAGATAGAATACATAGAGAGAATGGCTGAGGCTCTCGCCCCAGGTGATCAGCTGAAATTACCCAGGTAAGAAGCCCCTATTGTGGTCGGGAGGAGCCCTTTATAGTTCAACAAAGGGGGTGTGTGGTCCCATTTGATAGGTCAGATGGGGGGGGAGGGGGTACAGGTTTGGGGGACACAGGGGAGGGGGGTGTCTTATTCCACAGAGAGGGGGGGGGGGCACAGGTAAAGGGAACACAGGGGAGGGGGATATATTTACATGAGGACATATTATACCACAATACTCACTTTTCTTTCTTATAATGTGGGTGAGATTAATGTATAATATACCAGGATTGTTTGGAACAGGTAAAAGTGGGGATAATAGTTTAAAAATAGAATTATTTACATACATGATTAATAGAATTATTTACATACATGATTCATGACATGATCGACTGGACTGCGGTCTGTGTTATTTTGATATCAGAGATGTGGGAATAGATATCACCCTTTTCTTTTATTAATCGCTCAAAATACCTATATCAATGAGTGGTCCTCATCTCTGATATCAAACAACAATTAACATAATCATTAGAAGCTATCGCTGTGCAAATATCTTGGCATACCTTCAGTCGTTCATGTCGTGACTCTGGGGAGCTAATGTGATCGTTGTGCATACAGGCATCGTAATAAACCAATTAAATACATGCACTGTCTGTGTGGTCAGAGTGCACAGGGTGAAAAAAACAAAATTGTGTTCATAATTATTAGGAATCGGATTTACACATAAGGCTAATGTGTACAAAA
Source organism: Notolepis coatsorum (assembly GCF_963971535.1). Lineage (NCBI taxonomy): Eukaryota > Metazoa > Chordata > Actinopteri > Aulopiformes > Paralepididae > Notolepis > Notolepis coatsorum. Next base: position 955,737 of record NC_140174.1, on the reverse strand, counting down.
ACATTTTAACAACCGTTAACCTGGTGGTTAATAAAACTAACATGATTGATTATGGGAAACTGTTCACAAATATATATATATATTTTTGCACATTTTGTGATGATTCTTGATGAAATTACTTAGGATCCAGTTGTATTTAATCTGAGTTTGAGTGTCACTTTCATCTGTGATTGCCTCAGCTTTGTTGGTTTTTACTTAGAATCAGGCAATTTTCTCCATTTCTTCTCTATAAATGAGGAGATAAAACGTCTTATGCATCGCTTCTGTATGTAATTCTAGTGCATATACTATCAATGGTTCACCATACAGGTGCAAAACAACGTTGCATGTCCTCTTCTATGAGAGAATAAAACAACTGATTATTTCTTGTCTGACAATACAATTTTGTAACCTAAGTAATTCTAATGTGATGTAATGTGATCATGTGGTCACTTCTTCCTTCAGCAATACATTTTAGCTCATTATTACTAACCATTGTTAATGTTTTCTCATTGATTTCTTTTCATCACATCCCTAGTTCATCGTTTTGCAGATACATGCAATTGTGTGAAAAGTTTCCTGCTTGTGAAGGTATTAATCTGAATGATGTTGCGTCGTTGTTGACAAGGTGTTCTCTGTCGGTCGTGTGGCAGGGCCAAACAGTAACACATAAAAATTAAATAAATATATACAATAGACATTACCTTAGTGGCTAATGTGTCAAAATAAAATTGAAAACCGTTAACCTAGTGGTTAATATAAAAGGTGATTATGATAATCGTTATGCATTGTTCTGTGGTGCATACTATCAATGGTCAAAACAAACTTGGTGTCTTGGAACAATCCAACTGGTTCTGCCCTGTTTAACAATACCATTTTGTAATGTGACTCTGTGATCATTTCTCATTGTCATTATAAAATTGGTTAATGCAATCTTACTGATTGTATTTCATCATATTCCTAGTCAATAATTTTCCAGATACATATGAACTCTGTGAAACAGTTCTTGTTTGTGAATCTGACAGTTGCTGTGAAGTGTTGATCATCTGTTCTCGGTCTGTCGTGTGGCAGGGCCAATACATACATAACAATGTGGACAATGTGTGTTCAGAAGTATCTTGTTCTACAGGTCTCTGATGATGTCTCTTCTTGACGATGCAGTCGGGAACATTCACTGGTCGTCGTTCATTCAGAGGGGGCCTACAGGAGGTCGCCGTCCGCTCCCTGTGTACCTTGTCAAGGGTCACCGGTAGCAGTCAACTATAGTGGTCTTTTCCTGCAGCCTATGTTGTTCTCCACCACCATCACATGTCTGCCACTGTGCTCACGCTTGGCCCCTATCAAGCCTAGAGACATGGTGGTCAGGGCGTTCTTGAACGTGGTGGTTGGTCCCCCCCGTTCCTCGTCATCGCGGTACTAGAGGGGCGAGGGGGCGGGCGTTTTTGAATGTGTTGTGCTGGTTTCGCTGTCCTCTCCTCGTCATTGCGGTACCACTTGATGGAGGGCGAGGGCCCGCCGGTGTAGTGGCTAGTCAGTAGGACGCTCTTTCTCACACGGATGACAATCTTGTCATGGGAATCCACCTTGATGGTCGGGGACTTCAGTTCCCGTTTGCAGGTGATGGGTTTGCTTCTTCAGGTGGCGCTTGCGAACGAAACTCTTCCGGCACATGTTGCATTTGTACGGCTTCTCTCCCGAGTGGACCCCCCTCTGGTGCTCCTTCAAGTTAGCCGCGGTTGCAAAGCACTTCGCACACTGTGTGCATCGATGGGGCTTGTCCCCTACTACCCCCACGGCGTGGGTCTTCTGGTGTTGCTTGGGGCTGGACGCGGTGGCGAAGCCTTTACGACGGGGCTTGTCCCCGGCCCCCGCGGCGTGGGTCTTCTGGTGCTGCTTCAGGTTGGAGGATGTGGTGAAGCCTTTACTGCACTGGCCACAGGTGTACGGCTTCTCGCGTGTGTGGAGCTCCTGGTGCTTCTTCAGATGCCTCCTGCGTACAAAGCTCTTCCTACACTGGGTGCACTTGTACGGCTTGTCATCCGAGTGCATCTTCATGTGTTCTCTGAGAGAGATGGCCGCCGCGAAGCTCTTGCTACACTCGGAGCACTGATGGGGCTTCTCCGGCATCTGGTGAGACTTGAGGTTGAAGGCGTCGATGACGCCCTTGCCGACCATCTCGACCCCGGTGGGGGCGTACGCCTTTTCTTTCGTGTGGATTTTCATGTGCTGCTTGAGGCTGGTCTCCACGGCGAAGCTCTCGCCACAGTGGACACAGATGTACGGGTTGATGTCCTTGTGGATCTCAAAGTGCTGGTGGAGGTCGGCGATGCTGCCAAAGATCTCGCCGCACTCGCTGCACTCCAGGCCGCGGGTCTCGTGGATCACCATCCCGCTGTCCGACTCCACGATCAGCTCCCCGCCGTGGTCCGACAGAGCCACGTTAGACTCCGTCTTGATCTCGGTCTGTCGTGGTCATGCAGTGCCGGGGTGGAGGCCGTCAAAAGGTTGATCTCCTCTTCGTCAGTGTCTCCTTGGTCAGTCTCCTTCGTGGTCCTCTGCTCCACTTTCTTGGGGATGTCTGTGGGCTGGGTTGGATGGTTCTCCCACGGTTGTTGTCGTCGCCTCTGGTTGTGTCCGCAGCTTCGTGGTTCAGGTCACGCGTCGTCTCACTCGTCCTGTCCTCTCATCAATTCGTGATCTGAGGGTGATAAACACTGCCTTAGAAAACTCCTCACATAAATGATTCAACGCCTTTCTGCTAAAGTGGAAAATCATTTTGGGATTAATTCAATTCATTGTAAATAAAATCCCTTAATTGACAATAGGAAATGCAAGCCAATTGCATTAGCAGTGATTCTTTACGTCAAGAAGGTCACATTCACTACAATTTTATCAGATTTTGTATCTAACTAGATCTTACAGCATTAGGCTTTAAATAAAATTTGTAAATGAATGGCCAAAGTTTTGAATCAGATAAAATAGCTCCTTATCTTCATATTCTGATGGTCTTAAATTGAAGTTGATCTTACCTCAGGCCGCGTACGATGGTGTGCTTCTTCAAGATACTTACCTCGCCATGACTTCTCGGTTGTTCTTCACATCTCAGTGTGGCTCATCATAGCATAGCATGGGGAAAAAACATAAAATCTAGGTAGCCAGTTAATTTTGCATGAAAAACAATCATTTCTTATCATCTAACCCTAACTAACCTTACTGTCATGCATTTGTCCTAATAAACTAATCTACACTGTAGCACTCAACACTAATAAAACTAACCTACACTGTGGCACTCAACACTTTGATGAACATTGTTACTCAGCTGATAGAGTTGTGCCCTTTTTGATGTCCTGTCATACAGTGTCAGCTAAATGATCAATGTACGTGTATACCTTGTACATTTAGATAATTGTGTTTCAATTTTGTGGTTGATATTTTTGCAGTCATGGAAAGTATTAGTTGTTAAAAGAATAGTCTAAGGAATAGTCATGCATGTTATTGGTTATAAACAGAGAATAGGAGGGGATTGTAAGTAAAGTTGTTTTCATCATTAATCTTTCATCTCGGGCACTTCTCTAATTCATGTGCCTCTTGAAAAGAGATGATGAAAACGACTGGTTAGTTATTGTTAGTATGGGAGTTAGGTAGATTTTCATAACTGCAAATTCATCACCGGTGTCTAATTCATGTTAATTAAGTGGTTCTCTGTTGCCATCCACCGCCAGGTGAGTTCATCAAGTCTGTGGTCACGAGTGTAGGCATTTGCATTGCTTTGTCTCCCAAGTGCCCACTCTGAAGAAATTTACATGTGGGTGTTTTGGATGTAGATTTGTTCCAAATGGTCAATCGATTGTCTCTCAGCTCTGCACTGTCTCTCGGTTGACATGCAAATTGTTGGATTTTCTGTCTTTTGTGATACAATTTGGGTGTAGTCATTCACTGTTTTGCATCTCGCCTCAGAGCCAGATCTGTAAATACAAACACATGTTAATTTTCCACTCTTTTCTAAGACCTGGGTGAATCCTCTTTGACTGTCTGTGTGCTCAACAAACATTAGCTAGATCTCATCCATCCCGTTCTTGGATGTAATGATAGTGTTATCATTTATCAATCATATCGCATATGTACACAAGCATCATATGAATGTGGACCCACACATTTTGAATCATGTTTAAAATGTCTTACAATGGAAAGGGCTAGTTATCTTTCATTGGTTCTTTAGATAAACACATTAACTCAAGTGAATATAACCTAAACATCTTACTTTTAAACATGATCTATGTTGTTTGTGCCCAAGGTTTTCAACATTGAAAGCTTATAAAGTCTAATCTAACGCTGTTTATGTGGACTACAAGGTACGCCCACAGATGTATTATAATTCTGAAACAGACATTGTAATTAGCTTTATGTGACTTATAATGTGTAAATTAAAGCAACATAAACACTCAAGTGATCTGAGATAGTTGTAATTTACTGTAACTGAGATGATAGTTGTGTACCACAAACAGTACTGAATTTGCAAATCTGGTATGTCATAAATGTACAGATGTAGCAGTACTGACTATCTGTATGTCATGTATGTCATAATATGTCCTGATAAATAGAAAATGGGGGACCCTGATGTAAACAAGACTAAAGTCTCTCTCTGGTCTGCATCCCCTTAACAATTGTGTGTATTGAGCTGTACTGTATTGTACCCATTCTGCAATCTGTTAATAAAGTTTTCAATCAATCAATCAAAGCATCTATATTTATGATTTTCATACTCATACTCACCGGGGAAAGCTGCAATGTTCGGTTCGTTTCTCCGGTGGTCTGGGATGGTGCAACCTGCATCTCGCCACTGCAACTCAACATTTTCCAATGGCAGCGCGCACATATATATACAAATAAAACATATACTACACGTGGATTTCACGCACCCTTGGCCTTGGGTACATTACACTTTACGTTCGCTTATGGATAGTTTAATATAAAATAATAACTTCACGGCGCACATAGCGTCACGTCATTGCTCCATGCGACGTTCGTGTGTTCTCATTCGCCTCGGAAATAACGCTTTGCAATTCATACAGTATTTTTTTCACGAGCTCTCAATAGCCTGGAATTCCTATACCAGCGTTTTGTTACCGAATGAACGCGCCTGTGCATATGTGAAACGTAAACAAACTGAAACGATAAAACTATACTTCCCCAAATGGTTGTTCCCGTGGGCCGGTGTTCTGCGGAATCCGGAAATTACTATCCTAGTTTGTTCCCGTGAACTGCACTTCAATGTTATTCTTTGTATAACGGTAACTCGTCTCTCAATGCTCGTCGCGCTATCCGCAGCCGGTTCTTGACTCAATAAAGCAACGCGACGGGTCCTATAATACTTGTGCACATACAAACGAGACTTAAAACAGACACACAAACATTAATACATATAAGTTAACGTGTGTGTATATCTGACTGTATTGGATCGCTGTACGTTTAGTCGGCCAACATCTGTTGCGACAAGGCATTCATACCCTTGATATATAACTACACATCGTTATTAAAATCATAACGACCGAACCTGACTTCGAAATTTACCAGCGATATATTAGATTATATATACCTTTTAATCATACTCTCGGCCTCTTAACCCGCGACTAACGTCCTGTTTAATGTACTTTTCCGCGACTGATGTCCCGTTTAATGTACATTTACGTACTCCCGGGACATCGCGTAATCATGTACTAACTAGGACATCGCGTGATCATCTTCCCGCTATCTGTATTGATCAATTGGTTAATTTAATCCAAAATACATCGTTTTCAGGAAATGGAAGAGATTGTGAGCTTAGTTTGAGGTTGAAACAATGAATATTATGACGCTACTCTGGTAATTTCTAATTATGATTCTATCAGCTTCTCGGTCCTACTTCCCGCCTCTTTGCAAAGGAATCACAGAACGTTTTTAACAGAGTAGCGTTTTCCAAGGATATCACATCATAATAAGCTCACGTATCTATTTTGTTGCCTATATTTTTAGTCTGCATCAGTTAGACTAGGGGTAGCAATCCAACAACCTGTATTGTGTGCCTTAGCTTTTGGTCGGCTCCGACTCGACCTGGAATAGCACTTCAACCTTTGTGCCTAAACTTTTGGGAATAGCACTATAACCCATCCTCTCAGAACCGCCTGATAAAGGACCCAGGTGCACGCGCGCACTGGTAACGATTCTCAATACAGATCAGATATATTAATGCACATTATTCCTACTCAGCCATGATCTCAATATTTGACAACATTCTGTAATATTCACCTGGCACAGAGAAAAGCGGGAAGGTTTCAATTCCTTTCCATACATTTTTGGTCGACCAGTCTATATACTCACTTTTCTCTGTATAGATGAAACGATACAGCATGCCGGGAGGACGCAAAAAGTCTGTCACAAGTTCGTAGACGCCAATTGTGGGATATTTGTGGATATCCTGATGAAGAATGTCTCAGTCAACCGAGGCTTGGATAATAACAAGGTTTATTAACCAAACAGATAGAATACATAGAGAGAATGGCTGAGGCTCTCGCCCCAGGTGATCAGCTGAAATTACCCAGGTAAGAAGCCCCTATTGTGGTCGGGAGGAGCCCTTTATAGTTCAACAAAGGGGGTGTGTGGTCCCATTTGATAGGTCAGATGGGGGGGGAGGGGGTACAGGTTTGGGGGACACAGGGGAGGGGGGTGTCTTATTCCACAGAGAGGGGGGGGGGGGCACAGGTAAAGGGAACACAGGGGAGGGGGATATATTTACATGAGGACATATTATACCACAGTTGCTAATGTCCGCAGCAAACGCACAGTCTCTGGCAGCCTGACGAAGCCTCGTCACAAACTGCTGTACAGTTTCACCTGGTTTCTGTGATACTTGGTAGAAAGCCTGGCGCGCAAACGCAGTGTTCACCTGCGGCACAAAGTAGTCATTTAGCGCCTTAACAGCTTTAGCATAGTCCGTCGGTCCTCCCCCGTCGGGCAATGTAGCGAATATATCTTGTACGTCTGTACGGTACCTGCATGATGTAAGAGCATAGCCCTTCTTCTCTGTCTCACTGTGGCGTCCACACCGACAGACAGAATCATCCCTTTCCCGTCAGCGTACAGCTCAAACGCCATTAGCCACCTGGTCCACCTCGGTCCCAGTGTAGCAGGCTCGTTGTAGCATTCAAACTTCGGCACGTTGTCCATGTTCTCTTCTCAACACTGTGATAACTCTACTCTTCGGAGTTTATCCTCGTCGCCATTGTTAGATATTTAGTATCTCTTCATTTAAGAACGACTCAGTATTTAAACAATAGTCTTTTATTTGCATCGTCCGTTCTCGTGCTCCCGCACGCGACTTACTCTCAGTCTGCAAACTCTGGAGTGCACGCACAGCGTCAGCTCCTATGACGTAACCATGTAACAGCGTGGTACGTCAATACACAACAGAACCCTAAACCCAACCGGCTCTGTCCACGAGAGAGCTGGAACCCTAAACCCAACCGGCTCTGTCCACAAGAGAGCTGGAACCCTAAACCCAACCGGCTCTGTCCACAAGAGAGCTGGAACCCTAAACCCAACCGGCTCTGTCCACAAGAGAGCTGGAACCCTAAACCCAACCGGCTCTGTCACAAGAGAGCTGGAACCCTAAACCCAACCGGCTCTGTCCACAAGAGAGCTGGAACCCTAACGTCTCGATCCACCTCAGTGTTCTCCCTGCTGGCCAGGATGAGATCACTCCTCTTATCAGAGCTCATTTAACCTTAAATGTACTTTGTATGTGTTCCACTATTAAACCCATATTGATCATGAAGATCCATCAAACCCATAATTGATGAGTCCATTGATGTCAATGGAGGACATATTCAAACAATAACTCTTCAAATAACTAAGTTCATGTGTGCAAAGCAGCTTAACATTTTGGGATGCATGTGAGATTATGTGCAAAATAAATCAGTGTTGTTTTTGATGAAGTGCCCCTTTAGGTAAAAACACTCAACTACAAGTAGCCTGCTTCAAAATTGTGCTTACAGTAAATGCAATACTTGAGTAAACATGCTTAGTTACTTTCCATCCTTAAAGTGGTTACAGGCTAAAACCTATTTGGGGGTATGTGAGAGTCACATTTTACATTCATAATTGTCTTCTCTGCCTGGCTGCAACAAGGGGTGGCTCAACTTACCCCTATGCTCAATTTACCCCAGTCTCCCCTACTGTACACACAGAGTACTACTGTGCTGGGTTCTCTCTGGGGTTATGCAGATGGGGGAAGTATGCATACTTAGGTACAATGGCATCAGGCCTCACTCTCCGGAGGTACTCAATGGGGTATGCCACCCCGTTATTGGTACAGGCATGTACTGTATCTCTGTCCAGGTGGTGGGGGTGGGGTATAGAGGGGCTGGACTCTGGTTTGGTTCCCTCCACTCTGGTGGGAGCATCACCAGGTGAATGTGGCCCTGGAGGAGGGGAGACAGGAGCCTTGTACCTCAGAGGCAGGGCTGCTATGTAGTCAGCCCCCCCCCCCTGTTTAGGGTCCCCATGTTGATGGGGCAGGGCTGGCAGTGCTACAGAGATTGGGACGGGGACCAGGGGAGATGTCAGCACTTTGCCATCAAATTTGAGAGATTGATTGATTGATTGAAAAGTTTATTAACAGATTGCAGAATGGGTACAGTACAGTACAGCTCAATACATACAATTGTTAAGAGGATGCAGACCTGAGAAAGACTTTCGTCTTGTTTCCATCAGGGTCCTCCATTTTCAATTCATCATATGACACACACGACATACAGATAGACAGTACTGCACATCTATACATTTAAGTCAGATTGGGGTACGGAACATTGCACTGGTGGAGTGTTTGGGGACTAAATCAAATGAAGATACAGATGTGTTATACTCCAATTTAGATATGACAGTAATGACTCCATTTAGCCTCCTTGTCACAGACATAAAAATAAACAACTACTAGAGACTAGCGGAAAATTTCTGTCACCTTGCGTGTGATGTAAGCATCTTCTAGAGGATGTGGGTAGATCAAGAGATAAACAGAAGTACAGCTCATCAGACTAGCAGAGGAGAGGATATTAGAAGAGAAGAACAGAGAAGAGAAGAGTCCCAGGCCGCTCCCAAGACATCAGGCTTCCACAGTTCAGACTGGACAAGACATCAGGCTTCCAGCTCCGTATCCATCTAGCTGCCTGACCGCTGGACACAGAGATGAACCCAATCCTGCTGCTCTTCCTCCTGGTGTGGAGCAGAGGTAATGTTTTAATGACACTGTTGGATGTGTAAAAGCCTAAAAGGCAGGGTTAACTACTGTTTTAAAGGAACATGCCAACATTATAGGAAATGTTGCTTACTGTCTTCTCCAGGGTCAGACAAGAAGATAAGATACCAATGTCCTCTCTGTACATTCAGTAGAAAGCTCTCCGGCTGCAAGGTAGCCTAGCTTGCACCAGAACTGTGTTTTTGGCCCAACAGCTAGCTAGGCTACCTCAAATGGATCCGTTATTAGCTCTATTCTATTTTCAATCTTTCAAAATGTTCTTATGTACCCCAGTTGCTATTGCATGTACATATTTGTGTTTTATTACACATATACGTATGTGTACATACGTACATACCAACTGTTTCACTTGTTTTATTCTCCACCCATTGATCATCCATAGCAACACTACTATCACCAACATCTAAGCCCCTTGAATGGCCCTGGGAGTGTTGCATTTATTTATTTTACATTTTATTTTGGATTTCATGGTGTTTCTTGTTGTGTTCTTGATTTATTGTGATGTTGTTTCTTCTTGACATGTTTAAAGAAGACGTGTCCAGCCCATGGGGACATTAACGTGTGTTGTCGGGCCTTACAAATACATTTTGTTTTGATTTAGCTGGTCCATATCCATTTCCATTGATGTTTGCTAAGCAAGGCTAGCTTGCAGCCGGATAGCTTTCTACTGAATGCACAGAGAGGACTTTTTTTTGTCTGACTCTGAAGAAGACGATAAACACATTTCCCATAATGTTGACCTGTCCCCTTATTGATGCTGTAGGATGTGTAAAAGGCAGCCAGGCAGAAAGACAAGGAATGTAAAAGATTGGCTGTGATGCATTATAACATATCAAAATCTGTGTGTGAGAGAGAGTGAGAGAGAGAGTGTGTGAGGGAGTAAGAGTGGACCTTGAGCATAGAGAGCATTTTGTGTGGACCTTACCCAGAGCATACTCACTGAAGAACAGCATAGGCTTGTCATTTATGTGGGCTAAGAATTTGAAAACAAACTCTTTTTTAAATTATCTTTATAAATGTAGTCTCATACTGCCTTCTGTATAATGATCAGAAGAAGTGTTTGTTTGATAAGATACATAGATTCTGATTCTGACATAGATTAGAACAGTGGTTCTCAAACTTTTTACACCAAGTACCACCTGAGAACGTAGCTGGCTCTCCAAGTACCACCATATAACCGGCGTTAAAATACAGTCTATTCAGCTATGCACAGTTCACGCAGGAGGCAAATGTATTCCTAATACCATTATTTATTGTTAACTTTTGTCAGACACAGCCACAATGTACAAAGGGTTAGCACTAGAACTAGCAAACGCTTCCACACAACTCGTACAATGCAAGGGGCATTGAGAACATAATAACTAACATTCTCACATAGCAAGTGAGAAAATTAAGATATCTCTCTCTCTCTCTCTCTCTCTCTCTCTCTCTCTCTCTCTCTCAGCAAGCAATTGTCCGTCATTCTCTCTCTCACACTCACACTTTACCCTTTAAATGCCAGTGGGCATCACAAATTATTGTAAAAAAGAAGAAAACACATATTCAATAAATTTTTGAATGTTTACCCTTTAAATGCCAGTTTGTGTGATGGCATCACAAATTATTGTTAAAAAAAACACAAAGTAAAATATATTCAATATATCAAATGCAAAGTACATTTTTCTGGGGGAGATTATTACAGGCTAGGCATGTGTCAATGATTAGCAGCAACACAGATTTTGATGGATTTTTTGTAATGTCAGATTTAACACCAACTCTTTTCAGAAAAGTGGGAGTATTCATTTTTTATCTGACATTACAAAAAGAAATAAAAAAAATGTTATGATCAGGGCTGAAGTTGAATTAAAGATTTATGACTGTTTAGACTGCATTACGCTCTGTCACAGTGATCTCCTGGTTGTTCCCCACTTAGGTTATCTAACCATCGCAACCAGAAACACTGGCCTGGCCTGCTTCTAAGTTCAGTGGCCTGACTGCACAAAAAAAGAAAAAAAAGTGCTTTTTTGTAAATGTTTTCAAGTACCACCAGCAGTACCACCAAGTACCACTAGTGGTACGCGTACCACAGTTTGAGAACCACTGGATTAGAAGATTAAATAGAGAGTCAGAAATACTGAAGATTCTATACGAAAAACATTTCCCTTTGTGGATTATTTATATGAAGCTTGGACACTGAGACATAACATTAATTCATTCATATAGCCTTGGCTGAGTTGCATAATGTGAAACATATATATATATATATATATTTTATTTTTTAAGATTTCTTTTTTAGCATGTATTGCTTTATTCCTGATCAGACATGACCGACAGATGAGGAGAGGATGAACGGGAGAAGAGGCGGGAAGACATGCGACAAATGTCACCGGGAGCGGGAGGTGAGCCCGGGACGGCCGCGTAGGTGTGCGATGCACTAATGTGGTGCGCCACGAGGGCGCCCCTGAAACATATATTTGAATAATTATCAGATGATTTTCAATTGTATCATCACAGGGGCAGAAAACGATATCTGAATATCTGTAGGTACATTAAATTATACGTGCCAATGTATGTAGGTTTTATGTGTGCATGTATATGAAGGTGTCTGTGACATGGAGGTGAAAAGGAAGAGTTGCCTGGTAGATCAAGGCGAGAGCTGTGGGGCCATTTTGCTTCATGGATTTCATGCATGATGTCTTTGATGATACAATGTCTTTGGGATGATTCATCAGAGTGCAGGTGGGTTTGCAGGACAGGAGATTTGAGCGAGACTTTGTAGCCTTGGTCGACCAGGTGGAGAGTCTGTTTGACTCTGTGGTCTTGGTTGACCAGGTGGAGAGTCTGGTTGACTCTGTGGTCTTGGTTGACCAGGTGGAGAGTCTGTTTGACTCTGTGGTCTTGGTTGACCAGGTGGAGAGTCTGTTTGACTCTGTGGTCTTGGTTGACCAGGTGGAGAGTCTGTTTGACTCTGTGGTCTTGGTCGACCAGGTGGAGAGTCTGTTTGACTCTGTGGTCTTGGTTGACCAGGTGGAGAGTCTGTTTGACTCTGTGGTCTTGGTTGACCAGGTGGAGAGTCTGTTTGACTCTGTGGTCTTGGTTGACCAGGTGGAGAGCCTGTTTGACTCTGTGGTCTTGGTTGACCAGGTGGAGAGTCTGTTTGACTCTGTGGTCTTGGTCGACCAGGTAGAGAGTCTGTTTGACTCTGTGGTCTTGGTTGACCAGGTGGAGAGTCTGTTTGACTCTGTGGTCTTGGTCGACCAGGTGGAGAGTCTGTTTGACTCTGTGGTCTTGGTTGACTAGGTGGAGAGTCTGTTTGACTCTGTGGTCTTGGTTGACCAGGTGGAGAGTCTGTTTGACTCTGTGGTCTTGGTCGACCAGGTGGAGTGTCTGTTTGACTCTGTGGTCTTGGTCGACCAGGTGGAGAGTCTGTTTGACTCTGTGTTCTTGGTCGACTAGGTGGAGAGCGTGGAGAGTCTGTTTGACATTGTGACTGAATGTGGCTGGTCAGTGAATGTTTTGATTCATGTGTGTCACCGGGAGCCAGGGGGACCAACACTGGTCATAGGGAAGACGGACACACCCATCTCCCATCAGCTTCTTGACTACAGCCATGGTTTGTCCACTTTTGCTCTTCCTTGTTTGGCGTAGTGACTTTCAATGTGCAAAACTCTTAACACAAATAATGCGGTCAAACACAGAATACTTATTACCAAAATAGACTATGTAATGGTAATTTCCTCATAACCCCTGTGATAGACTTCAGTATAGTGCTTGTGTTTTTATGAAACACAAACTAAATATTTGATTACAGTATTTAAAGTTGAATCATTACAGTAAAGGAAAATACCTACAGTAATGCTCTGTATTTTAAAGTAAAAACTAAAACAGTTACAGTAAACAAACTATTGTAAAGTACTGTAAGTACGGCACAGAGAGAAGATGGCCACGTACTCCACTTGGTGGTGCTCCTTCTGTTCTAAAGTACAGTAAAAAGAACAAATACAGAAATAATTCACACCTTTAGTATTTATGAAATATACTGTAACAGACAACAATATACATTTTACAATTACTGTAATTTCGATATACAGTTACTGAACAGTACATTACACATATTGACTTACCCATTATCTCTCTTACTGTAAAAAATCATATAAGGGATGCCACTGTTGACCTGTTCAGGTTTGGCTGCACCACCCTGCCAGCTTCAGCCAGTGCTAGACCTCGGTTTACTGTATTACGTGGTCAACAATTGTGGTTATAATTTCATTTGAGACAGATGTTCTTCTGCCTCCTTGGCCACGACCACAACCCTGTCCACGACCCTGTCCTTCGTTGCCAACCTCAGCTGCACCGACTTGCTCCATGTTGCTCCTTTCTTCAGGGTTATAAGCAGCCTTTTATGTAGTGGTGAAGAGATGATCAATTGTATTGCAATGCTCCTCAACTGGGAAAGGTTGTTGAAGGTAATGAGACATTAGTGCAAAAAATTATTGATTTAGTGATCTGCCTTTATAGCAATAAGCAATTGAACATTGTTGTAATATTAGGTGGCTGTATTCTGAGAATGGAGCATATGATTTAGAGTTTGGCACTTTGTATCAACAGTTTTGCACTTTGCATTTCAGCATAGGATGTAATGTCTTAAGGTAAGAATTCGGCAAGTCCGTTTAGAACTTTGCATTAAGAGTTTCAAGATAAGATATTCCTTTATTGATCCCCTTGGGGTAATGCAGGCATCATAGCAGCATGGGGAGGGGAGGTACAGGTAGTAAAAACAAGCAGTAAACAATATAACAAATCAATATAATTAACTAACTAACTGAAGTATACAGTATTCACGTAAGGTGTGGTATGCATAAGGTAGTGTTATTGTCCTTTTAGGTTCCTAGTAGTTGTAGTTGGATGTCTGGCAGCAGTCCCTGCCCACTGTGGTGGAGCCTGATGGCCGCTGGTATGAAGGACTGGCCGAGGCGGTTAGTTGAGTGTCGGGGGGGGGGGGGGGGGGGTATGAGTCTGTGAACGTGCTTCTCATCTTGACTAGCTCGTCGTAGAGGGGGTGGGAGGGATTCTCCAGGATAGCAGCCAACTTCCTTCTCATCCCCCTCTCTGCCACCACCTCTAGTCTGAGCAGCTCGACTCCCACCACGGAGCTAGCCTTCCTCACCAGCTTGTTCAGTTTGTTGGTGTCTCTTGAGTTGATGTAGCCCCCCCAGCATGCCACAGCATAGAAGAGGACGCTGGCCACTACAGACTGGTAGAATGACTGCAGCAGTCTATTGCAAACATTGAAGGACCTGAGTCTCCTCAGGAAGAACAGCCTGCTCTGTCACTTCCTGTAGAGGGCCTCTGTGTTGTCCGACCTGTCCAGTTTATTGTTCAGGTGTACCCCAAGGAACTTATATGAGATCACCACCTCCACCTCCTCCCAAGCCAAATTAAATAGTGGAGATGTTAAAAATAAAAACAGCAGACATTGCAATAGGGAGCATTGAGCTGTAATTAACACAAGGATTCAATGTCATCCAATGACATCACTGGAGGACATATCCAAATTTATAAACCCTCAATAACTGTCAAGCTAAATGAATTTGAGCAAAACAGGGGATATGTGCAAAATGATGTGCAAAATAATCGTTGTTTTTCAGTAAAGATAAGATAAGATAAGATAAGATATTCCTTTATTAATCCCCTTGGGGAAATTCGTGACACACACATACAGCTCAACGTCTCATAAATGATACAGACATGTACATTTGTTGACACATGTCATCATTACAGGAGGCCTGAGACACTGTATGCGATAGTCGGCTGCATTCCACCATGTGAACACAGTGGATCGCGCCTGGTGAACTGGAGGGGGGGGGGCGGAGTGGGGGGGGGGGGGGGGTATTGGAAATTCGGGTAAGGAATTTGGTTGTGGAGCAGTCAAGGGGGGGCCCCCACCGTCGCGCATCAGAGGCAGCCTGCACTTCATACGTATGGCGCCAGATGAGTCACAACAGCAGGTGCGGATGGGGGGGGGGGTGGGTGGGGGGGTGGGGGTAGGGGGGGCCTCATCAATCTTATCGCTTCCAGCTAGTACAGACCGTCTCCTCTTTCCCAGAATCACACATCGCCGGAGAGTCAACTCCTCCGCGTTGACCTTGGCCTCTGTCCGTTCCACAGCAGAAAGGATAAGGAGGGTGTGGGAAGGGGGAGGGGGGGGGGGGGGTGATAACATGCAGCTCGAGGCAGATATGCCGCATATAGTTAAAATCAGGTCAATTTTGTCTAATCATCGTCACCATCGTCGTATCCCCTATTACGGTACGGTGGCATTTTTATTTTCACGTCCCTAATTTCCGACGTGATGTCCAGTATGGCCTGTGACCGCAAAAGTTGCTCCGCATGGTTAGAAGCAAGTCTCTCAAGAATTGTCTTCAAGCATGACTGTTCGTCTACATGATAGAGTTCGCCTCTTTCCAACATGGTCTTGGAGCTCAGTTGTTCATCACCGCGCAGGGTACTTAGGTCAGCCATTTTCTTAAACAGTTCCATAAGGTTTTCCTTGATCCCGGCCAGATCCCTGGCCAGGGAAATCAACTTCTTCCGAATTAGCTTCAGACAGTACCAGATCCAGCAGCTGACGGTGCCCAGGCCGAGCAGCATGACAATTAGAAGATATACGTCCTCAACGTCGTTTATCTCCAGTGGGAAAAAGCATATTGCGAGCCAGGTCCCGTATGAATTTATGGTGTATCCCGCCTGATAGCTCCCAAGAGGGCATAATGGGTCATCCGCATTCTGCTTCCTTGTAGAGAATATGCGATCAATCGCTGTAAAAGCCCAGCTTATTAGATCCATATTACGGTCAAAAGTCGAGTTCAGTTGAGGATTCTGTTGTAAAAAGAAAGAAGAAAAAAAGGTCAAAACGTCTGAGCGTTCTCCAGCGAGTGCAGATCTAGGCTCCGGTGAAACGAGCTGTAAGGGCTGGTACGGACGTCTCCAAGCGGATAAGAGAGAGGCCTTGAGGTGTTTTCTCTGGAGGAGGGAGAGGAGATAAAAATGCGACTGCTCCTGGGAAGAGAGAGTAGGAAGAGAGTTGATGTAGCCCCCCCAGAGTAAAGGCCTCCATACAAATGTTGGTCATCTGTTACATGTATTATGTGTCAGATTGTGTGATGGGAAAGAGGTAGAATCTTGCTCATCAGTCCAGTCAGACTGACTGCACTAGTTATAGCTGTTCTGCTGTCATGCTGGGTGATACAAGACAGCGTTCTACATCAGCTGATGGCCGGCTGACATGTATCATTTCAACGTCAGCACATTCACATGCATGTATAGAAATAATTTCTGCGGGGCAGCTGAGTTGCGCAGTGGGCAAGGCGCTCGCCACTAACGCAGGAGATGCTGGTATCAAGCCCAGCTCTCGGCATTGCTACCGGCTTGGCCGGCCGTCATACTAACACAATTGGCAGTGTTAGAGGGTGGGAAAGCCGGTGGGTGGGGATTGGACGTTCTGGACAGCGACTCCTACAGGTCGGTTGGGTGACGCCGGTGCGGCGGAAACAGGAAGTATCAGGGGCAGCGTGAGCCTCCCACGCGTTACTCCTCGCCACTGAGAGTTTGAGCTGCTGCAGTGAAAAGATGGGACAGGCTGCCTCCTTGTGTACCGGAGGGGACACGTGATGCAAGGCTTCTATCCTCACTATGGCCGACCAGTGGGAGGCATAGTCTAGCAACGTTCAAGACAGGGGAGGGAAGAATTGGAAAATACGAAATTGGGATGGGAGAAACACAGAAAATAAGGAGAAAAAGTGGATAAAAAAATAATAATAATTTCTGCTTTCTTGTTATCTAGTTTTCTCATTCGATAGCTCTGCTGTTTCTCACCTAGCAGGGTCTTTTTGTGGTTTTAAGATAAGATAAGATATATCCTCTTGGGGAAATGCAGATGTCATAGCAGCGTGGGTGTAAGGAGGAAAGATGATTCACACATCCTTATATGAATATTCTGTACACTATGTTCGCTCTAAATGGACTCTTGCCTCTGCTCAGTATCTGTTTCTGACAATATGATGTAAACAGCCTATCATATAATCAATGAAGGGAGATGTACCTTATGGACTAATTATGGACATAGTCAGTATGCATGTATCATGAGAACTCACATGCCAGATGATCTCATGTTGAATATGAATCAAGTACAATGACTCTTTGTACACTGCTACTCTCTCTCTTCTCTTCCACCCTCCCATACTCTTTCTCTCTCTCTTCTCTTCCACCCTCCCATACTCTCTCTCCTCTTCTCTTCCACCCTCCCATACTCTTTCTCTCTCTCTTTCTCTCTTCTCTTTCACCCTCCCATACTCTCTCTCTTCTCTCTTCTTCCTTCTTCCTTCTTCTTAACTCTTGCTGACCATACTAATGAAAGAGCATATTTATTTCACTAACAGTATGGATCCATATTGTAATACCTTTTTTTATTGGACTTTAGGAATTGTTTACTAATCTTTCTGATATACATTTTTCAATATTAGTACTCAGATTTTTATTCATAATACCTCGGACCACAGATCTTGATTTACATCAAAACACACAATACATCATTACGATGAGGGGGGGGGGGTACAGATATGGGCAGGGTAATAGTAGAAAGACATAAACATAGGGGATACAATTGTATCTGAATATAAAAATACGATAAGAATAAATGGTGTAAAACAATATAATTAACTCTGAATATTAAAGATATGAGAAAAATAAACAAAGGTGCAGATGAGGGTCTGTGTGCCCTATCGGTTATATTATACATTACAATAAATATAGGCAATAGAAAATGTTAATCTGAATATAAACTATGAGTAAGAGTAAAAGTAAACAGTATACACAAGGTGAAGTATACACAAGGTACCCTAACTGGCACGATATCCGTCATACGTTGATGGCTGACTGGCCAAGACGGTTAGTGGAGTGTCGGGGGGGTATGAGTCTGTGGCTGAACGTGCTCCTCATCTTGGCTAGCTCCTCATAGAGGGGGTGGGAGGGGTTCTCATCTTGGCTAGCTCCTCATAGAGGGGGTGGGAGGGGTTCTCATCTTGACTAGCTCCTCATAGAGGGGGTGGGAGGGGTTCTCATCTTGGCTAGCTCCTCATAGAAGGGGTAGGAGGGGTTCTCATCTTGGCTAGCTCCTCATAGAGGGGGTGGGAGGGGTTCTCATCTTGACTAGCTCCTCATAGAGGGGATGGGAGGGGTTCTCATCTTGACTAGCTCCTCATAGAGGGGGTAGGAGGGGTTCTCATCTTGACTAGCTCCTCATAGAGGGGGTAGGAGGGGTTCTCATCTTGGCTAGCTCCTCATAGAGGGGGTAGGAGGGGTTCTCATCTTGGCCAGCTCCTCATAGAGGGGGTGGGAGGGGTTCTCATCTTGGCTAGCTCCTCATAGAGGGGGTGGGAGGGGTTATCATCTTGGCTAGCTCCTCATAGAGGGGGTAGGAGGGGTTCTCATCTTGGCTAGCTCCTCATAGAGGGGGTAGGAGGGGTTCTCATCTTGGCTAGCTCCTCATAGAGGGGGTAGGAGGGGTTCTCATCTTGGCTAGCTCCTCATAGAGGGGGTAGGAGGGGTTCTCATCTTGGCTAGCTCCTCATAGAGGGGGTGGGATGGGTTCTCATCTTGGCTAGCTCCTCATAGAGGGGGTAGGAGGGGTTCTCATCTTGGCTAGCTCCTCATAGAGGGGGTAGGAGGGGTTCTCATCTTGACTAGCTCCTCATAGAGGGGGTAGGAGGGGTTCCCATCTTGGCTAGCTCCTCATAGAGGGGGTGGGAGGGGTTCTCATCTTGGCTAGCTCCTCATAGAAGGGGTAGGAGGGGTTCTCATCTTGGCTAGCTACTCATAGAGGGGGTTTTGATTGATTGGAAATTTTATTAACAGATTGCAGAATGGGTACAATACAGTATGGCTCAATACACACAGTTGTTAAGGGGATGCAGACCTAGGGGGGTGGGAGGGGTTCTCATCTTGACTAGCTCCTCATAGAGGTGGTAGGAGGGGTTCTCATCTTGGCTAGCTCCTCATAGAGGGGGTGGGAGGGGTTCTCATCTTGGCTAGCTCCTCATAGAGGGGGTGGGAGGGGTTCTCATCTTGGCTAGCTCCTCATAGAGGGGGTAGGAGGGGTTCTCATCTTGGCTAGCTCCTCGTAGAGGGGGTAGGAGGGGTTCTCATCTTGGCTAGCTCCTCATAGAGGGGGTAGGAGGGGTTCTCATCTTGGCTAGCTCCTCGTAGAGGGGGTAGGAGGGGTTCTCATCTTGGCTAGCTCCTCGTAGAGGGGGTAGGAGGGGTTCTCATCTTGGCTAGCTCCTCATAGAGGGGGTAGGAGGGGTTCTCATCTTGGCTAGCTCCTCATAGAGGGGGTAGGAGGGGTTCTCATCTTGGCTAGCTCCTCATAGAGGGGGTAGGAGGGGTTCTCATCTTGGCTAGCTCCTCATAGAGGGGGTAGGAGGGGTTCTCATCTTGGATAGCTCCTCATAGAGGGGGTGGGAGGGGTTCTTATCTTGGCTAGCTCCTCATAGAGGGGGTAGGAGGGGTTCTTATCTTGGCTAGCTCCTCATAGAGGGGGTGGGAGTGGTTCTCATATTGGCTAGCTCCTCATAGAGGGGGTAGGAGGGGTTCTCATCTTGGCTAGCTCTTCATAGAGGGGGTAGGAGGGGTTCTCATCTTGGCTAGCTCCTCATAGAGGGGGTAGGATGGGTTCTCATCTTGGCTAGCTCCTCATAGAGGGGGTAGGATGGGTTCTCATCTTGGCTAGCTCTTCATAGAGGGGGTAGGATGGGTTCTCATCTTGGCTAGCTCCTCATAGAGGGGGTAGGAGGGGTTCTCATCTTGGCTAGCTCCTCATAGAGGGGGTAGGAGGGGTTCTCATCTTGGCCAGCTCCTCATAGAGGGGGTGGGAGGGGTTCTCATCTTGGCTAGCTCCTCATAGAGGGGGTGGGAGGGGTTATCATCTTGGCTAGCTCCTCATAGAGGGGGTAGGAGGGGTTCTCATCTTGGCTAGCTCCTCATAGAGGGGGTAGGAGGGGTTCTCATCTTGGCTAGCTCCTCATAGAGGGGGTAGGAGGGGTTCTCATCTTGGCTAGCTCCTCATAGAGGGGGTAGGAGGGGTTCTCATCTTGGCTAGCTCCTCATAGAGGGGGTGGGATGGGTTCTCATCTTGGCTAGCTCCTCATAGAGGGGGTAGGAGGGGTTCTCATCTTGGCTAGCTCCTCATAGAGGGGGTAGGAGGGGTTCTCATCTTGACTAGCTCCTCATAGAGGGGGTAGGATGGGTTCCCATCTTGGCTAGCTCCTCATAGAGGGGGTGGGAGGGGTTCTCATCTTGGCTAGCTCCTCATAGAAGGGGTAGGAGGGGTTCTCATCTTGGCTAGCTACTCATAGAGGGGGTTTTGATTGATTGGAAATTTTATTAACAGATTGCAGAATGGGTACAATACAGTATGGCTCAATACACACAGTTGTTAAGGGGATGCAGACCAGAGAAAGACTTTCGTCTTGTTTACATCAGGGTCCCCCATTTTCAATTCATAATGACATTTCTGACATACGCAACATACAGATATATATCATGACATGTATTTGTGACATACAAGATATACAAGTATACAATACTGTTAAACAGAGATCCTAACAGATAATATATACATACGAGGGGGAGTGGGTGGGAGGGGGGGTGTGAGGATGTGGCCAAGCAGTGGAAAAAGGCAGGTAGTCAGAGGCAGGTTGTCATCACCCTTGGTTGGTTTTTATTCTTCTCTTTTATTTTGTTCACCAGTGAAAAAACAGGATGCAGCACAAGTCAAGTCAAGTCAAGAGTTTTATTTGTCACGGCATACAAGAATACAGTGAAATGCGGGGGTCTTGCCCGCAATGATTGTGCATAATACAATAATACAATAATAAGAATCCAATAGGATGAGAACGACATTTGTGCAATAATACAAGTATATTGAAGTAGGGCATATCAGGTATATGTACATGAGTTTTTACAAGAGCATGGTAAGACATGCTAGGTCCTGTGATAGTGCAATACACTGTTAGCTACGGATGAGGCACTGGGTCTTTATGTACACTGCTATACAATGCTATATTATACAATCTCAAGTTATACTATACTATTCTTAAAGTGACCTTTCCTTTTGTAAAGTGACCATAAGTGTGGGCGTGTGCAGCATGAGTGTGTGTCTGCTCATGTTAAAGTGGCTGCTAGTGTGTGAGCGTGTACAGTGTGTGTGTTATGTGTGTGCTCATGTGTGCTTGTGTGTGGAGAGTTCAGTGTTCAAGGCTCTGGTGGCCTGGGGGAAGAAGCTGAGCCGAAGTCTCTCTGTCCTAGTTGCTGGTGTTCGCAGGCGTTTGCCTGACCGCAGCAGCTTGAACAGGCTGTTGTTGGGGTGGTGAGGGTCTTTCATTTTTCTGCAGGCTCTGGATTTGCACCTCTTGTTATAGGACCTGCAGGGGTGGTAGTACAATACCCGTAGTACGCTCGGCTGAGCGTACCACTCTCTGTAGGACCTTCTTGTCCTGTGCCGTGCTGTTTCCATACCAGGCAGTGATGTTTCCAGTCAAGATGCTCTCTACAGCTCCGGAGTAGAAGGACTGGAGTATCAGTATTCAGTAACTCTGAACTTCCTTAACTGTCTCAGGTGGTAGAGGCGCTGCTTCGCCTTCTTTACGACTGAGTCTATGTGTGTTGGCCATGCCAGGTCCTCTGAGATGTGGACCCCCAGGTACTTGAAGCTGCTCACCCTGTCCACGGTAGCCCCGTTTATCCTCAGTGGTGTGTGTCCCCCCTGCTGTTTTCTCCTAAAATCCACGATCAGCTCCTTGGTTTTACCAATGTTCAGGAGCAGGCTGTTGTCCTGGCACAAGCGTTCCAGTACCTCAACCTCCTCCCGGTAGGCCTTCTCGTCGTTGTCCGAGATCAGCCCCACCACCACTGTGTCGTCTGCAAACTTCACTATGGAGTTGGAGCTGAACTTGGCCACACAGTCATGTGTGTATAGTGAATACAGCAGGGGGCTCAGGACACAGCCCTGGGGGGACCCCATACTCAGGGTGATGGTGTTGGAGGTCTGACCCCCCACCCTGACCGCCTGGGGCCTTTCACTCAGAAAGTCCAGTATCCAGGCACTCAGACCCAGCTCAATCAGCTTGTCCACCAGTCTGGTGGGGACTATGGTGTTGAACGCTGAGCTGTAGTCAATGAACAACAGTCTCACATAGCCCCCCTTCTGGCAGTCTAGGTGAGACAGGGTGCTGTGCAGTACTTGGGAGACCGCATCATCAGTGTTTTTGTTTTGAACAAGGCAAAGAATGTGCTTGATTATAATTCTATGCGAATATTATATTGTTCACTCATCCTACCATATTTGAGTTACTGTGTGGAAGTGTGGGGTAACACGTATGAAAGCAACATAAAGCCATTATTTATATTACAGAAGAGAGCAGTAAGAATAGTTCACAATGTAGATTCAAGAGAACATACCAACAAATTATTTATTAAATCCAGACTATTGAAACTTAAAGAGTTAGCTGAAATACAGACCTTATTAGTTTTGTTTAGAGCAAAATGCAGAGTATTACCAGCAAATATACAGAGGTTGTTCGTTCCCTGTCCAGATGACAGCAGAAGGAAATTCAATTTTAAGCACCAATTTGCACGAACAACCTTAAAACAAAGGTGCACCTCAGTTATAGGTATCAAACTAGGGAACTCTTTGCAGAATTATGAAAAGAGTTCTAGTAATATATTTCACTTCAAAAGGTTGTGCAAAGAAAAGATACATAGACAGTATAGCACAGTTTAGTATAATATTGCAGTTTAGCGTGTCAGGATGACGTAGCATAGAGTTGCAGTGTAGGCGAGTATGAGTATAGTAATATAGTATATAGCAGCGTAACATAGAATAATAATATATTAAAATATTGTATAATACTGTACCAATATGGTGTAGTATAAATAGTATGATTTAGTAATATTATAATAAAATAGAAATTATATAGTATATAGAAGTATAATATAGAATAATACATTATATAAATGCATAGATATATGTGTGTGTGTGGCGGCTAGGTGGTGTAGTGGGCAAGGCACTCGCCACCAGTGTGGAGACGCTAGGATTCGCGTGTTCGAATCCAGCTCTCCACATTGTTTTTCAGTTTGGCTGGTCGTCCGCAGTAATACACATTGGCCGTATTACGGGGAGGGAAAACTGAAGGGTGGGGATCGAACGTTGTGAACAAGCGACTCCTACAAGTCGGTTGGTGCGCCTGCGCAGTAGAATCAGGAAGTGTCGGGGGCAGCGTGAGCCTCCCACGCGTTACTCCTCGACACTGAGAGATCGAGCTGCGCAGGTGAAAAGATGCGACTGCTGTTACCTCAAGTACCGGAGGGGACTTGTGCTATGTATGACTTAGTCCACATTGCAGCCGGCTTGTGGGAGGCAAGAAACAGCGTTCGTGACAGGGGAGGGTTGAATTGGATGATACGAAATTGGGATGGGAGAAAAAATGGAAAAATGGGAGAAAAAGTGGATAAAAAAAAAGAAAAAATATATGTGTGTGTGTGTGTGTGTGTGTGTGTGTGTGTGTGTGTGTGTGTGTGTGTGTGTGTGTGTGTGTGTGTGTGTGTGTGTGTGTGTGTGTGTGTGTGTGCGTGCATGCGTGCATGCGTGCATGTGTGTGTGTGTGTGTATAATGAATGAACCTAAATATCGAGTTTGACTGATCGATACACAAAATGGGTTTATTTATGTTGATTTAATTTGGTTGTGTTGATGTTTTCATTTTTGCAAAATGGGCATATTCTGTTTGGTTTTACGCAATATGTCTATCGGTGTGTTGTGTGTGTGTAGGGGCAGGTATATATAAGAATTTGTCTTCTTCCTGTTCCTTTCGGCCATGGGATTTGGTGAATTATATGAATATGTACTGTTGGACTGTGGTAATTCCATGTATGAATAAATAAATGATGATGATTTCTTTGGTACCGGGATAATAGTAGACACCTTGAAGCAGGCAGGTACCACGGATTCAGCCAGGGATAGATTAAATATGGTAATTATTACCATAACATAGCATTTACATAAAGAAATGCCATTTGAAAATAAGAGCAAAAATACAAAACTATTGAACTTTTCATACAAACTAATAATATCACACAACAACCAGGCCCTTGGCTATGGGAACTAGCTCCAGCACGGCTGAGTCTCTCTCCAAGCCTGCTGCTACTTCCCCCTGAGAGGAGCTTCCATCCCCGGCTTTATCCTGGAAGCTCATCCTACAGGGACAAACCAAAAACACAATCAATCAATTAATCAATACAGACATTATTTTACACATTCAATAATTCTGTACCCACTGGATACATTATTCCATACAGACCATATCATTACAAAACACTAAACAGTGTAAACAGTAGGGCACTTTTAAAGTATATTCACTTTTTATCATGAACCCCCCCCTGTATTCTACCACACTTGGTTCCTTCCAAATCTCCCCTCCAGAAAAGGCTTTGGCCTCTCCCAGTTTTCTAAAAAAATTCTATCTCTACTTTTCCTGCCGCTATCGGTTGTGTTTATAGTTTCCTATAATATTCTTCAAATGTCTTCTCTATTTCTGCTGGCTCTCTCAGTATTTTGTTTGTGTTTGTGTCCCTTATTGTGTGTATTGTGTTCAGTTTTTGTTGTGTCCTGATTTGTCTAGCTAACAGTCTTGTCGCTCTCGGTCCCCCTTCATAGTATGTCTGTTTCATGTATCTAGCTTTCTTCTCTATTTCTGTCTGCAGCTCTTTGTTTATCTTCCCTCTAACTTCCTTTACTTCCCTAAATGTATTTTGGTTCTTTGAGCTTTGGTGTTCTTTCTCTAATTCTTTCAGTTTCTTTATCAAGTTCTGGTATGTCTCTATTCTAGCCTTCTTGAGTAATGCCGTCTTTGCTATCAATTTCCCCGGTATTACTACCTTTAGTGCATCCCATACAATGTTTGGGTCTACCTCCATTATCATTTTCTTCTCTGTATCTAATTATGTCTTCCTTCACTTCATTAACCAAACCTTTGTTATTTAATAGTCTTACATTCAGTCTCCAAACTGTATTTCTCTGTCTACTTTTACGATTTTCTGTCAGATATATTGTGCTATGATCTGAAATATCCGTCACCCCTATCCTGCATTCTTCCACCCTGTATCTGTCCCCTGTTGTCATGAGAAAATAGTCTATCCTTGAATATGTTGTGTGTGGGTGTGAATAGTGTGTGTATTCTCTATCTAGTGTGTGCATTGCTCTCCATATGTCCATGATTCCTAATTCTGCCATTTGTATATTCATATATTTGCTAATGTTTGTCCTCCATTTCTTTGTGCTTGTCGTGTCTATGTCGTAGTTCAGTACTACATTAAAATCACCTGTACAGATCAGGACCCCTTCTCCTTCCAATGCTATGATGTCAAAGATCGTTTCAAATAGATATTTCTCACTTTCTGGTGGAGCATACACATTTACTAGTGTTACCATTTGATCTTCTATTTTCCCCTTGACCAACACATACCTTCCCTCTTTATCCCTTATTTCCCTAATCATTTCAAACTTCACGGTGTTCTTAATTAGTATAGCTACTCCTCTTCTAAGGTTCTGTTTAAAAGAACTATAGAACAGATTTTCATACCTGAATCTCTTCAGATTTTCATGTTCTTGTGATATTAGATGTGTTTCTTGTAAGAAGATGACCTGCGCCTCCTCTTTCTTAAGTTTCGTCATCACCTTACTCCTCTTGATCGGATTATTCATACCATTCACATTTAACGCCATAATTTTTATACCCTTAACTTGTATTATTATTATAATAATAATTATTATAATAATAATAATAATAATAATTATTATTATTATTATTATTATTATTATTATTATTATTATTATTATTATTATTATTATTATTATTATTATTATTATTATTATTATTATTATTATTATTATTATTATTATTATTATTATTATTATTATTATTATTATTATTATTATTATTATTATTATTATTATTATTATTATTATT
This sequence comes from Notolepis coatsorum, assembly GCF_963971535.1. Taxonomy (NCBI): domain Eukaryota; kingdom Metazoa; phylum Chordata; class Actinopteri; order Aulopiformes; family Paralepididae; genus Notolepis; species Notolepis coatsorum. The sequence continues at coordinate 929,409 of NC_140174.1, read as the reverse complement.
ATTATTATTATTATTATTATTATTATTATTATTATTATTATTATTATTATTATTATTATTATTATTATTATTATTATTATTATTATTATTATTATTATTATTATTATTATTATTATTATTATTATTATTATTATTATTATTATTATTATTATTATTATTATTATTATTATTATTATTATTATTATTATTATTAGATGGTTTAGTGTGTCAAAGCAGTGCAGGGCAAAGCAAAGCGTTTCCAATGTAAGTTGAAAGTGCTGCATCTCTACAGCTCTGGTCAAATCATGATGCTCATTAATCTTCTGTTGTTTCTCCTCAGGTCTCCAGGCTCGAACTACAAGCACAGTAACAGGTCAACCAACCGATAAAGCAACTGCTAACTCAACTGCTAACTCAACAGGTAACCCAACAGACAACACAACAGACAAAATAACAGACAACACAACAGACAACACAACAGACAAAATAACAGACAACACAACAGACAACACAACAGACAAAATAACAGACAACACAACAGACAACACACCAGACAACACAACAGACAACACCACAGACAACACCACAGACAAAATAACAGACAACACAACAGACAACACAACAGACAAAATAACAGACAACACAACAGACAAAATAACAGACAACACAACAGACAACACAACAGACAAAATAACAGACAACACAACAGACAAAATAACAGACAAAATAACAGACAACACAACAGAGAACACAACAGACAAAATAACAGACAACACAACAGACAACACACCAGGCAACACAACAGACAACACAACAGACAAAATAACAGACAACACAACAGACAACACAACAGACAAAATAACAGACAACACAACAGACAAAATAACAGACAACACACCAGACAACACACCAGACAACACAACAGACAACACAACAGACACCAGACAACACAACAGACAACACAACAGACAACACAACAGAGAACACAACAGAGAACACAACAGACAACACAACAGACAACACAACAGACAACACAACAGACAAAATAACAGACAACACAACAGACAACACAACAGACAACACAACAGACAACAGACAACACAACAGACAACACAACAGACAAAATAACAGACAACACAACAGACAATATAACAGACAACAGAGAACACAACAGACAACACAACAGACAACACAACAGACAACACAACAGACAACACAACAGGAGAGAGGAGAGAAAGTAGGGAAGGGGAGGGGCGGTGATAGGTTGGAGGAGGGTGGTTATGGGTAGGGATGGTTGAATGCCAGGGAGAACAGGTAGGTTTTGAGTCGGGATTTAAAGGTGGAGAGTGAGGGAGAGTGTCGCACAGTCTGAGGGAGGGTGTTCCACAGTCTGGGTGCAGCTCATGAGAAAGCCCGGTCACCAAAACGTTTAAGTTTGGATGACAGGACAGTGAGGGAAAGAGTGGAAGAGGACCGGAGGGAACGGGTGGGGCGGTAGGGGAGAAGGAGGTCAGTCAGGTAGGGGGGGGGGGGGCATGCTATGGAGGGCTTTAATAGGGCTTTCAGATAACATTCTGAAATTTCTGATACAATAGTGCTAATGAAATAGAGTAACATAAGTCTGAACTTGAGTTGTAGAAAATCTTGTTACTCACGTTTTTCTGTAGTAGTTGCAATATCCAAAAGTATATATCCCAAAGAAATTGGTATGAGCTGGTATGAGCTGGAACCGCTGAATGGATTTTGTTGCCTGAAACGGCAATCGACAGGCAACAAATAGGGCTTCAATTAGATATATATTGTATAAAAAATATGCACACCCAAGCCGCTAGAGGCGCAAAGTGGCGTCACTGGCTTGACGGCGCACGTCTCGGAGGAAGCGTGCGTTCGACATCAGGACACCCTTGTACCGACTCATGGGAGAACATGCGAACAACAACCAGGTAGGGGAGGGGGGGAATTGGCACAACGACTAATTGGGACGGGGAGAAAATCAGAGAAAAATAAAAGTTACATAACTCTATATTATAGTTTAATTAACAGTGTTACATAGCTCTATATTATAGTTTAGTTAGCAGTGATACATAGCTCTATATAGTTTAGTTAGCAGTGTTACATAGCTCTAAATTATAGTTTAGTTAGCAGTGTTACATAGCTCTATATTATAGTTTAGTTAGCGGTGTTACATAGCTCTATATTATAGTTTAGTTAGCAGTGTTACATGGCTCTATATTATAGTTTAATTAGCAGTGTTACATAACTCTATTTTATAGTTTAGTTAGCAGTGTTACATAGCTCTATATTATAGTTTAGTTAGCAGTGTTACATAGCTCTATATTATAGTTTAGTTAGCAGTGTTACACTTCTATCTAAAGCCCTAATAATAATAGTGATGTATTCAGGTAAACTTCTATCTAAAGCCCTAATAATAATAATAATAATAATAATAATAATAATAATAATAATAATAATAATAATAATAATAATAATAATAATAATAATAATAATAATAATAATAATAATAATAATAATAATAATAATAATAATAATAATAATAATAATAATAATAATAATAATAATAATAGTGATGTATTCAGGTAAACTTCTATCTAAAGCCCTAATAATAATAATAATAATAATAATAATAATAATAATAATAATAATAATAATAATAATAATAATAGTGATGTATTCAGGTAAACTTATATCTAAAGCCTGAATAATAATAATAATAATAATAATAATAATAATAATAATAATAATAATAATAATAATAATAATAATAATAATAATAATAATAATAATAATAATAATAATAATAATAATAATAATAATAATAATAATAATAATAATAATAATAATAATAATAATAATAATAATAATAATAATAATAATAGTGATGTATTCAGGTAAACTTATATCTAAAGCCCTAATAATAATATTGATGTATTCAGATAAACTTCAATCCAAATCCCTAATAATAATAGTGATGTATTCAAGTAGACTTCTATCTAAAGCCCTAATAATAATATTAATAATAGGTATGGATACATGCATAAAATACACACAAGGAGGCCAGATACCATGCAGTTCAAAGTGACAAATCAGTAGGTAACACTAAGATAAGATATTCCTTTATTGATGCCCTTGGGGAACTGAGGGCATCATAGCAGCATGGGGGAGAGGTTCACTGTGTACCTTCACTGTCTGCCTCCACCTTGTTTCATTTATCTCTTTCGAGATTAACCTGATTTATTAAATTCATGTCTCGATTATGCTGGATTTTCTTTTTACAGACATCACATTTGATCACAAATAGCACTTTTATTCATAAATGTGATCTAGCAGAAACAAATTGCTTGTAATTGAGATGAACATATATAATCTATTTTTATATAAATTGTTCTGGATTTATTGTTTTAAAATCCCAATATTGTTGTCGGTCCACCAGACCCATGAACTTTGGGTGAGTAATGTTGTGGCTGAAGGTTGTTTAACACAGCAGGAGACGATATTTCCAATTGTAACAAGTAGGTAATTTATTTAAGAAAAGAAGTTCTTAACAGCAAGAGCTATGGGTCGAGCAGAGGATCACCACAGCTTGAACAAAAAACACTCTCTCCTCAGTCCCTTTGCCTGTCCCCTAAATCCCCTCTCAGTCCTGCCCCCCCATGACAGATATGATGACGTATCATATCATGTCAGATCTGACATGACGTACATTAAGATGATACGTAGATTTAACATCGGAGAGAGATAAGAACATTAAGAACATGAAGAGAGATAAACAAGATATGATGTCCACACATGATATGATGTAGAGAGTGAGATGTGTGTGTGTGTGTGTGTGTGTGTGTGTATGTGTGTGTGTGTCTGTGTGTGCGTGCGTCTGCGTACAGACGTATGTGTATTGTATGTGTGTATTGTGTCACAGGGAATGTGTGTGTGTGTGTGTGTGTCGGTGTGTATGTCTGTGCGACTGTGTGTGTCTGTGTACGTGTGTGTCCGTGTGTCTGTGTGAAAGAGAGAAAAGAACAAGATATGAAAGCATACAATGTACGAGATTACCAGCACACAACATGCCGTACTGAAATGTCCATCTGTTCCAAATTGTTTTAAGAACGTCAGCCAGACCGTCTTTCAGCACTGCTAGTTGACCTATATTAAACTAGTCCACCCCATACATTTTCCCCAACATTCCCCCATTTGGGGCTATCCCTAGTCCCACCCAAATCATATAACCAAGAAAATGTGAACGTCTAACTAAACGAGAAACCATATTTATATAATAAAAGTTTAAATGGCTGATCTAAACAAGAAACCTAGCCATATAATAAATTTTAAATGTCTAACTAAACAAGAAACCTTACTTCATTCACTGGACCCCTAACGGACCAACAAAGGCTGACTACCGTTCTCACAATAAACACAAAACCGCTCAAAACAAGAGTAATAATAAAACATCAAAAAAAAAAAAAAAAAAAATACCCCAATTTATAATCCTAACCTGACAGACAAATCCCCCCAACCTCCACCGCTTACCAAATGAGCCACAGTTCCGGCCGGAAACCGCGACTCTCATCAGGGAAAGGAGAAGTTGACCGTCAGAACTAAACATAGAACATCCCTCCCAAAAAAAATGACATTGTCTCTTCCATAACATTGAGTCCCAGTGTCCATCGCTCAGCCCCCCTTCCATGCCCACGCCATAGTCTCCTCACCGTATTGCCAAAAGTCACATTTTGCCAATACAGCAACCACCACGCCACACCTCCAGTCCTCGTAGAAGCATGTCCCCATGCCTGGACGGGAGGCGCTGGTACCGACCTCACCACGTGTCCCCCCATCTTCGACGGGAGGTGCCCATCTTGCCCACTGCGTTAGCCCCCCCCTTTGTCCCTCCAGTCCCCAGAACCGATCAGACCACTTCTTCTCAATGCTTCCTCAGGCTCAGAACCGACACTCTGCCGATGCCCCTTCCCATTCCGGTTTGACCAGGACCACAAGTAAAATAAACAAAAAATAATAAAAAAAAAAAAAACAATGCAATGATTTTCAATGGTTGCAATCTCTATGCCGAAGGATCATTCGAAAATCAGACTAAAATTCCTAGTTAAAGGAATAAACCAACAAAACTGCACTCAGACCATCCCCCGTCACTCTTAAAGGAAAGAACCAACAAAAAGAAAATGTCCCTACCTCACCATACCCCTAATCCTCTATCCCCTCGTCTCCCTCTAAGGCAGCATAAAGCTGAGGATATGGCCCGATTTGTGGCTCAATCTCTTTCTGTCCCACCATCAGCATTTGGCTCGTTACGTGTGAAGTTACCAGCCTACCCAAGAGAGGCATACCACAACAGAAAAGGAGAACCAATATCAACCCTGCCACCCCAATGGATATCCCCGTCTGCATCACTATGCTTCCCCACTGTCCCAATCTTTCCAACACCCCACTCCCCCACCATTCTTCATTCCGGCCAGAATTCCCCCTCAACTCCTCCCTCAAATCCTTCAGCTTAGCCATGGCCTCGGAGAACTTTCCCCCTGGCCCCACATTCGTCGGAATGAATGTGCAGCAGTACTGTCCAAACATGGAACAGACTCCACCCTTCTCCGCCATTAACCAGTTCAGAGCCTGTCTATTCTGCCACGCCACCGTACTGGTCGCGTGCATCTGGTCCCCCATTGCATCCAACGCCTCCTCGGTGTAATTGAGATACCGCTGCTGATTGTAAAACAAATAGTTGATCCACCCGGTGTTCTTATTGACCGATATCCATGGCAGAATAGACTCAAACCCTGCCGCAATCTCATTCTTAGCCATGAACTCGGCTGGAATGCCCCTTGGCTGTCCTATGCTGTCCAGATACACCCTTGGGTCTGCCTTGTAGCTACGCTTCGTTCGAGAGATAGGAGACTCAGAAGGTCCTTCCGTCACTGATAATGGTAGGACCACCATTGGCATGATCGCCTGAACCCGGGCACATCTACCTGACCAATCTAAAGGAAGTGTATTCCTCAACCTCCTACCGCCGCAGAGCCAGTATTGGTCCGCCAGTGCCATATCCTGGACATGAAAAGGGCAAGCTACAGGCCGTGGGTTGGTATCCACTCCCTTTAACACGACCCCGTGTCCACACTTTCCTTCTTTCGTGCAGTTAGTCGTGATGCTCCAAATAGTAGTGCACCGCCCCTCTGCCACCTCCCCTACATCCCGGGTCCCCTCCTTTTGCAAGCACTCGAAATCCTTGGTCAGCCATAGTTTGACACCTCTGGGTATTGGCAACCCCGTCGCTACCCCCTGCACACGTACATCCAATTTCCTACAACGTTCCCGCATAGTGACATCCTTGAAATCCGTGACGTTTCCTGCCGCCTTAAAACGACTAGAGCCGAGAAACCCCAAACACTCTGCCTCGCACCAAGGGCGACTATTATGGGGCCCCTCCCATGCCTCTGCGTCCCTGTCACACTGAGCCCAACTGAACTTCGTGCCCTTCACCAGCAGCCTATCTGGACGTGCCTTGGAGCAGACATAACAATCCTCTATCTGATTCTGCGCGCTCGTGTACTGGACCCACTTAAACCACTCATTCCCTAAAGCCGCCCTATACATCGGGTCAGCCTCCGGGTCTTCCTCGTCATAGTCATAGTCGCCCCCATCTTGTTCCCCGGAAGGAAGCAAACCCCTCAACCTGGCCCAGAGTGAGCCCACTGAGTCCCTCAACGTTCCGGCTGTCCTCTGGAACATATCCTGTCCCCCCACCTCTTCCGACTCAGTGTCCTTGACCTCCCTTTTTCCCCTCACCCCTGTCCCCTGTGATTGGTTCGGGACAGGCTCAACTCTCCTATCTACCCCCACAACCCGATCCTCGTTAGTATAATGGTAAGTATCCCCGCCTGTAACGGGGGAATGGTCAAAATCAAAAACATGCCCTTGCGGTCCTACGGGAAACACCCCGTTTGGTTGTAGTCTTATCTTCTCCCCCCCTTCCTCGATGGAGGGAAGAGGGGGCGCCTGATTCTGAGCCTGGTCATGAAAGCCTGCTGGTACTTGAGCCTGAGCGGGACCCCGTGGGACTCCTACCCACTCAAACCCGTCATCCTCAAGGACGGGTCGACCGTGACGGTTCTTAATGACGTCGTTGTGCCCGGCCGACCGTCCGCACACTGCTGCCAACATCTGCGGGAGCATCAGCAGGCACTGCACCTTCCAGTTGCCGTCTCGGACCCTCCATGTCGGGTTCTGCATAACTGCGATCGATTGTATCCCCCAAGAGATCGCCGCTGGCCTTTATGCAGTGATTGAAGTGGAACCAGGTCGCTGATCCTTTGACTTGGACTGCCGTTCCAGTCGATCGGATCACCTCGTACGGGCCCTCTCTCCGGGGTGATGACCACTTTCTCTTGTGGACCTTTACGAAGACCAAGTCCCCAGGGATCAGTCTCGGTTTGGTGGCTTCCTTCTCCGCCTCCTTCACCCCCTTTCTCTCCTTTCTCTGCTCCTGTCGAAACACAGCTTCATGTATTTTAGTCACTTGCTGAAGATATTTTTCAGATCTTGCTCAAAAATATCTAATGCCGGGCCCCTAGCCAGGTGTCTAAATGGCGGTGCTGGCATGCTGCGGCCTGTAAGCATTTCATGCGGTGTTAGCTGTGTTTGGCGGTTTACGCTGCTTCTAATAGCCATCAGAGCAAGTGGCAAAGCATCAATCCAGTTAAGCTTAGTTTGCATACAGATTTTCAACAGTTTGTTTTTAATGACCAGATTGGCCCTTTCCACCTTCCCCTGCGACCCGGGACTATAGACACAGGAAAGGCGCTGTCTTATACCTAATTTCTGCATCAGCCCTTTAACCACCTTGTCGATGAACTCGCGGCCATTATCGCTTTGTAATATCGTGGGAATTCCAAATCTCGGAATGACCTCGCGACACAGGAACTTGATCACTGTGTCCGCGTTCTTGTGTTTAGATGGAATGGCCTCAATCCAGCGACTAAAGCAGTCCTCTACTACCAGGAGGTATCGTTTGCCCTGCACTGGCGTTATCATGTCTGTATAGTCCATAATCAGATGTCTGAATGGTCCCTCAGGGAGGGGTGTGTAAGCCGCCACTGTCGGTACTCCTTTGCGCACATTGCCCTGTAAGCATGTTAAACACCTGGCTAGTGTAACGTCAATTTGTGCCTGAAGCTTTGGGGACCAAAATCCCATTTTCGTGATTCGTTTCAGGGTCTCTGCTCTTCCACAGTGATCAACACCATGAGCCTCAGGTATCACTAAGGACAGAAGATCGATGGAGGCGACTATCAAACCGTTATGACTCCTCCACAGACCATCTGCCCCCCTTACAGCCCCCCTCTCCGTCCACGACTGTTTCTCGGCCTGCGTGGCTGAGTCCTGAAGATCACTCAAATTATCCTCAGTTACCTCAGTCGTCAGTTCGGCCGCAAACATCAGAACAGCCGTGGACGGCACCGCAGCCGCCGCCTTCGCGGCCTCGTCCGCCGCGTTGTTTCCCGTCGTCACAAAGGACAGGTCTTTTCTGTGTGCCTGGCACTTTACGATAGCAATGCTTTTGGGCAACTTTACAGCCTGAATAAGCGCCACAACCTGCTTGTGGTGAAGGATCGGTGAGCCGTCCGATTTCTTAAAGCCTCTTGCCTTCCAAATGGCCGCGAATAGGTGGCATACGCCATGCGCATACGCAGAGTCTGTAAAGATGTTAACCGTGCGATCTTTAGCTATTATGCATGCTTCTGTTAGTGCTATTAGTTCTGCAAGCTGGGCCGAACATGGTTGCATGCATTGTCCGGCCTTTCTTGTTAGTGTTTCTCCGTTAGGTTTGCACTGTACGACGGCGTATCCTGACCTTAAATTTCCCCCCTCCCGATAGCAGGACCCATCCACAAAAAGTGAGAGTTCTGCTATCGCGAGCGGGTCGACTCCCAAATCAGGACGGAGTTTCACGAAAGCCTGTACCTCCACCTCACACTCATGCGGTTGACCCTCGCTCGGGAGTGGTACCAGATCCGCCGGGTTACTGCCGTGGCATGTTTTTATCGTAACGTCCGAGTACTGCAGGAGCCTCATGTAAGCCTGTTGCCGTTGGCTGGTCAGAACAAATTTGCCTCTTTCAATCAAGTTTGCCAATTTGTGATGTGTCCAAATGCAAATGTCATATCCCATTGTCACGGCCGTTGCCTTCTCATACATCAAATGTGCTGCGGCCAGGGCCTGATAACAAGGTGGCAGACCCTGCTCTACCGGCGAAAGAGCTCTAGAGTAATATGCTATCGGTTGTTTTTTCCCACTCCCCCCCTGTGTTTGAGTCAGGACAGCTGTCGCATGCTGCGCTCTATGTGAGACGAATAGGTGGAAACACTTCTCATAATCCGGCAGCGCCAGGGCAGGGGCCTGTAACAACAGACGCTTAATGTTTATGAACGCGTCCTCCCCCTCCTCGGTCCATGTCAAGGGAGCGCGAAGCTTGTCTGTACCCGCCTCTTTTATCATCATCCTCAACGGCGCTGTCGCTATCGTATAGTCCTCCACCCACTCAGAGCTGTACCCAGTCATCCCTAAAAACGTCATCATCTGTCGGACCGTCAATGGCCTAGGTGCCTTGGATACAGCTTCGAGCTGCGTGGGTGAGATGTTTTTTATGCCCTTTTGAATGACGCGAGACAAGTACTCAACTTTTGGCTGGCAGTACTGCAGTTTTGAACGGGATGCCTTGTGGCCTCCCACGGCCAATCCACTCAAAACTTTGATGGAGTCCTCATGGCACTGCTGACGTGTATCCGAGCAGATTAGAATGTCATCTGCATACAGTAAAACCGTGCTGAGTAGTGTGTCGCACACTCCTTGCAAGTCTTCCTTGAGCGCCTTCGAGAAGTAATGCGGCGAGTGCGCGAACCCTTGTGGCAACCGGGTGTAAGAGTATTGTTTCCCCCTGTGGGTAAAAGCAAACAGATACTGAGACTCTTTTTCCAATGGAACACTGAAGAATGCCTGCGTGAGATCAATGACCGTATAGTACTGCGAGCTACTCGGGATGTTTGTCAGGAGGGTGTGTGGATTAGCGACTTCCGCCTCTGGTCCAGACACCACGTCGTTCACCGCCCTCAAATCGTGTACCAGTCTGTACCTAGCCCTGTCCGCCTTTAGCACTGGGTGGATAGGTGTATTACATCTGGATTTGAAAGGGACGAGCACTCCCCCCTTTAACAGTCCCTCAATCTGATGTGATATAGCTTCCTCCGACTCTGGCTTCATTGTATACTGTCTGATAAAGGGTGGTCTACAACCCTTCTTTAACCTGACCTTCACTGGCTGTGCCGACAATATTAGACCCACATCTGTGTCGTGTTTTGACCACAACCGTTCCGGGGTGCGCGCCAACATGTCCTGTTCCAGCAAAGCATCCGCCTCTGGAATAACGCAAGGGTCTCCTGGTAATCTGATTACTTGCGGTTTTGCCAAAACTGAAAAGGAAATCATTATTTTTATGAAACTCCCATCTGCGCTGTTCCAAATTAGCGGAGATTCCGTGGAGACCCACCTTTGAGTCTCGGATTCCTGTATCATTGAACCTAGATGTTCGGATTCGTAACCAGGATTTATTCTCAGAGTGATGTGTGGGGCGGCGTCTCTTAGTCTATGTTGTTCCCGTAGATACTTACCCGTGTTAACCCTCAACGCCGCGCCCTGTCTCCCTACAATTATCGTAGATGAGTTAATCTGCACCTGCTCGGGCTGTCCCTGCAACCATGCCTTGTTCCTAACTAGGTCACTATTCGTCAAATATTGTAGTGTGCAATGTGCCTCCATGTTTGTTTGTCTAGACTGAGGCAGTTGGGTTTTCAGAAATGGCTCCCAGGGGGCACAGACCCTTTGCAGCTCTGCATCTATGTTGCCCAGCCAGAACACAGTGGCCTCTTTCTCCCCCGTCCCTTGTAGCATCATTTGGTACACGTCTTGTTCAATTTGAACCCCCTCAGGCGTACATAGGATTTTACAGCCTAGTTTACACATTGCATCTCGTCCCAAGAGATTGCGCGGGGTGCTGTCCGAAATTAATACAGGTATTGTTATGGTCTTGTTGTTATACGTCATAGAGATTGGATCTGATGTGGGTATTAATTGTGTTTTTCCCGAGAATCCGACCGTCCGAACATACTGTCCAGACTGGGGTAAGTGAGCGGCGTATTTTTGCTTTATGCAGGAAAAACCTGCTCCAGTGTCTGCCATCATCTCTGTTAATTTGCCCTCCACTAGGACCTGCAGAATAGGTTCTTGCTCAGCTCCCTTGGAAACCACAATCATTTGATTTCCCCCCGTCGCATTCTCTGGGCACCCCTAGTGATTACCCCCCTGGTTTCGGGGCCCTCCTGTCTCCCCCTGGTCGTGGGGCCCTTGTGACTCCCCCTGGCGCACGGGTCTTCCATACTCCGAGCCGGGACGGTATGGTTGCCTACATCTCATTTCCCTGTGTCCCTGCATGCCGCAGTTCCAACAGTGGAAACGGGGAAACTGTTGTTCGTTCCCCGGTCCCTGTGTAAACCGTGGGCCTGATTGCCCATTCCCTGCCTGCCGCCTGGACGCCTGGTTCTGTGAACTATAGCCATAACTTCTCACTACCTGAGGTGCAGGCGGGGGTCCCTGGTCCTGCATGGGTGGAGAGGTAGCAGATGACACCATTACTGCCTGCAACCTCCTTTGGGGCTGCAGTTGTTGCTGAGTTAACTTCCTTGAGTCATTTCTATCCTGATCCCTGACTTTCTGCTCCTGAGCCCTTTGCTTCTCCACACTATGTGTTACATGTGCACAGAACAAAGGATAAGTCATGTCCATTAACCCCACCACGTCTTCCAGTCTATTCTTAACCACCTCTGGAAGCCCTCTCATCACACTTTCTCTAAACATCGCTCTCTGCAACGGGTCAATTTCTGGGTTGTGTCCTAGCTCACCTCTCCACTCCTTCAGTATTTTGTTCACATAGCACATGTTCACCGGCAATTGCGTGACATAAGGTGGGGATGTTGGTTTCCCTATATCCGTCTCTCTCTGATTTAGCGCTAAAGCTTCCTGCCTGTATGCTCTCCCCTTCTGGGCGTAGAGCTTCATTACCCCCAACTCTTCTGTCCTCTTTTTCAACCTCTTTTTGCTGCTGTCGCCTGGCTTGTGGTTACGAATCATTACATTCATCTCTTCGCATATGTCGAGATCAAAAGTACCTCCGGAAGGCCATTTTGTGTCCCCGGCCTTTGTACGCCTCTGCCAACGGACACCAACCTTGAGAATTAGGTTCTTTATCAACGGGTTGGTGTCCAACAGTATGTCCTCTGCTGTATGCATCGTTGTTTAGTGTGTATATGTGTTTATTGTGTTGTGTGTGTGTGTGTGTGGTTGTACTTCAGCTACTACTACTCTACAACTACCTACTACTCTACAACTACCACTCCAGGAACAACAGTTAACCTAGATCTACTCTCTACAACTACCACTCCAGGAACAACAGTTAACCTAGATCTCCTACTCTACAACTACCACTCCAGGAACAACAGTTAACCTAGATCTCTCTACAACTACCACTCCAGGAACAACAGTTAACCTAGATCTCCTACTCTACAACTACCACTCCAGGAACAACAGTTAACCTAGATCTCCTACTCTACAACTACCACTCCAGGAACAACAGTTAACCTAGATCTCCTACTCTACAACTACCACTCCAGGAACAACAGTTAACCTAGATCTACTCTCTACAACGCTACTACAACTCGGTGTGTGTGTATGTGTGTGACTGTGTGTGTGTGTGTGTGTGTGTGTGTGTGTGTATGTCGGTGTGTGTGTCTGTGTGTGTGTGTGTGTGTATGTGTGTATGTCGGTGTGTGTGTGTGTTTGTGTGTGATTGTGTGTGTGTGTGTGTGTGACTGTGTGTGTGTGACTGTGTGTATGTGCGTCACAACCCGCTGTCTACCGGGACACAGGAATGTGTGTGTGTTTGTGTGTGTGTCAGTGTGTGTGCGTCTGTGTGTGTGTGTGTGTGTGTGTGTCTTTGCTGTGTGTGTGTGTGTGTGTGACTGTGTGTGTGTGTGTCACTGTGTGTGTGTGTGTGTGTCTGTGTGTAGTGACTGTGTGTGTGTGTGTCTGTGTGTGTGTCGGTGTCACAACCCGCTGTCTACCGGGACACAGGAATGTGTGTGTGTGTGTGTGTGTGTCGGTGTGTGTGTGTGTGTGTGTGACTGTGTGTGTGTGTGTGTGTGTGTGTGTGTGTGTGTGTCTGTGTGTGGTGACTGTGTGTGTGTGTGTGTCTGTGTGTGTGTGTGTGTGTGTGTGTGTGTGTGTGTGTGTGTGTCTGTGTGTGTGTGTGTGTGTGTGACTGTGTGTGTGTGCGTGTGTGTGACTGTGTGTGTGTGTGTGTGGTTGTGTGTGTGTGTGTGTGTGTGTGACTGTGTGTGTGTGTGTGTGTGTGTGTGTGTGTGTGTGTGTGACTGACTGTGTGTGTGTGTGTGTGTGTGTGTGTGTATGTATGTATGTCTACCACCAGGGGTCAGAGAGAGAGAGAGAGAGAGAGAGAGAGAGAGAGAGAGAGAGAGAGAGAGAGAGAGAGAGAGAGGGAGGGAGAGAGAGAGAGAGAGAGAGAGAGAGAGAGAGAGAGAGAGAGAGAGAGAGAGAGAGAGAGAGAGAGAGAGAGAGAGAGAGAGAGAGAGAGAGAGAGAGAGAGAGAGATGGCTGTGAATGAATTGAAGGAGAAGGGAAGAAGGGCTTTTTATGCCATCAAAAGGAAAATTCCAATTGACATCCCAATTAGGACCTGGCTCAAAATTCTAAATTCCGTAATAAATCCAATAATATTATATGGCAGTGAAGTGTGGGGTCCATTAACTAACCAAGATTTCCCAAAATGGGAAAAACACCCATTAGAAGTACTGCATGCAGAATTGTGCAAAAAAACCTACTTAAGCCACAGACACACTGCCAATAATGCATGCAGGGCAGAACTCGGCCAATACCCCCTAATCATTTAAATTCAAAAGCGAGCCATAAAATTTTACACACACCTCCAATCAAGTGACCCCCACTCCTACCACTACAAAGCCCTTCAGAGCCAAGAGATGAACCCAGATAAGAGTCCCCTCTGCCAGCTAGTCAGAAATCTCTGCCCACAAATGCCTCAGGACAGATACCAAAAAATCTGGCCCAACCAAATAACCTCAAAACAAAAAGAAAACTATATAGAATATTGGAACAAATCAACCAAATCTCAAAGTAAATTAGAATTCTATTTGACCCTAAACAGAGAGTACACGGTGGCGGAATACCTGACCACTGTGAATGATATAAAATTAAGAAAGACATTGACACGGTACAGACTGAGTGGACATAGTCTAGCCATAGAAACAGGCCGTCACAGGCAGAACTGGCTGCCCAGAGAGGCCAGGCTGTGTTCACTTTGTCATCAGGGGGATGTTGAGACAGAACCTCACTTCCTACTATACTGTGAGAAATACAAGGATCTAAGAGAAGTTTTCTTTTATAAAATAAATAAAATTGATCCACAGTTTATCCATCTCCCTGATAATCAAAAGCTGTTATATATATGTGGGGAGAAAAGTCAGTGTACAGTATTAGCTGCAAAATATGTAGATGGTTGTCATACAATAAGAGAACAAGCCCTGTAAATACACGTATCTGGGTGGCTACATCTGTAAAATGACTACCCGATTGAATGATTATTTTGTAATTTAATATGTTTCTGTTGATTGTTTTACTTATTGCTAATATTATGGTATGTTTTATTGCTTAATAATATATATGTTATTGTTTGTATATTGGACTTGATTTGGCAATAAGTATGTTGATATTTCATGCCAATAAAGCCTATTTGAATTGAATTGAATTGAATTGAGAGAGAGAGAGAGAGAGAGAGAGAGAGAGAGAGAGAGAGAGAGAGAGAGAGAGAGAGAGAGAGAGAGAGAGAGAGAGAGAGAGAGAGAGAGCTATCTCTCTTGGCAGAACGCCCAGACCTGGGAGCTGGCTTTCCGCCCAGAATGAGCTATCTTCAGCAGTTTTTGTTTTGAAAATTTGAGAGTCTTATCTACAGAGGACAGAAGAGTTATGTGAAAGGGGTCGGGGAGAGGTTTGAAGAGGTTTGAAGAGGTTTGAGGAGATGGAGAAAAATTTTGACCAGAGGTCGAAAACATGCAATTAAAATTGATTAGTGGCGCACTTTATGGCTTGTTAAAAGAGGAATCGCCCCAGTGTAAAACACCTCACCAGTCGTGTTCGTTTTAGCCGTCCATCCAGACCTCGTCAACACAGTCAGCTCAACTTTTCCCTCCCGCAGAAACTCTGACGGATATTTATAATAACAAGCCCAACGCTTACCTTTTTGTCGACAACCGGCAGAATTTCTACGGGAGAGGTCCGGAGCTGGCCGTGTGAGGGGGCCCGGCAGGGCGGTCTACAGGTCAAGGGTCACCAAATGTTGTGGCTGAAGGTTGTTTAACACAGCAGGAGACGATATTTCCAATTGTAACAAGTAGGTAATTTATTTAAGAAAAGAAGTTCTTAACAGCAAGAGCTATGGGTCGAGCAGAGGATCACCACAGCTTGAACAAAAAACACTCTCTCCTCAGTCCCTTTGCCTGTCCCCTAAATCCCCTCTCAGTCCTGCCCCCCCATGACAGATATGATGACGTATCATATCATGTCAGATCTGACATGACGTACATTAAGATGATACGTAGATTTAACATCGGAGAGAGATAAGAACATTAAGAACATGAAGAGAGATAAACAAGATATGATGTCCACACACGATATGATGTAGAGAGTGAGATGTGTGTGTGTGTGTGTGTGTGTGTGTGTATGTGTGTGTGTGTCTGTGTGTGCGTGCGTCTGCGTACAGACGTATGTGTATTGTATGTGTGTATTGTGTCACAGGGAATGTGTGTGTGTGTGTGTGTGTCGGTGTGTATGTCTGTGCGACTGTGTGTGTCTGTGTACGTGTGTGTCCGTGTGTCTGTGTGAAAGAGAGAAAAGAACAAGATATGAAAGCATACAATGTACGAGATTACCAGCACACAACATGCCGTACTGAAATGTCCATCTGTTCCAAATTGTTTTAAGAACGTCAGCCAGACCGTCTTTCAGCACTGCTAGTTGACCTATATTAAACTAGTCCACCCCATACATTTTCCCCAACAGTAACATAAAAGCAAACACCATACAAGGGTTAATAGAGATCAGACGTTTTAAATATTACGAAGATGAAGGTGATCTTTGATGTGTCAATCAAATGAGAGAGAAGGATGAAAATCAGTTTTATCAGCATTTAGGAGCAACACATTTAATGACATCCCATTTTTTATTACAGATAAACATGCCTCTAAATGTAGTCGTTTCTCTCTTGTTTCTGTGCAGAACATGATGATGTGAGGTTGGTGGACGGAGGCAGCGGCTGTGCTGGGAGACTGGAGATCAACCACCAGGGAGTCTGGAGACCTGCAGGAGAGTACGGGTGGTCATCATTATCATCATGGACCATGAAGACAGCAGCTGTAGTGTGCAGGCAGCTGGACTGTGGCTCTGCTGTTTCAATAGAACAGAGAGATGGTTCTGACCAACTTGTATGGATGTTTCACACTGACTGTTCTGGCTCTGAGTCTGCACTGAGGGAGTGTACAGGACCAGTGTGGTCTGATTCTTCCTCTCACAACCTGAAGGTGACCTGCTCAGGTAACTCTAAACAATATATTTAATCTTTCCCTGCTACTATCATATGTCCCAGCATGCTTCAAAACATCCACAATTATTCCAGTACCCAAGCAGTCAGTTGTCACGTGCCTGAATGATTACAGACCCGTGGCACTCACCCCCCTCCCTGCTAAATGTCTAGAGAAACTGGTCAGGAAACACATTACATCCATCATTCCGGCCTCCTTTGACCAATACCAGTTTGCTTACAGGCAGAACAGATCAACTGAAGATGCTATAGCCATTGTGCTTCATACCGCCCTAGAACACCTAGAGAAGAAAAACACCTACGTAAGAATGCTCTTTGTCGACTATAGCTCTGCCTTCAACACCATACTCCCCCGTAAACTCATCAGTAAACTCCAAACCCTGGGTCTGTGTAATACACTGTGTAACTGGGTGCTGGACTTCCTCACAAACCGCACACAAGCCGTCAGACTGGGCAACTACACCTCGTCCACCCTGTCTCTCAGCACCGGCGCCCCGCAGGGTTGCGTACTCAGCCCACTACTGTACACCCTGCTCACACATGACTGTTCCCCCTCCTACCCCTCCAATTACATCATCAAGTTCGCAGACGATACCACAGTTGTGGGTCTCATAACAAACAACAATGAGTCTGCCTACAGGAGGGAGGTGGAGGACCTTATAGTCTGGTGTGATAATAACAACCTGGCGCTCAATATAAAGAAAACAAGAGAGATTATAGTGGATTTTAGAAGATCAAGGCCTGACCACTCCCCTCTGCTCATCAACAACGAAGTAGTGGAGAGGGTCACTGAGTTCAAGTTCCTGGGTCTCAGTGTGAGTGAGACCCTGTCTTGGAGCACCAACACCGCCTCAGTGATCGGAAAAGCTCAGCAACGCCTATACTACCTAAGGAAGCTGAAGCAGGCTGGCCTGCCACGAAATCTCCTTGTCAACTTTTACCATTGTGCGGTTGAGAGTGTGCTGACCTACGGTGTGTCTGTGTGGTTCTCCAGCTGCACAAAGGCAGAGCAAGAGGCTCTACAGAGGGTGGTGAAGGCGGCAGGCAGGATCATCGGGACTCCTCTACCAAACATCACCTCCGTCTTCACCTCCCGCTGCCTCCACCGCTCCAAATGTATCATCAAGGACCAGTCGCACCCAGCACATCACCTCTTTCAGCTCCTTCCCTCAGGGAGGAGATACCGGTCAATACATGCTAAGAGTACACGATTTAAGAACAGCTTTTTCCCCCAAGCAGTTAGACTGTTAAACACTCATTGACTGTCCCCTCACGTGCACCATGCACTTACCACTGCACTTGATAATCTCTGATTACCACCCATTATGCACTTTATTATTTAAAATATTCTGTTATGTACAGTATTATGTGTTATGTGTTCATGTATGTATTATGTACTACGGTCTGTGGGAGCTCCCCTGAAATTTCGTTGTATACTGTGCAATGACAATTAAAAGTCTATTCTATTCTATTCAATAACATCACATTCAGCTGCTGATCTTTACAGTCTCACCCTCTGTCTCAATGACTGTCAGTGGGTTTACATCTGCATTGTTCATTCATTAGGTGACTTAGGTCACACACACTCTTGTCATCTATCGTATATATTCTTCTTTATTATTATTCCACCACTTTCTCACAATGCTACTCCTCCCAGAGCGTAGGATTGGCATTTGTTTGACAGTGACGCTACACATACACACTTATTTCTTTATTTTGCACCATTTCAGCAAAACAGTAAAAATTAAACATTGACTATGACAGAAAGTGTATATAAAGGTGCTGAATAGAGGCAAGAGACCCAGATGGACCTATACAGGGCCTCAACTCATGAATGAAATCATTGGATACTTTTCTTTTTAAGTGAAAGTAAAATAAGTTCATAAAATGTTTTCATAATATTAAGATAATAATAATATTATAATAATAATAATAATAATAATAACAATAATAATCTAAGTAATATTAATAATAATAACAAAAACAACAACATTAATAATTAGTCAAAACAAATATTTAAGCCTGGATTTGAGTGATGAAATAGATTAGCACTTTTTTATTATAGAGAGTTTTGAATTCCAAATTGTAGGAACTCTAAATCTTATACTGAACTGACCTAATGTTGTGTGGAAGAAATGATGATGAATATTATTTGATTGCCTTGTTGGATATGAATGAATACTGGAGTTTGGCATGAAATAATTATGGAATACAATAGGAAATAAATCTAAATTAAAGGTGCAGTTAAACATAACAATACATATCTGGTATACAATAATATCAAAGATTGATATTATTTTAAGTTGCCTAAAAAGAGGAGCAGATTGATTAGAAGTAGTGGCAAGCCTTATTAATTTATTTTGCAATATAAAAAGTTTATGAAGAGAAGTAGGAAAAGTACTGGCCCAAATAATATTACAATACGATAAATGGTATATCAAACTATAATAAAGTGTCAAAAGACAGGAGCGATTCACAAGAGAAGAAATCCTTCTAATAATGCCATATGATTTCATAACTTTTTTGCACATGAATGGACTCCCCACTGTAGCTGAATTCTCTTAAAGAGACAGGACCATGAATGAGCCTCATACACTTCCACTGGAGAAACACACAGACACACAACTATGGGAGGTGTCAATCATCTCAGTACAGACTTATACATGAATTGGTCTGGGTTAAACACGCCCCTATTCTGAAACCACACCCACACTCCCTTTCATATCTCAGGAAGACTCAAGAGACTCGTGGGTGGCACCATTGGACTCATATCGGCTTTCATTGGTCTATGTTTGCCCCGGCCCTACACTTAAGTCCCGCCCCTTTTCCATACGGTCGTGGCAGTCAGACGCACCTGGGCGGCGTCCGGTGGAGAGTTTGCCTGTCCGAGGAGCTGTTGCACCAAGGCTGTCCCCTGTGAGATGGCCTAGGTCCAGCTCTGGTTCCTCCGTCGGTGGGCCGTCGGCTGATGGGTCGACGGCTCCTCTGGTTGCGGAGGATCTGAGACGCAAGCTCTTCGCCTCTGCTCGCTCCCGTCGTAAGATGGTGAGCTGCAGGGGCGACTTGTGCTTTTTCGGGGGGAAAATGCCGGGTCGGCCTGGGCGTTGCAGGGTTGATGTTATGGAGATGTTCATGATTGTGTCACTGAGTGTTATCCTTCACTGTTGCTTGGTCCATGTTGTGTTCAGAGCCTCCTCCTCAGGGAGTTTCAGAGCCTCCTCTGTGAGTTCAGAGCCTCCCTCTCAGTGAGGGAGCCTCCTCAAAGTTTCAGAGTCTCCTCCTCAGGGAGTTTCAGAGCCTCCTCGGTGAGTTCAGAGCCTCTCTCTCAGTGAGGGAGCCTCCTCAGAGTTTCAGAGCCTCCTCCTCAGGGAGTTTCAGAGCCTCCTCAGTGAGTTCAGAGCTTCCCTCTCAGTGAGGGAGTCTCCTCAGAGTTTAAGTTGTACCTTGCGCTGTGCTAAAGGAGCCTGGTCATTCTCTATTCTTTTTCGCCCCTCTCTTCTCCTGCTTGGCGGGGCTGGGAGGGGGCTGTTGAGGTGGTTCTTGTGGAATCCCTCTGGCATCCCTGTGTACGTCCCGGTCCGCCGGGCTTAGGTCTGGATTTATTTTTGACCTGCTGGCCTGGGTTAACCCCTTCTTGAAAACTGAAACACTTGTACTGCGGTATAGCCAGTGTATACCCGCAGTTGTGTTTTGGAGTTTTTCTTGGGGGTTATAGGAACAACCACCTCATGTTAGAACCAAGGGGGTGGTTGGTGCCCTGGTGTGTTGGTAGCGGAGTCAACTCTCTGGGTAGGCCGGGTTTAGCCCCGTCTGCCTGTGAGTGTGCCCCCGCACCTTTCATGACATCTGCCAATCGTGTCAGCCTTCTCTGCCTCGGCCCCTCTAGACGGTCGGTGGGGGGGGTTTGTGGAGGCTGCGACATGGTGCACAGCATACCAGCATACGCCCCTTCCACCGGGGTGCTGTTTTCAGCAGACCCCTTTGGCGCCTGTCTAGTCCGCAGTGATCCAGGCTCGGATCGAGTGGCCTGTTGCCTGGATTGAGGGATCAACCTCTTGATGGTTGTCTCCCCGGTGCGCTGTCTGGTCCCGCTGTGGGTGTAGCCTTTTGAGTGCTTCGGGGCGGCGTGCTGTTGGGGGGAAGGGCCTGCTCTTGGATGGGCCCTGTCCGAATACGCTGGCGATGTGGGGGGTGGTGTCACTAGTGACCGCCTGGTGGGGTGCTTCGGCGTCATTGGCCTCATCAGGCCCCCCTTTTTCCGGGGGGTCCAGTCCCTTCCTGTCCTCCTTCACCCTCCGCTGCTACGGCCTTGCCACAGGGTTGGGTTTGCCCTTGACCCTGTGATGTTGGGGGTTGTGACTGGCTTTTTTTATTTGATTCCTGTTCGTTCCCTAGTGGCGTGTGGGTTGCGTGTTTGTGTAGTCGTGGGTTCTTATGCGGTCTGCTCACCCTGTGTGTTTGAGTTGCTAGACCCCTCTTCGCACAGTCGGATCCGATTCCCTCCCATCCTCCACTAGGGGGGTCCGGGGGGCTCGGGTCCTCCCCGGTTCTGATGGTTGTGGGGGGCCTCAGCCGGTGTATTTGTCGAGCTTCCGCTCTGCTCAGCTCCTGTATTCCAGTAGGACGCAGAGCGGTAGCCATAAGATATATATAACGTACGGTTATGTCTATAACCATAGATGTATGGCGGACACTCTGCGTCCTTTTCGCCTTGTGGTGAAAGTCTGGGGAAGGAGCTGTTAGTATGACCACACCCCTGCTTATATAGGAGCGGATGGGGGTGTGGCCAGGCGGATAGGTGTAAAGGTGCATGTGGAAAAGTATTCAGTGCTAGTACTGATACAGGGTTGTATTCCAGTAGGACGCAGAGCGTCCGCCATACTCATATAACTATGGTTATAGAAATAACCGTACGTTAAAAGAAGTAACATTCAATCCAGCAAAGGTTTTTTCTAACCTAATATTATTTGGAAATGCAATTGTTGTGCCTTCAAAGCAAATCGATTTAATATTGGCACATAATGAATTATGAATATACATGTCTACCTTCTCATATTATACTTGTCATCTGTATGTGTGCTCTCTCTATATATATATTTATTTTTAACTGAACTTATGAACAGCAGTCCTACAGGTAGTTTTGATGTCAGTCCTACAGGTAGTTTTGACAGAAATCAATTAACATAGACTTAGGCAAGTGCAACAGAGTAATTAGAAAACATTCTTGAGCATTTAAAATCAATAAATCCGTTAAGACAGCTGTATGACACCAGATGGCTGATGTGAATTGCTGACAATGCATCAGCCTGCGTGTGGATTTGTCAGAATAATGAGACCGGACTAAGGTTGCCGCGGTGATGTGAAATTTCCCATGACTAATAAACTCATGACAACACCGGTATTACCAGTGACATAGGACATTTGACATAATGACGCTCAATATGTAAAGTGGCTAAATTGATCCGCTGTGTCTAGTCTTTTTTTTTTTTATTCCTCAATGTATCCATTTGGTACTACACCAGTGTTAATTTTGTTGACTAAATTGATGACGAAAGATGTTCGTCAACGAAGGTTTTTTTCATGACGACAACGAGACGTGACGTCACGTTATTGAAGACTAAATAGTTTATTAAATATCGTTGACCACAACTGACGACACATAAATGTAATTTATAAAAACCAGGACGAAATTTCTCTTCATGTATGTTGATATTGTTGACTAAAACAAGACGAGACAAACTAATTATAACTTTTCTTAATGCCATCGTCCCGACAGAACAGTGTGACGGCTGACGGGAGCTCTGTGTTATTAGCATTAGCTGGAGCTATTTGAAAAGCTAGTTTTAGCTTAACATTACCTTGGCTAAAGTTTGGACTATTCATAATCCAGCTGCAGACCTGCAAGCAAAGTACAGCAAGTTGGCAAAGGAGTATTCCAAGGTAAATAACTTTGTCACCAGTAACGTTACATTGTTTGTATTTTCATCTAGATCGCGTTAGCTAGTGGCTAAGCTAGCTCACGCTAATGTGGCTAACTGCACACAATTAATGACATAATGCAGACAGCCATACCGGTGACAATGTTTAGCTTTTAGTGCCAAATGATAAGAGTCTGAGGCGGAGTCTCAAAAGAGAATGTTGAATATTTATTTTGCATTAAAAATCACAACAGTGCCTCTGCTAGGAGCTAACTGAACTGGAGCCGACTGGATAGGAAGTGCGCAACAACGTATAATGTCCGTGTGGAACCAATGTGCCAACAACCTTTCCGTGGGTGAAGCATAGTTGAGCATTGTTGTCATTTAATGATACTAATACTAATACAACCACCTGTTGTTGAATAAATACCATTACTTTCTAGTTATTACTAAAAAACAGTATATATAAAACAGTAGCTGTAAAAAAGAAAAGAAAAAAAGTTTTATAATTTATATAATATATATATATTTTTTTATGTATGCACTGGTATCGGATCAGTATAACCAGACCTAGACCACCTCTAACTCTAACTCTAACCCCTAACCAGACTTAGACCACCTCTAACTTTAACCCCTAAGTTAGGGTTGTGACTTAGAGGTGGTCTAGGTCCGGATAGGGGTTAAGAGTTGGTCTAGCCCTTTACATCCATCTATCTAAATAATAATAATAAATTATAATGAATGCTTAACTACCCCTAAGTTACCCTAACCAGACCTAGACCACCTCTAACTCTAACCACTAACCAGACCTCTTCCATGTGGCACTTTAACACTGACCTCAGAATGTGATGTTTTTATGCAAGCAGATTGCAATCAGTGTGTACTACTACTAGTACTACTGTGTGTTCTGTTTACTTAGTTTACAGTATCCTGTTATAGAATAAACCGCTGCCAGACACAGCAGAGAGAGAGAGGACAGACATGACAGAGAGGACAGACACAGCAGAGAGAGGACAGACAATCATGGCAGAGAGAAAGGAAAGACACAGCAAACAGAAGACAGACAGAGTTCAGTGTCGTCTCTCTGGTCAGAAACAACGTCACCACATCCGTAATGCTCTCTTAGATGCATACATTGGACCATGTCTACACCCAGGGCCGCCTGGGAGAAATGCTAGGCCCTGTGCGAGATTTAACGCGAGCCCCCCCCCCCCCCCCCCCCCCCCCCAAAGGAAAAAAAAAAAAATTATATATATATATATATATATATATATATATATTTTTTTTTTTTTTTTTTTTATACAGTCAACATATTCTTAAATAATAGCGCGGCCCGAGGCGGGGCATGATACAGTCAACATATAGCAAAAGAGAGAGCGAGAGAGAGAGCTCCCGTTCTACAGTCAATATACAGTGTACAGAGAGAGAGAGAGAGAGACACATTGGAAAGAAATTGAAATGCTATTTGGCCCTAAACAGAGAGTACACAGTGGCAGAATACCTGAGCACTGTGACTGAAGATCCTTGAGCACAGCCTAGCCATCGAGAAAGGCCGCCATAGGCAGACTGTGTGTGTTAGAAAGAGAGAGAGAGAGAGAGAGAGAACATGTGTGTTTGTCATGTGTGTGTGTGTTAGAGAGAGACTAGAGCATGTATGACAGATTCAAAAGGACAAAGATCAACACTTAAATCCAAGAGAGAGAGAGAGAGAGAGAGAGAGAGAGAGAGAGAGAGAGAGAGAGAGAGAGAGAGAGAGAGAGAGAGACACATTGGAAAGAAATTGAAATGCTATTTGGCCCTAAACAGAGAGTACACAGTGGCAGAATACCTGAGCACTGTGACTGAAGATCCTTGAGCACAGCCTAGCCATCGAGAAAGGCCGCCATAGGCAGACTGTGTGTGTTAGAAAGAGAGAGAGAGAGAGAGAGAGAGAGAGAGAGAGAGAACATGTGTGTTTGTCATGTGTGTGTGTGTTAGAGAGAGACTAGAGCATGTATGACAGATTCAAAAGGACAAAGATCAACACTTAAATCCAACAAGAAGAGGGTATACCAGAGAAACCAAAGCAGCAAGGAGCCAATGGCCGACATCAGCTAAATAGGCTAGCCAGGTACTGTGACACCAGGCCACACACAGCTTTGGCCAACGGCCCAACGCTACCCAAGCTACACAAACGACCAAGACATTCACACACAGCACATGTCGTATCTCCAAATGTTGTGAAGTAGCATATGTTTTGCCTGGAAAAAAACATCGTTATTAACAAAACATTCGGGAGGGGAAGGAAGGAAGAGTGGGGTAATGTCATGACATTTTCATTAATCCAAGTTACCTGCACGAGGAACGCAGGGCGAAAGGCCGCAAGACAGGTCTCCACGTTGACGAAAGGCCTCTCGCTGGCGGGACAAAAAGAAGCTATGGCCAGAGCCTTGTCATGGTGCAGGCCCGACTACATCTTCTGTCAAAGGGCCTGCTATTCTCAAGGCTAACTGATAGCATCAAACGAACGTTCCCAGCTGACGCTAAACAGCTAACTGGCTAACAGTTAGCTCACACAGTTAGCTACTAGTAGTATTAGCTAGTCGACCAGTTTGGCTCCAGAGAGAGAGAGAAAGAGAGATAGGGTCAGGTGACTCAGGTCCACGGCGGGTATATAATCATAGGTTGACTCACCATAACGCAGTATCAACGTGGAAGGAGACTTTCTTGGCCCCACGGTGTAATTTCTTCTTCGAGTACTTTCCGGCAGACTGGACACCTTTCGGCGTATTGCTGCCTAACAGATTTATCTGCTCACAAGTTCTCTTCTCCTTCTTTTGAAAAGACATCCACTCGCCTCGCCTCGCTCCTCTGAATAGGTTAGTGTTGAAAGCTACAGGTCGCCTCTATACATCTCAATCACCTACTCGAGATATAAACCTGCGGCCGCTCGATATCCCCCGGCGAGGTGCTAAACTCGCCAAGTTCTCGAGTCATTTTACTATTTCTGTCTAGATTACTTCAAGTCACTGGTCTTGTGATATCCAGTTGATATGAAATGTAATCATGAAGAGTTGTTAATCTCTTCTTGTTTGAAATAAACCGAATATTTTGTTTAGGAGAACTATTATATCATGTAATAAAAATAATATTATTATTATCATTATCATCATTATCATCATTTTACGAAAGGGCTTGTAATACTGCTCATTTGAAAGCTTGGTTGTATTACTACTTTTTTAATAAGTATTACCACTGTACTAACACGTAATCATTGTTTGCACTCCCTGGCCCCTCCTGTCCTCCTCCTCCTCCGTCAACGGAACCGACCGTCTTGAACCCTGCAGTGATTCAGACGGTCGAGGTCCCACATTCGACAGAGTCAGTCTGGACACAGAGACACCGGAACCCGCAAACAACACTCATCTACATGCTTAGTATTTCTTATCAGTACATAGCATATACATATATAAATATATATATTTTAGCTGAAAAGCATTAACCAGTCAATTGATTCAATCTGTATTTCAGGACATAGTCACCTCAGAGGAAATCAGGGCGCGGCTGGTATTTGCTGGCAGGGATCAGTCCAAGAACTCAATGGATTATAAAAAGTCATCTTTATTTCAATGAAGTTACAGAAAAAGACTAAATAAAAAATATCCATTACAGTTTAAAAGATTATATAAAAACAAAACATGTCATCTGCATCTTGTCTTCCAAGTCACACACTGGTAAAAACTTCAAAATCTCTCAAAGAAGTCTGTAGGCACCATTCTTCTTCTCTCTCCTTCTCCGTGTAAAAAATCCCCTGTGCTCTCGCCAGTTGGCCCTTTTTATAAGGTCCGTCACGTCACGCCATCATCAGTACATAGCTCCAATCACTGTACAGTACGTGTCATATCCCTCCTTCAGTTATTTGTTACTTTGCAGTTACATATCAAATCAAGTAATTCATAAGAATACAATGCCCCTCTGACTAGAGCTCCCTCTTCTTGGCCTTGCATTCCAGCCGGTCACTTCCCTACTGCATGGGGCCTCTTTCGTTCTGAGACGAGGACGAGGCAGACTGCCGTAATATATCTTACATAGCCCACCACATACATATACAGATATATACAGGTACAATAGGTTACAGGTACAATACAGTACTCGGTGTACTATATTACATTAGTTTACATTACATTATAGTCATTATAGTCTGCTCTCCTCTCCTTCCTCTTCTGATTCAAGACTTCAACCAGCAACCCTTCCCGTCTGAAAGGGTTAACATTACACAGCTCTTTCTCCTCTGTCTCTGTCTCTCTCCTCTCCAGAGGCCCACATTCCGCTGGTTCACTCCCTTTTCACAGCTTTTCACAGACATTTTCTATGGAGACATTTAAAGGCTCAGTTCCATTTTTTTTATAAGTAGAGCCATCATAGAGCTGTCTTTCCAGAGTTCAGTTTAAAGATTTATAATGGTCATATAGGAATGACCCAGGATGTCATTGTCAAAAAGTGTCACTTGTTCTGTGGCACTTCTCACCCACTCTGTCATTCTGGGCGGTCATTGTCCATCATCAACTGAATAATGAAGCATATAATTACATGTGAAAAATAGGTATATACGGCTATATTGGAACGACTCAGGATGTCATTGTCAAAAAGTGTCACTTGTTCTGTGGCACTTCTCACCCACTCTGTCATTCTGGGCGGTCATTTTCCATTGTCTTAATAGCGTCTGTACTGGGGGACGAGATGGCGATTGTGGGGTCACGTGGCTGTGACTCTCCACACCCCCTCTGCCATCTCGGTACCTTGTTACCCTGGTAGCCGGCGGGAAGACTTGCATCTGTTGTTCCCTGGCTGGACGGCTCGACAGGATAGGGGTCACGTTGTTGCTTGGTATCCGGCGGGAAGACTTGCATCTGTGGTTCCCGGCCGATGCACCCAGGCTGTTGTCGTCTCGGTCATCTTGGTCATCTTGGTCATCTTGGTCATCTTGGTCATCTTGGTCATCTTGGTCGTCTTGGGGTCGCCCCCTCTGACCTCTTGGATCTCTCCCATAGTTTGAGGTAGGTTGATTTGTCACTTCTCGGGCGACCCCCACGGGTCCCCGAGAATTGTAGCAGCAGTCCTCTATTGAAGTGTGGTTGCCCTGGTCGTGTGACCCTGTCCGTAGGCCTCGCAGGACATCACAGATACAGTCCACAGAGGACTCATTCCTTTTCTCTCTTTCAGGTCCATTCAGGGCTCTCGTCGCCCTGTAACCTGGGTCCAGGCCGAGGTCTCTCTGTCCGGTCTGGGAGGTCTAGGAGGTCTGGGAGGTCTGGGAGGTCTAGGAGGTCTGGGAGGTCTGGGAGGTCTGGGAGGTCTAGATGAGGACCCTGAGGATGCTCTGGAGCTTGACCTATCCCGGTCTTCCTCCATTTCCGATTTCTGACCTGAGTCAGTATATTCCTTTTTGCCATTCGCTGCGTCGTCCGCTGACTCCGGGGGACCCCCCCCCCCTGTCCAAGAATGCGGCACTGGTTCAGGTTTTGTCCCTTTACCAGCGCACCTTTACCAGCGCACATTGTTCACAGGCCTTTCGGACTGTTATCGCTCTTTGTTTGGCTTTATGTATGAGAATGTTGTTAGTTCTCAGGTATACCAACATCCTCCTGCTTCCGGCATGTCCAAGGTTATCATATACCTGTCCGATCATGTGAGTAGCCTCGTCCTGTTAGCAATGGCTAGTTAGCCTGCTATTCGCTCCTATTCGCAATGGCTATTTCAGCCTGCTCGCAATGGCTATTTCAGCCTGCTATTCGCAATGGCTATTTCAGCCTGCTATTCGCAATGGCTATTTCAGCCTGCTATTCGCAATGGCTATTTCAGCCTGCTATTCGCAATGGCTATTTCAGCCTGCTATTCGCAATGGCTATTTCAGCCTGCTATTCACAAAGTAGAGTTTTTTCTACTTAAGTTCTGACTTTAAGTAAGCATTTAGTTACTTCAAGTTCAAGTGACTTTAGGGCTCCCTAGCCCTATTAGTCGCGAGTAAACGCCACTTCAAGTGGTTTCTTATGAACCCTCTCTTGTTCCTGATAGATTTTTTACCTCTTAGGCTGTCTGCTGCGCTTTGCAGACCTCTACGTCACTCATTGTTCCAGATCTCGAGCACTTAGGAGGAGTCTTGGTTGGAGAGGATTGCTTGCTGATAAGATCACACTTGAGTAAGGTTTTAACTCAAATCTGTAATAAATTTTACTCCAGAGGCCCCTGACCGCAGTTATTTCAGTTCATATTCTTTCGGCTTTTGATACCTATTCAATTAGCATAAAGCCCAACTCACGAATGTTCTAAGCCCCAGAACCTCCAATCCATTTTGACAGACCTATAAACCAGTGACTCGGCCGCCCAAGCATCACAGCGTCCTGTATGCTGAAGCTTCCGAGTCCCCACAAATCTGATAGGCCCGTCGGATATAGAGACCCTGATGCTCGCTCTGTCCCCCCGCGTCAAGGTGCTAAGCTTGATGAGAGTTTGCAGAGTCTCAATTTTTATCCATAGGCGCTGGTGAGTGTACATCTCACGCAGCTGATATGGTTGGTACAGGTGCTAACCTACCAGATGGTAGCTGTCAGGAAATCCCCTTTGCATGAAATAGATTACAAATTCTTTCGTCCTCTCTACTCTGGTTTAGAGAAAAGACGGACATCTTTACAGTATTTGTGTTGAGAAAGCATTTTGACTTGGTCATACAGCATGCATTCCGTCCGTAACTGGTCTCGGGACCATGCTGCGCATTTGGCTGCAAGACGGTTACCACCTGGTACACCGATGAATAGCTTTTCAAGCAGTAAGCCTGATCTTTGCCTAGGCGTTCCACGTATGACTGATTCTGCTGCAACAGTGAGAGACAAGCTCCCGTCTCGCACCTGTGGGATTAGTTTCTCCACCATATTTTCCCCTGGATCTTGACCGGGGATTCTTACTTCCATTTCCATCATTTGGGCCATTGAAGCCCCTTCGGGGACCTCCAGTCCTTTGAGGTGTCTCAAAATGCGAGCGGCCTCCGGGTCATCATAGAGAGGTGACCCATGGAAAATCTGAGCACACTTATGGATATAAGCAGCCTGGGTCTCCCCTCGAAGCATTTCTGGGGCCAGTTTTTTGAGCACTTGGGTTTTGCTTAACAATTCTTGTGCTTTGTTGCTTTCTCCATATTGGGTGCTGTCACGCAGACTCCTGCCTGTATGTGAACTCTTTCCTCTCGGTCGGTAAATGTCTCCGGGAGATTGGGCTAGTATGGAGTGAGGGCTCACTTCCGGTCGGTGTTCCTCTGTGCTGTGTCTCAGGGCTCGGATTGGGCTTATGGACGGGGCCTCGTTCAACCAGTTTCTTTCTCTCTTGGCTATTTCAGCCATGGCCCTGTCTAGCTTGTACACCTGTTCACGTAGTATGTCATAGCCTGCATGTAAGTGTGCATGCTTGTATGGTTCTGTTACCCCAGGGTGAGACAACACTTTTTCTGCCACGGGTGACCGGGCTAAGGCCTGAGCCGTTCCCCATCTCACGGGATATGCTGGCATAATATCCCCTGTTTTCTTTCCTTCCAAGTCTCCTTCACTCTCTTCGGAGACGTCCTCCAATCCTGAGCTCCAGGTCAAGCCCGAGGGTGACTGAAAGGTGGTGCCTTTCAGAGTAGGCCCCTTGCCTATAGGTCTCAGTTTGACCGGTTTCGCTCTCTTGTTTCGAGGTCTAGGAGGTTCGCCCCTCGGGTACCGAACTCTCTCCCTAGATCTTGATCGAGATGAAGACTTGGAGGATGCTCTGGAGCTTGACCTATCCCGGTCTCCCTCCATTCCTGAGTCCTGATTTAGGTCAGTATACTCCTGTTCGCTACTTGCTGGGTCGTCCCCTGAGTCCGGGGGACGGCCTAGAAGTCTATGGATACTCCTGGCCTGAGATCGCGCAGGTTCCGCCTTTTCAGGTTCGAACGGTACTGTCGGTCTCCTGGGTGTGGATGATCTCCCTCTCTCCGCTGCTCGGGAGGAGTTCTGGGAGTTGGACCTTTCTTTCCTGGGTACGGGTCCCGATCCCTTAGGGTTCGGAGGGGGAGTGAGAGGTACCAATGCAGGCTCATCGTCCTCGTCTTCCTCACCCTCCCCGGCTCTATCCACGGCCAGGGTTATTGACTCATGGTCCCTAGGTTCCATCATGAGACGGATCTCCGTGTGCCCTGCACTCCTTAGGCTTGAGATCGCGCTGATTACAGCTTTCCCCAACCATATGCCTCTTTGGCCATATCCTCGAGACCTGCCCCACATCAGGTTTATGGCTAGTCGGTAGGGCATGTCCTTAGTACCGTGGCCAGCATAGATTTCCCTTTTCTGCAGTAGTTCCTTTATACGGGACACCAGTCTGTCCCAGTTTATGTGTGAGGACTCTATCTCCTTGTATTGGTCTTGACTTAGTGTCACATGGACAATTTTCTCCGCGTGAAACACCTCATAATCACACTCTGTGATTACTGCCTTGCCTGGTTTCAGGGGCTTTTTGGTCCTTTTTTCCATTACCTGTTTCCTCAGGTTTCGGTAGTAAGAGCCTCCTGCCGTTACCATGCTTGTTTCCCATCTACCATAGTTCGTCAATGACGGTCCAGTGAAGGTGAGGATTGACCATGGTGTATCAGAGTTATCGGTCCAGACTGGGTGGTTAGTGACTGTTATGTTTGGTGATTGTCTGTGAGACCTTGTAGATGTCACTCTCACCCCTGAGTGTTCACCACGGGGAGATATATAGGTTGCTCTCGCTTGCCTCACTTCCTCGTGACCACGTGGTCCTGGGCTTATGCACTGCAGGGAGTGATCTCGCTCCTGCAGCTCCTTCAGCTCCTCCTCAAACTCCTCCTTCTCCAGACGAGACTGCAGCAGCTCCTGTTTGGTGCTTCGCAGTTCGTCTCTGGTGGTGTGGAACTGCTCCATCCAGTGGGCACTCTCGTCCCTGCAGTCCTCTAGCTGCTGCTGCAGGGAGCGCACCGAGGTGTTCACACGCTGCCGCTCTGCCTCGATACCTGCCAGAGACTGGGACACCTGCTCCATGCTGCTCCTCAGCCTCTCCATGTCGGTGCTGTACTGCTCCCTGAGGGTCTCGGATCTCCCGGTCGTGCGTGGCCACCTCGTCCTTCAGCGCCCCCTTCAGGGCCGTGAGCTCCCGCTCCCGCTGCCTCAGCGTCTCCTGGAGCTGGAGGTTGTCATCCAGTTAGCATTCAGTTCACTCCTGGCTTGTTGGCGGATGGCGAGCTAGTTAGCTTCCGTCTGGCTAAAGCCAGCTCATGGATGTTAGCACTGGCTTGTTAGCCGATGTAGTGCTAGTTAGCTTCCGTCTGGCTACGGCCAGCTCCTGGGTCTTCCGTCTAGCCAGCTCATGGGTCGCACCGTCTGGCTAGCTCATGGGTCTTCCGTCTGGCTAAAGCCAGCTCATGGGTGTTAGCACTGGCTTGTTAGCCGATGTCGTGCTAGTTAGCTTCCGTCTGGCCAGCTCATGGGTCGCACCGTCTGGCTAGCTCATGGGTCTTCCGTCTGGCTAAAGCCAGCTCATGGGTGTTAGCACTGGCTTGTTAGCCGATGTAGTGCTAGTTAGCTTGCAGTTCTGTGAATTCGTTTTGGCTTCGCTTCACATCCAGTCTCCGCTCCTTACAAGGTGTCTCTGGGCTAGGGAGCCCTCGCCTTTCTGTGAACGGCCGTTTTGGCTCGCTTCACATCCACACTCCGCTCATACAAAGTGTCTCTGGGCTAGGGAGCCCTCGCCTTTCTGTGAACGGCCGTTTTGGCTCGCTTCACATCCACACTCCGCTCATACAAAGTGTCTCTGGGCTAGGGAGCCCTCGCCTTTCTGTGAACGGCCGTTTTGGCTCGCTTCACATCCACACTCCGCTCATACAAAGTGTCTCTGGGCTAGGGAGCCCTCGCCTTTCTGTGAACGGCCGTTTTGGCTCGCTTCACATCCACACTCCGCTCATACAAAGTGTCTCTGGGCTAGGGAGCCCTCGCCTTTCTGTGAACGGCCGTTTTGGCTCGCTTCACATCTACACTCCGCTCATACAAAGTGTCTCTGGGCTAGGGAGCCCTCGCCTTTCTGTGAACGGCCGTTTTGGCTCGCTTCACATCCACACTCCGCTCATACAAAGTGTCTCTGGGCTAGGGAGCCCTCGCCTTTCTGTGAACGGCCGTTTTGGCTCGCTTCACATCCACACTCCGCTCATACAAAGTGTCTCTGGGCTAGGGAGCCCTCGCCTTTCTGTGAACGGCCGTTTTGGCTCGCTTCACATCCACACTCCGCTCATACAAAGTGTCTCTGGGCTAGGGAGCCCTCGCCTTTCTGTGAACGGCCGTTTTGGCTCGCTTCACATCCACACTCCGCTCATACAAAGTGTCTCTGGGCTAGGGAGCCCTCGCCTTTCTGTGAACGGCCGTTTTGGCTCGCTTCACATCCACACTCCGCTCATACAAAGTGTCTCTGGGCTAGGGAGCCCTCGCCTTTCTGTGAACGGCCGTTTTGGCTCGCTTCACATCCACACTCCGCTCATACAAAGTGTCTCTGGGCTAGGGAGCCCTCGCCTTTCTGTGAACGGCCGTTTTGGCTCGCTTCACATCCACACTCCGCTCATACAAAGTGTCTCTGGGCTAGGGAGCCCTCGCCTTTCTGTGAACGGCCGTTTTGGCTCGCTTCACATCCACACTCCGCTCATACAAAGTGTCTCTGGGCTAGGGAGCCCTCGCCTTTCTGTGAACGGCCGTTTTGGCTCGCTTCACATCCACACTCCGCTCATACAAAGTGTCTCTGGGCTAGGGAGCCCTCGCCTTTCTGTGAACGGCCGTTTTGGCTCGCTTCACATCCACACTCCGCTCATACAAAGTGTCTCTCTAAACTGCCAGACATTTTAGAGAGAGGGTTTTCTTTACCCCCTTTTTTTTTTTTAATCCAATTTTGCGGGCTCAACCGCTCCACCAGCAATGCCCCCACTATGCAGATGCCTTTAATTTGCCACTGCTCTCCATCGAGGGCCCTACAGATCAATATCCTTTGACTGGTGTATTCTAAAACTCGGTTCTCCGTTTTTTTTTTTTTCAATATTTCTAGTTTATTTTATTTTGGCTGTTATCTTACCGATCTCAGCCCTAACCAGGGACGCCATGTTGAAAGCTACAGGTCGCCTCTATACATCTCAATCACCTACTCGAGATATAAACCTGCGGCCGCTCGATATCCCCCGGCGAGGTGCTAAACTCGCCAAGTTCTCGAGTCATTTTACTATTTCTGTCTAGATTACTTCAAGTCACTGGTCTTGTGATATCCAGTTGATATGAAATGTAATCATGAAGAGTTGTTAATCTCTTCTTGTTTGAAATAAACCGAATATTTTGTTTAGGAGAACTATTATATCATGTAATAAAAATAATATTATTATTATCATTATCATCATTATCATCATTTTACGAAAGGGCTTGTAATACTGCTCATTTGAAAGCTTAGTTGTATTACTACTTTTTTAATAAGTATTACCACTGTACTAACACGTAATCATTGTTTGCACTCCCTGGCCCCTCCTGTCCTCCTCCTCCTCCGTCAACGGAACCGACCGTCTTGAACCCTGCAGTGATTCAGACGGTCGAGGTCCCACATTCGACA
Source organism: Notolepis coatsorum (assembly GCF_963971535.1). Classification (NCBI taxonomy): domain Eukaryota; kingdom Metazoa; phylum Chordata; class Actinopteri; order Aulopiformes; family Paralepididae; genus Notolepis; species Notolepis coatsorum. The sequence goes on along the minus strand of NC_140174.1, from coordinate 895,113 downwards.
GAGTCAGTCTGGACACAGAGACACCGGAACCCGCAAACAACACTCATCTACATGCTTAGTATTTCTTATCAGTACATAGCATATACATATATAAATATATATATTTTAGCTGAAAAGCATTAACCAGTCAATTGATTCAATCTGTATTTCAGGACATAGTCACCTCAGAGGAAATCAGGGCGCGGCTGGTATTTGCTGGCAGGGATCAGTCCAAGAACTCAATGGATTATAAAAAGTCATCTTTATTTCAATGAAGTTACAGAAAAAGACTAAATAAAAAATATCCATTACAGTTTAAAAGATTATATAAAAACAAAACATGTCATCTGCATCTTGTCTTCCAAGTCACACACTGGTAAAAACTTCAAAATCTCTCAAAGAAGTCTGTAGGCACCATTCTTCTTCTCTCTCCTTCTCCGTGTAAAAAATCCCCTGTGCTCTCGCCAGTTGGCCCTTTTTATAAGGTCCGTCACGTCACGCCATCATCAGTACATAGCTCCAATCACTGTACAGTACGTGTCATATCCCTCCTTCAGTTATTTGTTACTTTGCAGTTACATATCAAATCAAGTAATTCATAAGAATACAATGCCCCTCTGACTAGAGCTCCCTCTTCTTGGCCTTGCATTCCAGCCGGTCACTTCCCTACTGCATGGGGCCTCTTTCGTTCTGAGACGAGGACGAGGCAGACTGCCGTAATATATCTTACATAGCCCACCACATACATATACAGATATATACAGGTACAATAGGTTACAGGTACAATACAGTACTCGGTGTACTATATTACATTAGTTTACATTACATTATAGTCATTATAGTCTGCTCTCCTCTCCTTCCTCTTCTGATTCAAGACTTCAACCAGCAACCCTTCCCGTCTGAAAGGGTTAACATTACACAGCTCTTTCTCCTCTGTCTCTGTCTCTCTCCTCTCCAGAGGCCCACATTCCGCTGGTTCACTCCCTTTTCACAGCTTTTCACAGACATTTTCTATGGAGACATTTAAAGGCTCAGTTCCATTTTTTTATAAGTAGAGCCATCATAGAGCTGTCTTTCCAGAGTTCAGTTTAAAGATTTATAATGGTCATATAGGAATGACCCAGGATGTCATTGTCAAAAAGTGTCACTTGTTCTGTGGCACTTCTCACCCACTCTGTCATTCTGGGCGGTCATTGTCCATCATCAACTGAATAATGAAGCATATAATTACATGTGAAAAATAGGTATATACGGCTATATTGGAACGACTCAGGATGTCATTGTCAAAAAGTGTCACTTGTTCTGTGGCACTTCTCAGTTAGCTAACGCTAGTTAGCATTTAGCTAAGCTAGCTACTAGCCGACATCATGGCTATACCATGAAAGGCTCTGGCCATTTGTCCCGCTAGCGAGAGGCCTTTCGTCAACGTTCCTTGGTGACCGACCGACTGATAATGACCGACCTCTTTCTTCGTCTTGGCTGGTATAACTAAGCATAGTCAAAAGCTGCACGCGCGAAAATGTCAAACGCAGCCGACTCACGCTGCCACGCCGGCGACCGGCGTACTACACTGTCTACACATGATGTAAGTAAAACCACTCCCTTCGTTGAAACCAATGCTGCTGCAGAACCCCAGAGGCTGAGCTCCAATAGTGAGTATGTCTGCAGCTGCAGGACTGCAGACCCAGGAACAAGTCAGACACATTCTACAAACGTGTCTAATGTGAAATATATAAGCATATAAGCAAAACTAGATTTTAGGTCTGTGATGAAAAAGGGCCTCGCGGGAAGGGGGGCCTCGCAAAAAAAAAAAAAAAAAAAAAAAAAAAAAATAATAATTTTTTTTTTTTTTTTTTTTTCGAGGCCCCCCTTCCCGCGAGGCCCTGTGCGACCGCACTGCTCGCACACCCCCTGAGGCGGCCCTGTCTACAACAACATATACTGTAGGAGCAACAATACATTGGACCATGTCTACACCAACATATATACTTCCTGTGTATCACTTGTGCCGCCGACTCAGATTCCCCTAGGTTAAAAAATAAATACGCAATTTAAATCAGAAAATGTTCCATGTTGACTATTTCTGACTTCTCACAAGTTTTTTTCCATTAACTAAAAATAGACAAAAATGTCATCCGTTTTCGTCGACTAAATCTAGACTAAAACAAAAAAGACAAAATTGAGACAAAAACTGACTAAGACTAAAATGATCAGACATTTAGTTGACTAAAACTGACTAAACGAAAAATAAATGAAGATGACTAAATATGATGAAAACGAAAAAGGAGCACTTGACACATGACTAAGACTAAAACTAAAATGAAAATAGCTGCCAAAATTAACACTGTACTACACTCTGCAGACATGCTCTGCTCTCACTCTCTGTTTCTGACTCTTTTTTCTCTCTCTGACTGTGTGTGTGTGCGTCTGTCTGTGTGTGTGTGTGTGTGTGTGTGTGTGTGTGTGTGTGTGTGTGTGTGTGTGTGTGTGTGTGTGTGTGTATGTGTGTGTGTGTGTGTGTGTGTGTGTGTGTGTGTGTGTGTGTGTGTGTAGAGTCTGTGAGGCTTGTGAATGGATCTGGTCTGTGTTCAGGCAGAGTGGAGATGAAGTCTGATCAGGCGTGGAGGTCACTATGTGAAGCTGACTTTGACAAGCAGGATGCAGAGGTGGTCTGTAGGCAGCTTGGCTGTGGGGCTCCTTCAGCCCTCCAGGGGGCGCTCTATGGAGAAGGAGAGGCTACAATCGGGACCAAAGAACTCGAGTCCCATCTCCTGGACTGTGTCACCTCTGACTCAGGTAGAAACACCAGCTCACCTGGCAAGACTGTTGGCCTCACCTGCTCAGGTATGGAAAACATTATGAATTACTCATTGATTTAATTAGGATTTACACTTTTAATAATGATATAACTGGTTTAAATATAGTATTTGCATTTATTTATTTACTGACTATATTCAAAACATTATTTCATGTTTTTAAATAAAAACAGTATGTCCCAATCAAGCTGATTTAATAAATAAAATCAAATAAAATCAAATGTATTTGTAAGGCCAGACAACACACGGTAATGTCCCCATGGGCCGGACACATCTTCTTTAAACAATTCAAGAAGAAACATCACAATAGGTCAAGAACAAAACACCATAAAGTCCAAACATTTTAAAATAAATGCAAAATAAATGCAACACTCCCAGACATACCCCATGCGAAGGTAAGGAAAAACTCACTAAAACTGCACTGCAAAAAATGCACTACAGGCAATGTGGAGGAGAGAAACCTTAGAAGGGCCATTCAAGGGGGGATCTCCCTTCTTAGATGTCGGTGATAGTAGTGTTGCAGTAAAACAGGCGAGCAGTTGGTAAAGCATGCACTCACATGTGTGAGTGAGTGCATGCGATAGCAACTGAACATTTTGAAAGATTAAAGATACAGCTGATAGCGGATCTATTTGAGGCAAAGGGGCGGCGCAGAGGGTCACATCCTCCCGGTCATCATCACGGGACGTCCGACACTCCAGTCATCACTCCAAGACAGCCAGAGACAGGGAGACAGGGAGACGGGACAGGCGTTAGACAATTTGCGTGATTGTGATGGGCGGACATAGCAATAGATACAAGTGGTAAGCATATATGTGAATAGAATATATATATGTAGTAAGCATATTATGTGAATAGAATAGAAGTACTTAACCCAGCAATGAACTCCACGTCTGAACCATGTTGACAGACCACGGACAGAAGATGGTAAGAAGCTGATCCGTGGCCTTGTGGTGCATGTAGAACAGTCACTGCAATCTTGGCCAAGACCCCGAGACATCCACCACCTTGGTCAACACTACGAGACAACCACTCAAAAAGATGGGGGGGGGGTTAGAGAGTTCCCATGTTTGTAGTGGGCGGAGATGGAGCAATAAATATATGTTGTGAGCATATGCATACATGGTGACAGTAGAATCATAGTATATAAGAAAATTGTGAAATTGAGTAATAGAAAGAACTACTGCAAGCGTATGGATACAGGGTGAGATACAAGACAATAGCTCAGGGCCGTATGCCCCGTGGGGGCAGGAGAAGCCACTCAGAAGGTTCAGCACTGCAGGCCAGACAGAAGACGGTATGAAGCTGTTCCATGGGACCGGTTGAGACAGAGACAGAGGTTAAAAAGGTTCTCCCATGTCTGCAGAAAAGCAGACATGGGAGCAAATAGACATCCTAACTAAACTAGAGAGATTAACCTCTTCCACCTGGAGCCTATTTTCTGAAAATCCGCCTAAAATAAATGGAAAAGTAAATGGAATATTGCTCCACTTCTACAAGGTCAATTTGCATATTCTTGGTATAGGGACATCTGTGGACCTCAGTGAATGTATTCCAAGTGTCAGAAATATTGTGTATATTACTAGGCTTGCTTAAATTGTTGATGAAACAAAAGAGAATATGAATTATGATTTTTCTTTGCATCTTTGACAGGGAATAACACTATGCTAATAATGACCAAACATTAGAAACTGCCACTGATCTTGTTCAGTACCTTCTTGAGATCATATGTACAAAAAATCTAAGGAAATGAATAAAGATGCAATCCTTATACAACGTAAATGCATCTTCTGGTTTTACTGGTATGCGCTTGGTTGACGCGCTCAGATAGCAGCACTCGGGAGATCGGATTTTGTATATGACATTTATTTTCCTTTCATATTTTCAATGTAGATCTTCGGATTCCAATAATCCCCACAATGAACCATAGGAAATGTTTATCTTACCGTTTGACGGCGAAATCATATTGTAGAATCAAAACTCAAAACATAGGCTGCTCTGCAGCGGTCAAAAAACCGTGTCGCCACATACCAGACATTCTTAGAACACTGGCTGTGTAACGGCCAGCCCATTTTAAACACCTGATGCCTGTTTCCCCAAATTAGCCACATGCATCTCAATTGGCATCTCCCTAATTACCCATTATGTATATAAGTCATGACTTCATTCATACAGATAACAATAATAATAATAATCATTTCACAACCATACATTTGGCACTAAGTGATTATATAGATTATGGCATTTTAAGTGCTTCTATAGGCTATGTATGAAATATATGAAATATAGACTATAGACCTATACCATTATTTACGAAGTAAACAAAATCATACATTTGGCTCCAACAATGAATAAAGGGAAGATGATTAAACAGAAGGTTCTGTAGATACAGTACTGAATTCTCCCATCCGGACCAATGCAATTTGAAATATTATTATAGAATATAGAATAGCAGGCTTATAAATTACCTTATTATAGCCAATTCGCACATTTATATATATATACATATATTATCTTTCAAATGGCAGAGTTCAATTTGGATTTAGTATCACCAGGCGTGCAGATAATGAAATCGACTGTACTTTTTTATTTTCACCACAGTGCAACCATTTTGAAACTAATTTCTGATCTAATTGTTGCTGCATGCTAACAATAGGGAAGAGAAAATAACTGCATTTCAATATTTGTCAATAACGTTACATTTTGTGGTATATTATCCCGAATAATATGAGTTATTAAAATAATGCATACAGAACTATGAACCTTGAACCCCATAGATCTCTTCAGGAAGTGTAGTTTTGAAAAATTGCAACGCAGATCCAGAGCTCTGGAAGTCCACTACAAAATGGCCGCAAAAAATTACAATTCCCATGATTCAAGGTTTTCCAAAATGGTCGCCTCTCGCAAAATATACAGACATTTAGAAAAGGAAAATCTATCTAGTAACACTTTAACCTATTCCTAAACGAACGTATTTATGATAATATACATTATACATGCTGTTGTGACATGGTTATGATGTTTATACTTGAATACGTTTGAAAATAAAATTGCTACTTTTATAGAACAATCTGGAGATATTGATTTATGACCAGGTGTCATTTGCGGTCCACCGATGGACCGCACAGGCGGAAAAGGTTAATCTAAGGGTCAGTCCCCGACCAGTTGAGATCAGGGTAGGTTGAAGGAGAGAGAGAAAAGATGGGTCTTAAGCAGGGATTTAAAAGCTTCGACAGAGCAGGCGCCCCTGACGACGGCAGGTCATTTGTTCCACAGGTAGGGAGCGTGGGGTAGACAAAGGCTCTGTGGCCGGCGGATTTCTATAGATGCCCCGCATTTTGTGAACGCAGAGCATGAGAAGTATCGAGAGATGAGATCGGATAGATAGAGCGGTGCAAGCCCATTTAAAATGTTGTAGGTGAGGAGTAGCACTTTAAAGTCAGATCGGGCTTGAATAGGAAGCCAGTGTAGGGCGGACAAAACTGGTGTGATGTGATAACATTTTCTAGTTTTAGTTAGTATCTGTGCAGCCGCATTTTGCACGAGTTGAAGATTTTTGATGCTTGAATTAGGTAGGCCTGAAAAAAGTGCATTACAGTTGTAGTGGCCAAAATCCAAATAGGTCTGTCCTATAACTATTTGAATATTCCTTTCTTGGCCACTTGTAGGGCTGGGAAGCAGTGTCAGACTCGCAGTCGCAGAACAGAAACCACTGCACGTTTTTGTTGCTCTTTTTGCTCTTTTAATGTCCAGCAAGAACAAAATATGAAAACAATATCGTACATAGAAATAAAACAAGAGATCCTAATAATCTCGGGCACAAAAGGTTGCGTCTGCGTTGCGTGTCAATGACAGTATTGCTGCTGCCTGCTGCCCTGCCGTCACACGCCGCACCTGTGGCTTATAGCGTTAGCCCCGCCCCATTCACCTGAGCAAAGCGCCCCACTCACTGAAACAGAGAAATGTATTAATGCAGGTTCAGAATGAATCAAAACAGTTAAGCTTAAATGCGGCTCTTACAACAGTAGTCTAGACGTGATGAGACAAAAGCATGAATTAGGGTTTCAGCATCAGCTGAAATATTGAGTATTGGGGAATGGGGGGTGAAAGTTGACGCAGCATTATGCCGGCAGCAGGTATATTGAAATTCCCAGGGTTGGTTTGCCCCAGCGTCTGTGTGAATGGGACTACCTGGCATTGCAGCACAGAGGTGTGATGCTTTGTAATGTAATTCTGTAGTGGTTAGCTTGTAGGTAATATCATAACCACAACTATTTTCATACGTGATGATGTGGTTAATTCTGTAGTGGTCAGCTTGTAGGTAATATCATAACCACAACTATTTTCATAAGTGATGATGTGGTTAATTCTCTGGTGGTTAGTTTGTAGCTTATATCATAACCATAACTATTTTCATAAGTGGAGCGCTGCCCCATGCAGGACTGGCCATCGGGACGTTCGGGACGAATCCCGATGGGCCGGAAGTAAAGTGGGCTTTTTTTTTTTTTTTTTTTTATGGGGGGGTTCGACTGGCCCATTTAGTCCACTCCGATCGGCCCACTTTGGTAGGGTAGGGCTGAATAAGTTAGATGTAAAAAAAAAATAAAAAATTGCCACAGAAAGATGCTTAAAAATAGCCTACCAGCTCTTGCAGTGATTTCAGTCATCTCCCAGGCTACATGGTCTGTACGGCGGGCCGGTGTGGGCCAGTGTGAGTCGGTGTGTGGGCCACTAATGTGGGCCGGTATGTGGGCCGGTGTGTGGGCCGGTGTGTGGGCCAGTGTGAGTTGGTGTGTGGGCCACTAATGTGGGCCGGTATGTGGGCCGGTGTGTGGGCCGGTGTGTGGGCCAGTGTGTGAGTCGGTGTGTGGGCCTGTGTGTGAGTTGGTGTGTGGGCCGCTAATGTGGGCCGGTATGTGGGCCGGTGTGTGGGCCGGTGTGGGCCAGTGTGTGGGCCAGAGTGTGGGCTGGTGTGTGGGCCAGTGTGTGGGCCAGAGTGTGGGCTGGTGTGTGGGCCAGTGTGTGGGCCAGAGTGTGGGCTGGTGTGTGGGCCAGTGTGTGGGCCGGTGTGTGGGCCGGTGTGTGGGCTGGTGTGTGGGCTGGTGTGGGCCAGTGTGTGGGCCAAAGTGTGGGCTGGTGTGTGGGCCAGTGTGTGGGCCAGTGTGTGGGCCGGTGTGTGGGCTGGTGTGGGCCAGTGTGTGGGCCAGAGTGTGGGCTGGTGTGTGGGCCAGTGTGTGGGCCAGTGTGTGGGCCAGTGTGTGGGCCAGTGTGTGGGCCGGTGTGTGGGCCAGTGTGTGGGCCGGCAGTGGCGCCGGCAGGATTAAATTCCTTAGTACACATGCTCGCTCGCACAGAAACAGTCCGTCCAGACGATGTAGCCTACACAGCGCCTTACTACAGATACACTACCCAGAGCGCAACGACACACATAGGTGACAATAGTGTGTGTGCGCGGGTGCGTGCGGGCCGGAGCGACTCTGAACGTCTCAGGCTGAATTTGTGTCCCCTAGCCTATCCGTGACATCGAACGAGAGAAACTCAATGCCATTTGGAGCATACCGCGTAGCCTAATTCTCCTAATTCTCTGACACCGTAGCCTATTCTCTGACAATATAAGCCTTCAGAGACGTTTTTTGTTGTCCTTTTAATGAAGGAATACTCTCCAAATCAGATAACACGGACGATTGCTTCTACTGTGCGAGCTGCCTGCCATTGCTGTTTGAATGAAGATTCGCTTCTGTGTCGTCAAATGTTGTGCTTAGTGAACAACGTGAGGCTGCCTGGATATATAGCTCTAAGGTGGAAGAGCTGATCAGCAGAGGGAAGCAGTAATCTAACAACTGGGAGAATTTCAAACAGTAGGCTATCTTTCCTTCTTTCAGATTTTTGATACACTGTTTCTCCATCAAGAAAGCTTTTTCATAATTCGGATGGCATTTTACTAACTTCAGTGTCAACCAAGAATGATATGCAATTCAAAATTGGTAAAAGACGCACAACAATATTTGAAAATTACATACCTGTTTAGTAGAGGAAGGAACAAGTGACTTACTGCTAAACATGCTGGTGATGTAGAGTAGGGCAGTTTAATTGGGGGAGAGACAGAGAGAGAGTGACAGACAGACAGACAGACAGACAGACAGACAGACAGACAGACAGACAGACAGCACAGACAGACAGACAGACAGACAGACAGACGACAGACAGACAGACAGACAGACAGACAGACAGACAGACAGACAGACAGACAGACAGACAGACAGACAGACAGACAGACAGACAGACAGACAGACAGACAGACAGACAGACAGACAGACAGACAGACAGACAGACAGACAGACAGACAGACAGACAGACAGACAGACAGACAGACAGACAGACAGACAGACAGACAGACAGACAGACAGACAGACAGACAGACAGACAGACAGACAGACAGACAGACAGACAGACAGACAGACAGACAGACAGACAGACAGACAGACAGACAGACAGACAGGCAGGCAGGCAGGCAGACAGAGAGATAGACACAGTGACAGAAAGACACACACAGAGAGAGAGATAGCATGAGAGAGAGATAGCATGAGAGAGACACACACAGAGAGAGAAAGAGACACACACACGAGAGACACACATACACAGAGAGAGAGAGACACGCAGAAAGGGAGATACACACAGAGAGAGACACACACAGAGAGAGAGACACACACAGAGAGAGAGACACACACACAGAGAGAGAGAGACACACACACAGAGAGAGAGCGAGAGAAAGAGATAGAGAGAGAGAGAGAGAGAGAGAGAGAGAGAGAGAGAGAGAGAGAGAGAGAGAGAGAGAGAGAGAGAGAGTGAGAGAGACCTGGAAAGCGAACAGGCTCTTGGAATGGGTGTCTGGGAGGAAGTGGGGGATCTTTCGATGTTGATTAAACGGCAAGCAACTAATGTCATGAGTGCAAAATTAAAGGACAATAAATCAAATCTAACTGAAATTGTGTAGCACAGACATTTCTATGGATCAAAACCTCAATATTATTATGGTGTAGTTAATACTTCACGTATCCTTAATCCCTAGGCTAATGAGGCACTAAGATGTTAGTAAAAAAAGAAAAAACGTATGCCAATGACAGGAAGTAACGGTATATGTGTGTGTGTGTGTGTGTGTGTCTGTGTGTGTGTGTGTGTGTGTGTGTGTGTGTGTGTGTGTGTGTGTGTGTGTGTGTGTGTGTGTGTGTGTGTGTGTGTGTGTGTGTGTGTGCGTGCGTGCGGGTGTAGATTTGGTCTCCCTGATGTTGACTCCTTAGCCACAGCCTTGGGTTGTTTAATACTGGACGAGTGTTTCATAACGGCCGTTGTGTGGGCCAGTTTCGGGGCCGGTGCGTGGGCTGGTGCGTCTGAATGTCCTGGGCTGAATTTGTGTCCCAGTCCGCCCCTGGCCCCATGACACTATCCTGCCGCACCAACACACAGGAATATTGCTCCGTCTAGCGACCAGTTGTCACATGAAAGGTGGTAACAAAGACATGATAACAATAATAATGATAATAGGCTACCTGTTTTTGGTCCAATTAATATATATGCAATGTGAGAAGATGCTATCTTTATCTTAGAGAGTTTTGTATAAAGCTCACGGTACATCACCGGCTGCCCTGGACTCATACACCAGTCTCCAGAACAAACCACAACACTGCATCGCATACTGCGGAATAAAGGCATTTTTGGCAGATGGAAATGTAGGCTACATGACATAACATTTAATGGGGGCAGAGGTAATGCCACACTAGAAGATATTCCATGTTTATCACCTCGTGCTTCCCTCCTTGGAGACCTGTTTCAGAACCACAACCCGAGATGCTGCTATCCACCTATATGACTCAGGAACATGGCGTTCTGTCTGAATCTACACACAGTGGTGGCATTGTGCCGCCTTTGCTGGGTTCAGTGTAAATAAGCAAAGCCGGCAGAATGAGGGGTCTTCTTTAATGCATTATTATTTATTGTATTTCTGTGTAAAAAAGGCTTGTGTCTATCACTCCGCTCGCCAGTTCTACCGACTATGCATTAAAACTCCCCGCGGTCAACATAATTTCTTCCTATTTTGGTTGTAATTGTGTAATGATAGATGTATAACCTGAACACTGTACATAAATTATCTGTTTTCAGGAAACACTGGGCTATACAAATATGTATGCTGTGATGTCACATGAATGTATAAATACTTATATGGCCATGCATTTAATCTCTCTCTTTTTTATAAAATCATTATAGCCAACATGCAATATATCCCATTGATTGGTACAATGGGTGTTACGACCCTGGCTCATGGGTACGCAAGTTAACGCAACCTATGTGTAACCAACACCAAAACCCTGTGCTCTAACTCAAAATGCTACTAAACCAAGGAACTATTAATGTAAATGTAAACTAAAAGTACTAAGGTAAACCAACGGACAAGGACTGAAGAACCTAACAGCTCTTTCTCTAAGCACAGACAGTGCATGTGTGTTACTAGGTCTGCCTTTAAAGCTCCCCAGCAGGTAACCAATCAGCACTAATTGGCTAATTGGCAGGCCTCACCTGCATGCCCGGTGACACAGGAGTGATCAGGCCTCTAGTACATAACAATGGGACAGACATTTGTTTTATACAGCTATAAACTGCATTCTTTCAAATATATCATTAATCAATAAAACAGATATTGGAATACACTATGTAGCCTATGTGTCTAATGAATGAACAGTAGGCTTATATTATTCTAATTACTTGTTTAATTAGGATTTAGTAGATACTATATATATGCTCTGCCCTATAGGTACAGTAAATACAGTACACATATTAAGGCCACCAGAGTCGGGCAGCGGACTGGTGGACTGTACTACTATAGGCAGCGCAGTATCTGTGATTTCCTAATAAAACAAGTCATTAGAATAATATAAGCCTACTGCGTTCATTCATTATGCACATAGACTATACAGTACTGCAAGCGTGCGCGTGTGTGTGTGTGTGTATGCGTGTGTGCGCTGCGGCAGGTGGCCATGAGCTGTAGTAGCCTGTATATATATATTTAAAAAAAATATATGTTATAAAAATTTTTTTTATCCCAATTTAGTCGTTATGTCAATTTCCTTCCTGGTCATTGCCTGCATTGCCCCACTGTCGGCCTAGGGAGGGTGTAGAACTACCACACGCCTCCTCCGATACATGTGGAGTCGCCAGCCGCTTCTTTTCACCTGATAGCGAGGACTCTCACCGGGGGAACGTAACACATGCGGAAGTTCATGCTATTTCCCCCCAATCCCCTCCCTGCTGAACAGACGCCCGGACCGACCAGTAGGAGTCGCTGTTTACAACGACCAGGACACACACCCCACTGGCTTCCCACCCACTAACACTGCCAATTGTGTTAGTAGGGACGACTGACCAAGCCAGAGGTACCGCTGACAGCTGGATTCGATCCCAGTGTCTCTGCGGTGGTAGGCGAGTGCATTCTCCACTGCGCTACCCAGCCGCACCTGTAGCCTGTATATATGATGACAATACATTAATCTAATCTCATTTTGATCGGTCGCAAAGCACTTCCGCCACCATTTTTACACGGCTGCATCGCATCAGTTGCATTTAATGAGCTGGACAGGTGTGTCTAAACTCTCGACTTTTTGCGATTTCATTTGCAAACGGCACAGAACCTGGCTTATAAGGAGCTCTCGGAGGCGTGTCTTGTATGAGGATGACCTAGACAGGAACGCGCATTCATAGTGACATTCCTCATCGCCGGCATCCCAGCTGTGATCGTTTGAGCCACTTAAGACATCTTCCCCACGCGTTGGGGAATCAGAGTGAACTTGTCGTTGATTCTGTCTCAGTCGGTTCCAAGATGGTTGCCCTAAGAGAAGTCTTTGGAAAATGTTGGAGAATGAGACCCATTGATACTTTGTTTGTTTCTGACTCAAAGTGTGTGTGTGAGAGAGAGAGAGAGAGGGGGGTGAGAGAGATGAGGAAGGGACAAGAGAGAAAGAGAGCTGGGAGAGTGTTTGTGTGTGTGAGAGAAAAAGAGGGGGGGGGGGGTGTGAGTCCTTTATTCATTGTTTTAAATTATTATTTTCTTTTAAGTTATTTTGTGCATCACTCTGTTTTGAATTTGATGCAAATTTGCAATACATGAGGGTCATCCTTTTGTGTTAAATGGCTCCATAAAGCAAGCATTTGTTGACTCATGTTGATAAGAGTATTAAAACTTGAAAAAGACCAATTTAAGGTAGATTTAGAAAAGAAAAGAAAATGTGATTAATTTGCGATTAATTAAAAACACAGGGTGGGGTCCCGGCCCCCTCGCCCCTCCTAACGAGGTGCGGGGGGTAGGACTCCGACCATGCGTAGTGGGGTGCAGTTACTCCAAAACGCACAAGTCACAGAGGGTGCCACAAGCGCCAGCTGTCCGAAACAGCTCCGTCACGGGCCACCCGCTGGGTGGACCCCCCCTGTGATGGTAAGTCTGCCACACCCATTCTTACACCGGAAAGTTCTGGGCCAGGTCTGCCGAGGCAGCCGCCAGTGAGCTTCCTAGGAATGCTGGGGCCTACAGGTGACCAGTACAGCAGAGCATGGCTGACACCTGGTGGACAGCTCAAGCAGCCCAGCTACCACCAGCTCCAGCAGCCCAGCTACCACCAGCTCCAGCAGCCCAGCTACCACCAGCCCCAGCAGCTCAGCTACCACCAGCTCCAGCAGCTCAGCTACCACCAGGCTCCAGCAGCTCAGCTACCACCAGGCTCCAGCAGCTCAGCTACCACCAGGCTCCAGCAGCTCAGCTACCACCAGCTACCACCAACTCCAGCAGCCCAGCTACCACCAGCTCCAGCAGCTCAGCTACCACCAGCTCCAGCAGCCAGCTACCACCAGCTCCAGCAGCCCAGCTACCACCAGGCCCCAGCAGCTCAGCTACCACCAGCTCCAGCAGCCCAGCTACCACCAGCTCCAGCAGCTCAGCTACCACCAGCTCCAGCAGCCCAGCTACCACCAGGCTCCAGCAGCTCAGCTACCACCAGCTCCAGCAGCTCAGCTACCACCAGCTCCAGCAGCCCAGCTACCACCAGCTCCAGCAGCTCAGCTACCACCAGCTCCAGCAGCTCAGCTACCACCAGCTCCAGCAGCCCAGCTACCACCAGCTCCAGCAGCTCAGCTACCACCAGCTCCAGCAGCTCAGCTACCACCAGCTCCAGCAGCTCAGCTACTTCCAGCTCCAGCAGCTCAGCTACCACCAGGCTCCAGCAGCCCAGCTTCAGTTCACTGCTCTCTTACAAACACAACAGGACAATTTCAAAAGCTTTGTAAAAATCATCATGGACTCTACAAACTCAAGACTGGATGCAATTACAAGGGAGGTCCAGGAAATTAAAACAAGCATCCAGTACACACAGAAAGAGGTTGACGACATCAATGCTAACAATGCAAAACAGTCAGATAGTTGCAAGTACATGCAATCTGACATCTGGAAAACCTGTGAAAGCCTGCTAACAGTCACAGATAAAATAGAGTATTTAGAAGGTCAATACAGAAGAAACAACCTGGTCATTGATGGCATAGCTGAGTTGCCTGGAGAAACCTGGGGAGACACTGAAGAGAAGGTGAGGAGCGTCATGGTGGACAAGCTCAAGCTACAGAGGGACATTGAGATGGAGAGGGTGCACCGAACAGGGAAACCTGGGGAGGGACGCGAGAGACCAAGACCCATTGTGGTGACATTTTCAAAATACAAGGACAGATCAGCGGTTCTTCAGAGAGCCAAAGAACTCAAAGGGACAAACATTTACATAAACGAGGAAGGTGATCTTTGATGTGTCAATCAAATGAGAGAGAAGGATGAAAATCAGTTTTATCAGCATTTAGGAGCAACACATTTAATGACATCCCATTTTTTATTACAGATAAACATGCCTCTAAATGTAGTCGTTTCTCTTGTTTCTGTGCAGAACATGATGATGTGAGGTTGGTGGACGGAGGCAGCCGCTGTGCTGGGGGAGTGGAGATCAACCACCAGGGAGACTGGAGACCTGTAGGAGAGTTCATGTGGCTATTACCATCATGGACCATGAAGACAGCAGCTGTAGTGTGCAGGCAGCTGGACTGTGGCTCTGCTGTTTCAATAGAATGGAGGCTTGTTTCTGACCAACCTGTAAGGTGGTTTCACACTGACTGTTCTGGCTCTGAGTCTGCACTGAGGGAGTGTAGAGGACCAGTGAGGTCTGATTATTACTCTCCCAGCCTGAACGTGACCTGCTCAGGTAACTCTAAACAATAACATCACATTCAGCTGCTGATCTTTACAGTCTCACCCTCTGTCTCAATGACTGTCAGTGGGTTTACATCTGCATTGTTCATTCATTAGGTGACTTAGGTCACACACACTCTTGTCATCTATCGTATATATTCTTCTTTATTATTATTCCACCACTTTCTCACAATGCTACTCCTCCCAGAGCGTAGGATTGGCATTTGTTTGACAGTGATGCTACACATACACACTTATTAGTTGCTATCGCTATTAGCTTTATCTTTAATCTTTCAAAATGTTCAGTTGCTATTGCATGCACTCATCTGTGTTTCACTACACACATGAGTGCATGCTTACCAACTGTCCGTCTGCAACACTACTATCACCAACATCTAAGAAGGGAGATCCCCCCTTGAATGGCCCTTCTAAGGTTTCTCTCCTCCACACTGCCTGTGGAGCTTTTTTCCCTATTGTTAGGTTTTTATTGAATTTTTCCTTACCTTCGTGTGGGGTATGTCTGGGAGTGCTTGCATTCTTTAAAACATTTTTTTTTGCATTCATCTAAAAATGTTTGGACCTTATGGTGTTCTTGTTCTGTTCTTGACTTATTGTTATGTTTTCTTCTTGACTTGTTTAAAGAAGACCTGTACGGCCCATGGGGACATTAACGTGTGTTGTCGGGCCTTATAAATAAATTGTATTTGATTTTATTTGATTTATTTCTTTATTTTGCACCATTTCAGCAAAACAGTAAAAATTAAACATTGACCATGACAGAAAGTGTATATAAAGGTGCTGAGTAGAGGCAAGAGACCCAGATGGACCTATACAGGGCCTCAACTCATGAATTAAATCATTTGATACTTTTCTTTTTAAGTGAAAGTAAAATAAGTTCATAAAATGTTTTCATAATATTAAGATAATAATAATATTATAATAATAATAATAATAATAACAATAATAATCGAACTAATATTAATAATAATAACAAAAACAACAACATTAATAATTAGTCAAAACAAATATGTAAGCCTGGATTTGAGTGATGAAATAGATTAGCACTTTTTTTTTATAGAGAGTTTTGAATTCCAAATTGTAGGAACTCTAAATCTTATACTGAACTGACCTAATGTTGTGTGGAAGAAATTATGATGAATATTATTTGATTGCCTTGTTGGATATGAATGAATACTGGAGTTTGGCATGAAATAATTATGGAATACAATAGGAATTAATCTAAATTAAAGGTGCAGTTAAACATAACAATGCATATCTGGTATACAATAATATCAAAGATTGATAGTATTTTAAGTTGCCTAAAAAGAGGAGCAGATTGATTAGAAGTAGTGGCAAGCCTTATTAATTTATTTTGCAATATAAAAAGTTTATGAAGAGAAGTAGGAAAAGTACTGGCCCAAATAATATTACAATACGATAAATGGTATATCGAACTATAATAAAGTGTCAAAAGACAGGAGCGATTCACAAGAGAAGAAATCCTTCTAATAATGCCATATGATTTCATAACTTTTTTGCACATGAATGGACTCCCCACTGTAGCTGAATTCTCTTAAAGAGACAGGACCATGAATGAGCCTCATACACTTCCACTGGAGAAATACACAGACACACAACTATGGGAGGTGTCAATCATCTCAGTACAGACTTATACATGAATTGGTCTGGGTTAAACACGCCCCTATTCTGAAACTCGTGGGTGGCACCATTGGACTCATATAGGCTTTCATTGGTCTATGTTTGCCCCGGCCCTACACTTAAGTCCCGCCCCTTTTCCATACGGTCGTGGCAGTCAGATGCACCTGGGCGGCGTCCGGTGGAGAGTTTGCCTGTCCGAGGAGCTGTTGCACCAAGGCCGTCCCCTGTGAGATGGCCTAGGTCCAGCTCTGGTTCCTCCGTCGGTGGGCCGTCGGCTGATGGGTCGACGGCTCCTCTGGTTGCGGAGGATCTGAGACGCAAGCTCTTCGCCTCTGCTCGCTCCCGTCGTAAGATGGTGAGCTGCAGGGGCGACTTGTGCTTTTTCGGGGGGAAAATGCCGGGTCGGCCTGGGCGTTGCAGGGTTGATGTTATGGAGACGTTCGTGATTGTGTCACTGCGTGTTATCCTTCACTGTTGTTTGGTCCATGTTGTGTTCAGAGCCTCCTCCTCAGGGAGTTTCAGAGCCTCCTCGGTGAGTTCAGAGCCTCCCTCTCAGTGAGGGAGCCTCCTCAAAGTTTCAGAGCCTCCTCCTCAGGGAGTTTCAGAGCCTCCTCGGTGAGTTCAGAGCCTCTCTCTCAGTGAGGGAGCCTCCTCAGAGTTTCAGAGCCTCCTCCTCAGGGAGTTTCAGAGCCTCCTCGGTGAGTTCAGAGCCTCTCTCTCAGTGAGGGAGCCTCCTCAGAGTTTCAGAGCCTCCTCCTCAGGGAGTTTCAGAGCCTCCTCGGTGAGTTCAGAGCCTCCCTCTCAGTGAGGGAGTCTCCTCAGAGTTTAAGTTGTACCTTGCGCTGTGCTAAAGGAGCCTGGTCATTCTCTATTCTTTTTCGCCCCTCTCTTCTCCTGCTTGGCGGGGCTGGGAGGGGGCTGTTGAGGTGGTTCTTGTGGAATCCCTCTGGCATCCCTGTGTACATCCCGGTCCGCCGGGCTTAGGTCTGGATTTATTTTTGACCTGCTGGCCTGGGTTAACCCCTTCTTGAAAACTGAAACACTTGTACTGCGGTATAGCCAGTGTATACCCGCAGTTGTGTTTTGGAGTTTTTCTTGGGGGGTTATAGGAACAACCACCTCATGTTAGAACCAAGGGGGTGGTTGGTTCCCTGGTGTGTTGGTAGCGGAGTCAACTCTCTGGGTAGGCCGGGTTTGGCCCCGTCTGCCTGTGAGTGTGCCCCCGCACCTTTCATGACATCTGCCAATCGTGTCAGCCTTCTCTGCCTCGGCCCCTCTAGACGGTCGGTTGGGGGGGTTTGTGGAGGCTGCGACATGGTGCACAGCATACCAGCATACGCCCCTTCCACCAGGGTGCTGTTTTCAGCAGACCCCTTTGGCGCCTGTCTAGTCCGCAGTGATCCAGGCTCGGATTGAGTGGCCTGTTGCCTGGATTGAGGGATCAACCTCTTGATGGTTGTCTCCCCGGTGCGCTGTCTGGTCTCGCTGTGGGTGTAGCCTTTTGAGTGCTTCGGGGCGGCGTGCTGTTGGGGGGAAGGGCCTGCTCTTGGATGGGCCCTGTCCGAATACGCTGGCGATGTGGGGGGTGGTGTCACTAGTGACCGCCTGGTGGGGTGCTTCGGCGTCATTGGCCTCATCAGGCCCCCCTTTTTCCGGGGGGTCCAGTCCCTTCCTGTCCTCCTTCGCCCTCCGCTGCTACGGCCTTGCCACGGGGTTGGGTTTGCCCTTGACCCTGTGATGTTGGGGGTTGTGACTGGCTTTTTTTATTTGATTCCAGTTCGTTCCCTAGTGGCGTGTGGGTTGCGTGTTTGTGTAGTCGTGGGTTCTTATGCGGTCTGCTCACCCTGTGTGTTTGAGTTGCTAGACCCCTCTTCGCACAGTCGGATCCGATTCCCTCCCATCCTCCACTAGGGGGGTCCGGGGGGCTCGGGTCCTCCCCGGTTCTGATGGTTGTGGGGGGCCTCAGCCGGTGTATTTGTCGAGCTTCCGCTCTGCTCAGCTCCTGTATTCCAGTAGGACGCAGAGCGGTAGCCATAAGATA
Source organism: Notolepis coatsorum (assembly GCF_963971535.1). Classification (NCBI taxonomy): domain Eukaryota; kingdom Metazoa; phylum Chordata; class Actinopteri; order Aulopiformes; family Paralepididae; genus Notolepis; species Notolepis coatsorum. The sequence goes on along the minus strand of NC_140174.1, from coordinate 876,356 downwards.
TATAACGTACGGTTATGTCTATAACCATAGTTATATGAGTATGGCGGACGCTCTGCGTCGGACGCACTGAGGACCCCGTGGTTTTCGCCTTGAGGTGAAAGTCTGGGGAAGGAGCTGTTAGTATGACCACACCCCTGCTTATATAGGAGCGGATGGGGGTGTGGCCAGGCGGATAGGTGTAAAGGTGCATGTGGACATTTATTCAGTGCTAGTACTGATACAGGGTTGTATTCCAGTAGGACGCAGAGCGTCCGCCATACTCATATAACTATGGTTATAGAAATAACCGTACGTTAAAAGAAGTAACATTCAATCCAGCAAAGGTTTTTTCTAACCTAATATTATTTGGAAATGCAATTGTTGTGCCTTCAAAGCAAATCGATTTAATATTGGCACATAATGAATTATGAATATACATGTCTACCTTCTCATACTATACTTGTCATCTGTACGTGTGCTCTCTCTATATATATATTTATTTTTAACTGAACTTATGAACAGCAATCCTACAGGTAGTTTTGATGTTAGTCCTACAGGTAGTTTTGACAGAAATCAATTAACATAGACTTAGGAAAGTGCAACAGAGTAATTAGAAAACATTCTGTTATGGTTTGTAACCGACCCCAATCGCACAACACAAGACAGGTATGAGAGTAAGCCAAGAACTGGGCATTTATTGAAACACACAGAAAACGGCACTGTCCCTTTAAGGGAGAACACAAATTACTGGATAACAAGAATGGGAAAAGGTACAGTGCCTTTAAGAGGCGAGCTGGCTAAGGGGAAGGCTAAGGGAAGGCTAACGGAAACAGGGCCGGGGCAAGGGACAAGGCAGGAACAGGGAGGACTAGGAGGACTGGACAGGGAGGACTAGGAGGACTAGAGAGGGGAAACAGGGACAGAGGCCCACGGAGGCGGGCTGGGGACAGGGAGGACTAGGAGGAAACAGGGTAAAGCCTTGGAACAGGGCGAGGGCTGGAGCTGCTTAAAGGGACAGAGAAAACAGACAAAGCCTGGGATACAAGCATTAATGAATGTTGCTGCTCTGCAGCTTCTCCCGGGACGGATTGTCTGGGGAAGCAGACGGTGACGTCAGAGCCGCTCTGCAGATTTCTCTCGGCAGATCTCCGAGGTGGTAAACGGGACCGAGAGTAAGAGAGGGAGCGGGTTAGCTCAGAGTACAGTTGGGAACAGAGCAGGTGACAGGAGAAGTGACATGTCCCAAAAACAGAGTAATCCAAGTGACTGAATCTTCTGTGTATATACACACTGTGAGTAAACGTCCCAAACACAAATCCACGTGATAGAATCTTCGGTGTAAATAAACACTGTGAGCGAAGTCCCAAATACAAATCCAAGAGATTACATCTTCGGTGTGTATACACACAGTGAGCGATGTTAAGGCCAAATACAATCCCAATGAATAATCCAAAAAGCTGACGCTGGGTGAGTGACAGTCTGACAAAAAGCAGGATATCTTCAGTGTCTTTAAACACACGAAAAACGAATAGGATCCAAGACAGTCATAAAAACTCACCCAGGCGCTGTGCGTAAAGAGGGCAGGATCAAAAGGGCGAGCGCGTCGCCAAGGGGAACGGGGTGTCCAAGCGGAGGTCTGAGTGGTGCGCGACTGCTTGGAGTACGCGCCGGTACGGAGGGCGCATCTGGCGCGGAGGTCTGAGTGGTGCGCGTCTGCTTGGAGTACGCGCCGGTACGGAGGACGCATCTGGAGTGCGTCTGAATGCGCGTCTGGAGTGAAGAGCGCGTCTGCGCGGAAGAGCGCGCCGGCTCGGAGAGACGCATCCTCCCGTAGAGTATTAGGAAGCGATGCGCGTCTGGAGTGAAGAGCGCGTCTGCTGCGCGGAGGTCTGGATGCGCGTCTGCGCGGAAGAGCGCGCCGGCTCGGAGAGACGCATCCTCCCGTAGAGTATTAGGAAGCGATGCGCATCTGGAGTGAAGAGCGCGTCTGCTGCGCGGAGGTCTGGATGCGCGTCTGGGCGTCTGCTGCGCGGAGGTCTGAATGCGCGTCTGGGCGTCTGCTGCGCGGAGGTCTGGATGCGCGTCTGGACGTCTGCTGCGCGGAGGTCTGGATGCGCGTCTGGACGTCTGCTGCGCGGAGGTCTGAAGTGGAACACTGGAATACCTCCCGTGGAAGTTTAGAGAGCGCAGTCCAGTGTCTCCTTCAGGCAAACGGAGACAGGAGGCGAAGGCTAGAGTGCATCTCACGCCGGAGATGAAAGCAGCATAACAGACAGAGAACCTCCCGAAGGAGTCTTGGTGATAGAGATATGATACGGAATGATACGGGACGACCCGACAAGGGACAGAGGGGAAGAGCGAGGTACTTAAAGCCCACAGGGGAACTAATTAGCATGCACATCAGGTGCGTGAAGGTAATTGATACTTGAAACTAGAAGTGTGTGTTCGGCACCAGACCAATCAAACACATAATGACAGGTAGTCCAAGGGTGTGGTTGCTGAAGAGCAAACGAACGCGAGGGTG
>NC_140174.1:687870-873653 GCF_963971535.1 Notolepis coatsorum | reverse complement strand
AGGAAGAACCTCCCTCTCTTCCTGAGAAAACAAAACTTAGAGTGCCGTTGTCTTTGTAGAATAAAATGGCGCAGCAAGGAGTTGATCTGTACCGGGATCAGTTCTGCTGTTCTATCTGTCTGGATCTACTGAAGGATCCGGTAACTATTCCCTGTGGACACAGCTACTGTATGGGCTGTATTACAGACTGCTGGGATCACGATGATCAAAAGGGGATCTACACATGTCCCCAGTGCAGGGAGACTTTTACTCCGAGGCCTGTTCTGAAGAAAAACAACATGCTGGCTGAAGTGATAGAACAACTAATGAAGACAGGACTCCAAGCTGCTCCTCCTGATCACAGTTATGCTGGACCTGGAGATGTGGCCTGTGATGTCTGCACTGGGAGGAAGCAGAAAGCCCTCAAGTCCTGCCTGGTATGTCTGGCTTCTTACTGTGAAACTCACCTCCAGCCTCACTATCAATCTGATACCTTTAAGAAACACAAACTGGTCAAAGCCTCCACACGGCTTCAGGAGAACACCTGCTCTCGTCATGACAGGATTCTGGATGTTTTCTGTCGTACTGATCAGCAGTGCATCTGTTATTTGTGTTCCATGGATGAACATAAAGGCCATGATACAGTCTCAGCTGCAGCAGAAAGGACGGAGAGACAGAAAGAGCTTGGCATGAGTCAGCAGAAAGTCCACCGGAGAGTCCAGGAGAGAGAGAAGCGACTCAAAGAGGCCCAACAGGCTGTTGGTTCTCTCAATCGCTCTGCTGATAAAGCAGTGGAGGACGGTGAGAGAGTCTTTACTGAGCTGATACGCTCCTTGGAGACGAGGCGCTCTGAGCTGGAGAAGGTCATCAGAGCCCGACAGAGGACCACAGTGACTCAGGCTGAAGAACTGCAGAAGAGACTGGAGCAGGAGATAGCGGACCTGAGGAGGAGAGCCACTGAGCTGGAGCAGCTCTCACACACAGAGGACCACATCCACTTTCTACAGAGTTACCCCTCCCTCTCCCGTCCCAGTGAGTCTACAGACTCACCCAGCATCAGTGTCCTTCCTCTCCTGTACTTTGCAGACGTGACCGAGGTCGTGTCTGAGCTGAGAGACAAACTAGAGGACGTTCTGAAAGAGCAGTGGCCCAGAATCTCAACAACAGTGGATGCAGTTCATGTTTTACTGCCACCAGAGCCCAAGACCAGAGCTGACTTCTTACAATATTCCTCTCAGATCACACTGGACCCAAACACAACACACACACAGCTGTCTTTGTCTGAGGGGAACAGAAAAGCAACACGGATTCAGCAAGAGCAGTCATATCCTAATCACCCAGAAAGATTTGAAAGGTGTCAGGTTCTGGGTAGAGAAGGTCTGACTGGACGCTGTTACTGGGAGGTGGAGTGGAGTGGGGAGGTTTATGTAGCAGCCTCCTACAAAGATATTAGTAGAACAGACAGATATGAGGAGAAGAGTGTATTTGGATTAAATTCCAAATCCTGGGCTTTATTGTGCAGACAAAGTGATTACCTCTTCACACACAAGAACAAGAGGATCACAGTACCGGGCCCCCGGTCCTCCAGAATAGGAGTGTACCTGGATCACAGGGCAGGTACTCTGTCCTTCTACAGCGTCTCTGACACCATGACCCTCCTGCACAGAGTCAACACCACATTCACTCAGCCTCTCTATCCTGGACTTTGGTTTCCATTATACTCTGGGGAGGCTGAGTTCTGTGAGCTGAAGTAGAGATCAGTGACATTCACAGCTCCTCTACCCAGGGTTTGGAATTTAAATTGATCTTGAAGATGCCGAGTTGTGAAAGATGAGGTAATTAGGAGTTACATTCACTCAGTCACTCTGTCTTTGTTCTGAGGGACACAGTTTATAGCCTACCGGGGTAAAGTTTGTTTGATTGGATATTTGCATATTTACATATTTGAATCCTATCTTCAATACCGCTGTCCCTTTGCATGTGGGGAAGTCAAAATCTTTATTTTCATACTCAGGGTAGGTTGGACAACCATATGAAACCGTTCTTTTGTATTTTGTGGACATTTGTAATTACCATTGAAATTCAATAATGTTAAAATAAAATGAGTTACAATTCCAAACCAATGGTGGTTTAATTCTAGATATCCTCCCTCAATTCAGCTGCGATTATGGAGGAATTAAGGAAAAATATGAAACTCGTCATAAATGACTGCTGAAGTCTGCAGGGTGCAAGCATCTCTCCGAGACCCACAGCTCAGCGCTCGTCGGACAAGTTTGAGAACATCTGGAGTTTGTTTATGGACCACATAAGAGAAAGGTCACACAGGCTTAAGACGTCCGCCCGTTTTATTTCTCTTTATTTATTTTCTTCTGGATGTTTTTATTATTAACTCATTTGTTATTAACGTCTCCATAGCTTCCTGATAGCTGGTGTGCTGATTAAACAAAACTTGGCAAGGATTCCTTGTAGCTGCCTGTCAGAAAACCTGTCTTGGTGATACTACTCTCTAGACTCTGAATACCTTTCACCCACCACTGGAACTCAGTATCTCTTCCTGGACAAAGGTCCCCTTGTGTGCATTACTTGGATGGCCATTAACAGTAACACAAGAGACGGCAACAAACTGAACAAGTTGAACTGGTCACACTAGAGGTGGTGGCTGAGAGGAGGAGGATGAGAAGGAGGCTGGGTGCTGTTCTGCAGAACGCCTCCCACGCCTTCTATGAGGAGCTGGCCAAGATGAGGAGAACATTCAGCCATAGAGTCATCCCCCCCCCCTGACTCTCCACACACATCCTGGGACAGTCCTTCATGCCAGAGGCCCTCAGACACCTGGGCATCCACAGCCGGTGAAATGGACTGCTGCCGGCAGCTGGAGAACTAACTGTGGCAGAACTTGAGACCCGTTAGAACCGTCCGACTCTTAACCACTAAACCCTCTGCACAGACTCTGGTGCCGTGTGTGTCATCATGACTATGATACAAACCCTCACTTGCACCTTTTTTCTTTTCACTTTTATTCATATTTTATATTGTATTTTTCTTTTATTACCTATATTCATTGTCATTCCTCTTCTCCTTCCCCCATGCTGCTGAATTACCCCAAGGGGATTAATAAAGGTGTATCTCATCTGATCTCATCTTATTTTATCTTACCTTACCCTGACTTATCTTATTGTGGTGTTTTATATCCATATGGCATTTTATAGGCATATACAATTTATAATTTCATTAATCTGATCATACTTACTAATACGGCAAGGGTTGGGGGTTCCATTCCCTTGTTAGCTCAATCGGTAGAGCAAGGCACTAACAATACCAGGGTTAGAGGTTCCATTCCCTTTTTAGCTCAATCGGTAGAGCAAGGCACTAACAATACCAGGGTTAGAGGTTCCATTCCCTTTTTAGCTCAATGGGTAGAAGATGGCATTAACACAGCAAGGGCTGGGGGTTCAATTCCCTGACTTTTTGAGTTCTCCACTCGACTACAGCGCTATACGTTGCAAAGTTATACCATAGCACTTACTCACACAAAGTATTGAACTGGCTGATGAATCAAATCTTCAATGCACTTGTAGAATGAAATTAACATTAAAGTGAGTTGTAATAGATGACACGTGTACAAAAGTGGAACTCCGGGAAGAAATACTGAATTCCAGAGATGGGTGAAAGGTATTTACACGTTAGTAGAGGAGTATCAGCAAGACAGGTTTGACAAGACAATCTGTCAGCTACAAAGAATCCTTGCCATTGGAACAGATTCTTGTCATTCAGTTTGGCATCTTGTCTGACAACAACGACTTTTCAAAATTAAAAACAATAACTTCTATCAGCAAGCTACACCAATATTTTGTAAAATATAAAAAAAGTGAAAAGTATTCATTTTTCCAGGTAACTTAAAGGAACACGCCAACATTTGGGGAAATTAGCTTGCCGTCTCTTCTCCAGAGAGAGACAAGAAGATAGATACCAGTCTCCTCTCTGTGCGTTCAGTAGAAAGCTATCTGGCTGCATGTTAGCCTAGCTTAGCACAATGAATGGAAGCGGACAGGTCCGGTTAGCCTTCGGGAGAGGTGTTAGTTGGACAATGCCTAGCTGTCTACTGAACGCACGGAGAGGAAACTGGTATCCATCTTCTTGTCTCTCTCTCTGGAGAAGACGATAAGGTAATTTCCCAAAATGTTGGCGTGTTCCTTTAAACCTCAAGTCTCACAGAGCAACAGAGAAAATCCAATCTAAAGTTTGGCTGCATTTTTAACACCTTGGCAGTCAGGTATGAGGTGTCACAATTGCCTTTTTTAAACAAAGATATACTATTTAGAGATACTATAACTGTTACAGTAGCTGTTACAGTAAATATGTTCTTATACATTCAAACTGTGATAATATGGAAAGAAATTACCCCCATTTAAAACATTTAATAAATTTGCTCTCGATCTGACTTCCAGATATGAGTCTCTTACCGCTGGGCTCGGTCACAATTGTTAACATGTAATTTTTTTGTGCCATTTTCTTGTAATCTAACAATAAATGTGTTTAGGATGCTATTACTAACACTTATATAGTCTTATGACCACATAATAATACATATTAATCTAATCTATTTGTTTTTATAAAACATGTAATATTATTAAACATTATTAACTTAATTAATCAAACAATATACTGTTGACATTTCAATGTCGCTGCCTCAGGTTGCCTGGATTTGTCTGGCTTCTCCAACCATGCAGCATATATTTTTTTTGTATCCACTTTTTCTCCTTATTTTCTATTTTTCTCCCATCCCAATTTCGTATTGCCAATTCTCCCCTCCCCTGTCTTGAAAGTTGCTGGACTATGCCTCCCACTGGTCGGCTGTAGTGAGGATAGAAGCCTTGCATCACGTGTCCCCTCCGGTACACAAGGAGGCAGCCTGTCGCATCTTTTCAGCAGACAGCGCGGACTCTCAGTGGCGAGGAGTAACGTGTGGGAGGCTCACGCTGCCCCCGATACTTCCTGTCTCTGCTGTACAGGCGTCACCCAACCGACCTGTAGGAGTCCCTGTCCACAACGTCCAATCCCCACCCATCGACTTTCCACCCGCTACCTCTGCCAATTGAGATAGTATGACGACTGGTCCAAGCCGCAGGCAATGCTGACTCTGGGAGTCGAGACCGGAGTCTCTTGCACTGGTGACGAGCGCAGTCTCCGCTACGCCACCCAGCCGCCCTCCATGCAGCATTTGATAGTAAAATACCATTAAGACTAAGACTGAACTACAAAAGACTATATGAAACTAATCTAGACTAAGACTGAACTAAACAAGTATTTTTTAAATTGATTTATCTTTTTTTTAAGATTTTATTTATAGCATTTTCAGCTTTTTTCTGGTCAACGCAGGACCTTTTGGCCACGCAGGACCGACAGAGGAGAGAGGGTGAAGCGGGAGGAGAAGAGGGGAAGACATGCGGCACATGGCCACCGGGTCGGGGAATCGAACCCGGGGCGACCGCTTCGTGACTCAGCGCGCTATGTGGTGTGCTACTGGAGCGCCCCTGTTTTTTTAAACTAGTAAAGGAGATCACCTGAATAACACAGTATCAAAGGGAACATTTCTGGGAACATTCTGTCAAAGCCTTAAGTGAAGTGGAGTCCAGTGTTTAATCTGGATGTGAACTAAGCTCCTTGGAGATCCTACTCTGAGCCCTGAGTTCCTCTTCATCATAAAACCACCCTACACTGAGCTCCTCTTCATCATAAAACCACCCTATTCTGAGCTGAGCTCCTCTTCATCATAAAACCATCCTATTCTGAGCTACTCTTCATCATAAAACCATCCTACTCTGAGCCATGAGTTCCTCTTCATCATAAAACCACCCTACTCTGAGCTCCTCTTCATCATAAAACCACCCTATTCTGAGCTGAGCTCCTCTTCATCATAAAACCATCCTATTCTGAGCTACTCTTCATCATCAAACCATCCTACTCTGAGCCATGAGTTAATCTTCATCATAAAACCATCCTACTCTGAGCTCCTCTCCTGCCAGTGGTGACCTCAGGAAGGTCCAGGTGGTCCAGAACAGGGCTTAAAGTTGAAAATAGATAGTCTTTTAAATACACTTGTGCTGTTCAAGTCGGTCATGAGCAGTAAAACTCCTGTTTTTATACATAAACAGATTGTTTTTAGTAATACTGTGCATGATCATTACACTAGAGGTTCCAGTAATGGGCAGTTTGAATTACCAGGTCCAAAAACCAACGCTTTAACAGAGATCTTTTATTTTTAGATCATTGACTCTTTGGAATAACCTGCCTCAAAATCTCTGCATTTACAGTAAATTAACTTTAAAAAATTATCTTAAATTGTATTTAACACTGTAAAGTAGTTTTGTTTTTTTGTTTTCTGTTTCTTTGCTCACATGTAATTTTTGCTATCTTATTTGTTAGTTTCAGTATGCATTGTGTGTTGAGTACTGACATTTAATCATTTTGTTTTGCAATAATAATTGTTTTTGTATGTTTTTTTGTGTGGACCCCAGGAAGACTAGCTGGTTGCTATGGCACCAGCTAATGGGGATCCTTAATCAAATCAAATCAAATACAAAGATTCTTCATCATAAAACCACCCTACCCTGAGCTCCTCTTCATCATAAAACCACCCTACCCTGAGCTCCTCTTCATCATAAAACCATCCTACTCTGAGCTCCTCTTCATCATAAAACCATCCTACTCTTAGCCCTGAGCTCCTCTTCATCATAAAACCATCCTACTCTGAGCTCCTCTTCATCATAAAACCATCCTACTCTGAGCTCCTCTTCATCATAAAACCACCCTACTCTGAGCTCCTCTTCATCATAAAATCACCCTACTCTGAGCTCCTCTTCATCATAAAACCACCCTACTCTGAGCTCTGAGCTCCTCTTCATCATAAAACCATCCTACTCTGAGCTCCTCTTCATCATAAAACCATCCTACACTGAGCTCCTCTTCATCATAAAACCATCCTACTCTGAGCTCCTCTTCATCATAAAACCATCCTACTCTTAGGCCTGAGCTCCTGCCTCTTCTCCAGGTCTGGCTTCAGCACTGGGACCAGGCAGGTTGCAGTAATCAGGTCTGGCTTCAGCACTGGGACCAGGCAGGTTGCAGTAATAAAGCCTGGCTTCAGCACTGGGACCAGGCAGGTTGCAGTAATCACGTCTGGCTTCAGCTCTGGGACCAGGCAGGCTGTAGTAATGCACCTCCTTCTTCTCCTCTCTTCTCAGGATTTTCCTCATGCGAGCCTGGAGAGACATAGCAGCAACAACTCTCACTAACTGGACTACAGCTCTCTCTGCATGAAGAAACAGACAGTAGGATGACATCATACTGTAGTATAAAGATATGTTCAGTACCTTGTAGTAGAAATAGATGGCAGTGTAGGCCAGCCCTGCAACCAGCACCAAAACAACATGTCTGATGATCACAGCTGGCAGAGGAGAGTCTGCAACACAAACATGTTGATATGACAACATGCACAACATCACAGCAGATCACATCACATCACAGCTGATCACAGCACAAAGCACTCTCATTAAAGACATGGTTAACCCTACAAGGTGCACCCCCAGTAGCACAGTCCTGACTGAATGTTTTCTACTATGTTCTCATTCTCTGCTGCAGTGAGCGCTCAGTCAGAAGTTGCTGTGCTACTTATATACTGTTTCAGTTTCAGTTTAGACTGTATTTGAACAGGGACAGCACACTAATTAATGAACATTACTGTAAATGTGTGAGACAGATCATTTTCAACTGTTGTCCCGGGGCCTGGTGTTAAAAATCCGCTAAAAAAGAAAGCATAATATATATGGCATGCAAACAGTTCATTAAGAACAGGTTAAAAACACATGTAAAATATGTACAGCAGACATGTACAGACAATGTACAAACAATGATAAGACGTATTAGGTACACACGATCATACATGTAGGCAAGCAAGCAGACAGGGTTAGGGTTCTGAAGGGCTGTTGTGTTCACATGTGTAATCATTTCTTAACCATGTTTTGAGATTGTGCTTGAATGATCTGTGTTTCAATATTGCAAATGTAAATTGGAATGGAGTTCCAGGTCTTGGCAGCTCTCACGGAGAGGGCTGACTGGCTAAATGTGCTTTTGCTTAGTGGAACAGCCAAGTCACCCGGTACAACAGTTCTGGTGAACCTGCTGCTGGGAGTGAAAACATCTGAACGTGGGGGTGGGGTTAGACCATGGAGGTGTGGCTAGACCATGGAGGTGGGGCTAGACCATGGGGGTGGGGCTAGACCATGGAGGTGGGGCTATACCATGGAGGTGTGGCTAGACCATGGAGGTGTGGCTAGACCATGGAGGTGGGGCTAGACCATGGAGGTGGGGCTAGACCATGGAGGTGGGGCTAGACCATGGAGGTGTGGCTAGACCATGGAGGTGTGGCTAGACCATGGGGGTGGGGCTAGACCCTGGAGGATTTTAAAGACTGGCATTAGTTAACGTCATGATGTTGTCCCAGCTCAAGAGGGCATGCTTATCCAGGATATTGCAGTGGTGGTGATGGATAGGCTTCTGGTCCAGAACCTTCAGAGCCTGTTTGTACACAGATTGAATGGGCGCTAGCGTTGTTTTGCAGGCCTGGGTCCAGCTGGTAATACAGTACGTAAGGTGTGACATGATGATGGCATTGAGTTACAGTGTTGCTGCTTCAATGTTCAGACAGTTTCTGATGTATCTGAAGTTGGATAGATTTAATTTGACTGTTCGCGTGACCTTTTTGACCTGTTTTTTTAATGTAAGGTTGCAATCTAGGATGATTCCAAGATATTTACATTCGGTCACCACTTGGAGCTTCTCTCCAGCAACCAAAACATCTGGATCAGGTGTATTAGATAATCTTTTTTCGAAGAACATACAGATGGTCTTCTCTGCATTCAGGTGGAGGCAACAGTGAGCCATTGAACTACCTGGATCATAGGTGTGTTAAGTACTTAAGTACACCATTTGACTACAAAACACTTGGATAGATTGATGATTGTGTGTTATGTCCATGTGACACACAACCAATCAATCAGATTTCACACAGTGCGCTGTATATTGCCTAGTTAAATGAAGCCGTGCTTTTTAGTAAATCAAGTTACTTGAATTTCTGGAGGAATCGTTTCAGCCGTAGTGGCAAAAGATGCACACTACAATAAAATATGACGCAGACAAGAACAGAACAGGACCCTACCCAGACCCAATTACAGTAATTACGCTATCATTTGGAGCCGGCCCGTCTCAGGTAATAGGATCCGAGTGGACCTGTGAAGCCCTCTAGTATGGAATGGCAGAATAACATTTCTAAAGTGAACTGTTCCTTTAACACTTTAAAACAACAGTTCAGTCAGGTTACCTATGACAGAGAGAGAGATGAGCTTGCTCTCTGAGGAGAAGGTATGATTGAAAACATAGACACAGCTGTAGTTCCCTTGGTGGGTGTGGTCTGCAGTAAACAGGAAGTCGGCAGTGTGATTGACAGCTGGCAGGGTGTGGTTCAGGGTGGTGTTGGAGCCGGTGAAGTTGTGGGCAGTGTGATTGACAGCTGGCAGGGTGTGGTTCAGGGTGGTGTTGGAGCCGGTGAAGTTGTGGGCAGTGTGATTGACAGCTGGCAGGGTGTGGTTCAGGGTGGTGTTGGAGCCGGTGAAGTTGTGGGCAGTGTGATTGACAGCTGGCAGGGTGTGGTTCAGGGTGGTGTTGGAGCCGGTGAAGCGGAGCTGGAAGAAGCCTCCTGGGTACTGTGACTGGATGGAGCAGCTGATGGTGAAGTTGTAACCTTTGAGCTGCTTTTCAGTGACCGTGTAGTCAGAGAGGGAGATGATTGGCTGATGATACAGCAGATCTGTAAACATGGAGTCAGAGAGGGAGATGATTGGTTGATACAGCAGATCTGTAAACATGGAGTCAGAGACAGAGATGATTGGTTGATACAGCAGATCTGTAAACATGGAGTCAGAGAGGGAGATGATTGGTTGATACAGCAGATCTGTAAACATCCAATTACCACAGTTTAAACAAGCTAACCACCTGTACTAAACTATTAGTAATAGTAATATAGTAATAGTATATACTACTATTCCAGGAGAAGGGGTATGAAGACTATACTTGGCTCCATTACAGCCCCTCCGTAAAAGGGGTTTCTTCTGTTATTATTATAGACGCTTATTTCAGGTACAACGTACAAATAAAAACATTATTCTCCGAAGAGAAAAGATGCAATGCACTAGATTGTAGCTTTTGCTATTTTACATCTCCAGTCCCTTGTGCATACAATATAAAACAATACAATAAAAACACATAATGTAAAACAAATAACAATACAATAAATACATACAATGTAAGACAATACAATAAAAACGTACAATGTAGAACAATACAATAAAAACATGCAATAACATAGTAAAAGAAGACCCTACTTCTCATCATGCACCCCCCCCCCCCCCTTAAGGGTACCCTACTAAAAATAGGAACAGGATTGACTAGCTAGCAACTGTCCTTTCAGGTGAGCTTTGAATTGAGCTGCACCTCCTCATCTCTTCTGGCAGACTGTTCTCAGTGGAACAACAACTCAGTGGAACAACAACTCAGTGGAACTGTCCAAACACAGTGTAGTGGAACGGTTTAACGCAATCAAGTGCTGACACTGTTCTTGTAGCTCTGATGGAGTTTGTACGAATGTGTACAAAGTCGCACGATGGAGGAGGTGCCAAACTGTTAATGGTGTTGTAGACCATACATGAGTCTGTAGTTGTCGAAGGTGTTGTAGACCATACATGAGTCTGTAGTTGTCTAAGGTGTTGTAGACCATACATGAGTCTGTAGTTGTCTAAGGTGTTGTAGACCATACATGAGTCTGTAACTGTTAATGGTGTTGTAGACCATACATGAGTCTGTAGTTGTCGAAGGTGTTGTAGACCATACATGAGTCTGTAGTTGTCTAAGGTGTTGTAGACCATACATGAGTCTGTAGTTGTCTAAGGTGTTGTAGACCATACATGAGTCTGTAGTTGTCTAAGGTGTTGTAGACCATACATGAGTCTGTAGTTGTCTAAGGTGTTGTAGACCATACATGAGTCTGTAGTTGTCTAAGGTGTTGTAGACCATACATGAGTCTGTAGTTGTCTAAGGTGTTGTAGACCATACATGAGTCTGTAGTTGTCTAAGGTGTTGTAGACCATACATGAGTCTGTAGTTGTCTAAGGTGTTGTAGACCATACATGAGTCTGTAGTTGTTAAGGTGTTGTAGACCATACATGAGTCTGTAGTTGTTAGGGTGTTGTAGACCATACATGAGTCTGTAGTTGTCTAAGGTGTTGTAGACCATACATGAGTCTGTAGTTGTCTAATGTGTTGTAGACCATACATGAGTCTGTAGTTGTCTAAGGTGTTGTAGACCATATGTTGGAGCCATATTGACCCAATTTGAGTTTAATGGGAAACATGTAACATAACATATATTTTGATTTATGGATTATATTAATAATTGATATGAAATTGTATTTACCTGTATGATTTAAATTAATCTTGAAATAGATATTACCTGGACACTTATCTGTTGATGACTGTGGGGGCGTGGCATAGATTCACTCATAGATGCACCCCCACCCCCCCTTTGGGAGGCTTCAAATCAGTGAATGAACTGTCTGACAGCTGAGTTAGACAGCAGCGTTTGGTGTGCAATAGTTTTTCGACCGCATCAAGCCAGACCAATTATATCATTTACTTTGTCAAGATCCTGTTCGATATTATTTTATTTAGTTTAGCAAAGTCAACCGGAGTTTATGTTTAATAAATGTCAATCTACTTACATCCTCTCTGAGTGCTTTATGATGAATGCGCGTCGGCCAAATCTGCAACTAACTCCAGTGGCTAAATGGAAATTTATGAAGGATTAGCCACTTCATAGTCGAAAAACTCAAGCAATGACGAGCGAGCTGGACTTCAAGATAAACGAGGAAACTTGGACCCAGGACGAGAGCAGCTACTGGATGGAACCTCGGTTGTGAATGAAGGCTTGCTGCTTGTTCGATGTGGACGGAGGATGACGCAACCAGCTGCTGTCACATGAAGGGCGGTCGTGAGTAAATAAACCCAAACAATGGATTTATGAATGAATGCGCTTGTGCTTTACTTGCACTTCACGTATGGCGAAGCCAAACACTGTTATGCAACGCATTTCACAACGGTGAAATCCATAACTGGAAGCGCATTTGCGCGCTAAAGACCACATAATTGTGGGTTTGAATGGAAACCTGTAACTGTGCATAATAAGTATTTAAGGCAACGTCTGTGTATACAAGTGCAACGCAGTTCACAGCGGTTGACAACGCTGAAGTCCATTGTTGGAAGCGCATTTTCGCGCTATGGAACAATTATGTGTTTGAATGGAATCATGCAAAACGGCGCATAATATGTATTAAAGGCAGTGTCTAAATGCAACACATATAGAAGAGGATTAAGGAGCCAATGGACAGGCTATTATTTAAAATGACGTCAAAGGCTATGATGGCAACTCGTGGATAAACAATTTGTGTATAAAAAGTGCCAAGTGTCAAGGTTATAATAATGTCTACCAGCTCACCTGCAACCGCAGAGGAGGCAGAGGCTCTCCTAAAGACTCTGATTACAACTCGCAAAGCCAAACTTGCAGCATGCACAAGGAGATTAAATGAAACTAAAACACTGCTTGTAGACGGTGGAAATGTGGAGTCTGTCAATATACATGTGGAAGTGTTTAACCAAGTTGTTGATGAATTTGACCAGGTACATCAGCAGGTGCAACAGCTGCTATCAGATGAAGGAAAGGTGAAAGATCAAGTGGAGTGGTATGAACCCAAAAATATGAATTTCACAAACTTTTTAAAGGAAGTTCAAGCATGGCGCATTGAACAACATGACCAAGCCAATGTTTGTCCACAGGACAGCTTCTCCTTTGTAAAAGCATCATCAACAGCCAAAACCTCCCACTCATCTAAATCTTCAAAAACCAAAACATCAAAATATTCTAGAGCATCCTCTAAGGTATCTTCTGCAGCTAAACTGGCAGCCGCTGAAAAGGCATCACTGCAAGCCAGGTCTGCTGCTTTAAAGGACATACATACTTTAAAACTGGAAGAAACGATGATCAAATCAAAGGCAGCAATGGATGAAACGACGATCAAATCAAAGGCAGCAATGGAAGAAACAATGATCAAATCAAAAATGGAAAAAATTTAGCTGGATGCACAAATTGCAGCAGCAGATGCCAGGATTAAAGTCCTTCTAAGCAATGATGAGCCTGGATTACAGATGGATGCTATGAATCAATATTATGATGATGGAACTGTGGAACCTGCACAAAAGGTGGAATCTACACTTAATACTGACACTTCAATGGAATTCATTCAATTGACTGCAATACCTAAGACCCCACTGCAGAGGGCAGTGGAACACATCAGCAGTAGTTCTCATGGAGCCACAAATGCATCTATTCCACAGCTGGAAGAGCATGATATCAGTAATGTCTCTCATGGAGATCTCAGTGCAATGGTACAAAAACAAAATGAAATAGCTGATTTAATGATCAGACAGCAAAATCTCTCCCTACTTCCCAAAAGAGAGGTCCCAGTGTTTGACGGAAATCTGCTATTTTACCAGTCTTTCATGCTGGCTTTTAAACATGCAATTGAGGACAAGACTAGTTGTTTCCAGGATAGGCTCTACTTTCTTGAACAATTCACATCAGGTCCAGCCAGAGCCATAGTGAGCAGCTGCATGCACATGAATGGGAAAAAAGGATATCCAGAGGCTATGCGACAATTAAAGATACATTTTGGTGACGAGATGAAGATCGCCAATGCTTACCTGGATAAAGCACTGAATTGGACCGCTGTTAAAGCAGATGAGAAAATCACTTCATTCATATGCCTTATACCTGAGGGGATCTTGCAATGCTATGCAAGACTTGGAGTACATGGATGAAGTGGATGTGACATCCAATTTAAGGCTGATAGTATCCAAGCTCCCATACAAGCTCCGAGAACGATGGCGGACTAAAGCTTATGAAAAGTTTCAAAAAACAAACATAAGAGCTCGATTCATACATCTGGTGGAATTTATGGAAGCACAGGCTAACATCTTACTGCACCCTGTGTTTGGAGACATTAAAGACCCAACTCCGATTAAAAGCTTAATCTCAAAGAACAAAACATTCGACTTGAGAGCACAGAAAAGGGGCAGTAGCTTTGTTACCACGGTAGCAGCAGCAGCTGGAGAGTGCAGTACCAAACAACAAACGGCCAAAGTACAGCAACACATAAGCAACACATTCCTCTACCCTGCCGGCTTACACCCGGAGGGAACCCCACAGTGTCTCCAGCTGGTACTAGTGTGCCTTATGTAATTGCTATGCTACAGGTGGCGTCAGTTTATACCCATCTTACTATTCTCATTGACTTACGCTCTTGACCTACTTTAAGTGTGTTCTTCGCCTTACAAGCGCAAGTATAATTCTCAATCTGTAACCTACCGTTGCTTGCTCTAATAATAATAAATCCCTCTAACTAGAACTTTATGTGTCATTGCCGTATTCTTGTGTGGGTGTTCACCAGATATATTCATGTACTGTATGGCCAGTAATTAAAGTACATAACTAAGTAGTAGTTTAATAATACCATACTCTCAATACAGTCAGGGAATTGTACCCCGCAGTTACACCAAGGCTTGAGCTTGCAGCTGCAACGCTTGTTGTGAAAGCAGACAGAATGTTACAAAGGGAGCTACATATGGAACTGGAGAATTCTACATTCTGGACAGACAGTACATCGGTACTGAAATACATTTTCAACCAAACAAAACGATTCCACACGTACGTTGCAAATAGGATTGCAGTGATCCACAACCTGTCTCACAAAAATCAATGGAGACATGTATGTTCCAAGGACAATCCGGCAGACGACGCCTCACGTGGATTGCACATGGAATCATTTCTGAATTCTACCAGATGGTTGTATGGCCCCGACTTCCTGTCAAAGGAGAAAGCGGAATGGCCTGAATTTCCTGAGGATCTTGGCCACATCCCCCCAAGTGACCCAGAGGTAAAAAAGGACATCACTATAAATTGCTTGAACATGGACAACAGCGCTACTAGCAAGCTAATTGAATACTACTCTTCATGGAAGAAACGTCAAAGAGCTGTGGGCTGGTGGCTGAAACTTAAAAAACTCGTACTGCTTCAAAGTCAGAAGGCCAAGGTTCGTGTGACCCGCTCCTTCAAACTTAAAGATGAGCAACAAGGCTTATCTGTGGAGGACTTGTATGAAGCAGAGAAGTCAATCATCCGCTATGAACAAGAGCGCTACTTTGATTCAGAACTCACTCTTCTGAAAAAGGACAAACTAGTCAAAGCGGACAGCTCCATACGCAAATTGGATCCGATCATGGATGAAGGCATCCTAAGGATTGGAGGGCGGCTAAGTAAAACGGCTATGCCAGTGAGTTTGAAAAACCCAATCATACTGCCCAGAGACTCACATGTATCCAAATTGATCTTGCAGGATATCCACCAGCAGGTTGGGCACTCTGGACGAAACCACATGCTCTCCAGGCTCGGTCAGAAATTCTGGCTACCATCTGCAAACTCTTCAGCAAGAAAGATCATAAAATCATGTGTATTTTGCAGACGCATACAAGCAAGAGTTGGAGAGCAAAAGATGGCTGACTTGCCAGAGGATCGTGTTGCTCCGGATCTCCCACCCTTCACTCACGTGGGCATCGATTATTTCGGACCCATAGAAGTTAAGAGAGGTCGAGCACATGTGAAACGATGGGGAGTAATATTTACTTGCCTCGTCAGTCGAGCAGTTCACCTGGAAGTGGCAAGCACTTTGGACACAGACTCCTGCATCAAAGCCAACGGCGATTTTTATGTCGGAGAGGATCGGTACTGACCATTCGAACAGATCGTGGTACCAACTTTGTGAGTGCTCAGAAAGAACTGGAAGCTGCTTTGATTCAGCTAAATCACCAAAGAATTCAGGATGCACTCCTGACCAATCAAGTCAGGTGGTTATTCAATCCGCCTTCAGGAGCCCACTTTGGAGGAGTGTGGGAAAGACTGATCAGGCTGGTGAAAAAGGTACTCTTCTCAGTCCTAAAGCAGCAAACGATGGATGACGATGTGCTACAGACGGCTCTATGTGAGGTCGAATCCATCCTCAACGATAGACCCATCACGACGGTATCAACGGATCCAAATGATCTAGAGCCCTTAACGCCAAACCACCTTCTACAGTTAAAAACCAAACCCCTCTTGCCACCTGGACTCTTTCGTAAAGATGAACTCTATGCCAGAAGGAGATGGAAACAGGTGCAATACCTTGCAGACCTATTCTGGAGAAGGTGGACCAAAGAATATTTATCACTCATGCAACAAAGACAAAAGTGGTTCAAGACAAGAAAGAACTTCAATGTCAATGATGTAGTCGTCATAGTAGACGAAACTGCACCAAGGAATTCATGGCCCCTAGCCCGTGTGGTCAAGACCTTGCCGGACTCTAAAGGGCATGTTAGCAGTGTGTTAGTTCGAACCAAGACAAACACACTCCAAAGGCCCATCGATAAGCTCTGCTTGCTGCTGGAAGCCGATGATTGAGCTGAAAATGTTAAATTTCCCCTGCCCCCTGCCCACTTTGCCCATGCCACTGCACACACACTACCCTCTCGCACTTCTTTACACAGATGAACTGTTCTATCCTACACCACATCTACTCCAATGGGACTTTGCCCTATCCAATGGCTGGCGTATCGTGGTTGTCATACCATCAAGAACACTTATGCCACTGGGACTTTGTGGGTGGTGGTTATACACACATGTTATACAGTAAAAGTGTCAGAGCTTAGTGTAATAACGTCAAGTTCGACCTAGTTAATGTGAAGTACCGTGCACCGGAGAATCTACACCGGTGAATGCAGAGCCTTTTCCGGCTGGATTATTATATTGCTTTGGTACCGTGGCTTCTGGATTAATAATCGTCTACACCCACTACTGTGTGGGATTTACCCGTGAGGAGCATCACTCAAGCCCGTCTCTAGGAGAGGCTGGCTGGCTTTCACCTATGCTGCACGCATACTTGGATTATAGCTGCTGCTTTCGTCTGCCGATCAAGGGAGTAATGTACCGCCTCCCGTAGCTGGAGCTTATTGATTCCTCGGTGATCCAGACTTCTGCATTCGAACATTCCTCCCCCTGCTGGCTTACAACCGGAGGGACCCTTTTAGTATCTCCAGCGGACCTACTAGTGTACTATATATAATTGTTATGATACAGGTGGTATTAATTATCTCCTGCGTAATATTCTCATGGACTTACGCTCTTGACCTATTCATGCACATTCTTCGCCTTACAAGCGCAATTCTCAATCTTGATAAGTAAAGTAATGTAAGATAATCTTCGTGCTGCTAATAAATATTCTTCTAAACAAGTATTTGTGTGAAACCGTGTTATTGTGGATGTGTTCATCTCATATACCTGTGTACTGTATGGCCAGTAGTAATGTACATAAAGCAGTAGTGGTTTAATGATACCATACTTATTAATACAGTCAGGGAATTGTACCCCTCAGTTACAATCACCATCATCACCATCATCATCACCATCATCATCACCATCATCATCACCACCATCATCATCACCACCATCATCATCACCACCATCATCACCATCATCATCATCACCACCATCATCATCACCACCATCATCATCACCATCACCATCACCATCACCATCATCACCATCACCATCACCATCACCATCATCATCAATAAAAACAAGTAATCAAAGTAGGGCATATCGGTATATGTACATGAGTTATTTACAGAGCATGGTAGGACATGCTAGGTCCTGTGGTAGTGCAATACACTCTTAGCTACGGATGAGGCACTGGGTCTTTATGTACACTGCTATACAATGCTATATTATACAATCTCAAGTTATACTATACTATTCTTAAAGTGACCTTTCCTTTTGTAAAGTGACCATAAGTGTGAGCGTGTGCAGCATGAGTGTGTGTGTGCTCATGTTAAAGTGGCTGCTAGTGTGCGAGCGTGTACAGTGTGTGTGTTGTGTGTGTGCTCATGTGTGCTTGTGTGTGGAGAGTTCAGTGTTCAAGGCTCTGATGGCCTGGGGGAAGAAGCTGAGCCGAAGTCTCTCTGTCCTAGTAGCTGGTGTTCGCAGGCGTTTGCCTGACCGCAGCAGCATGAACAGGCTGTTGTTGGGGTGGTGAGGGTCTTACATTATTCTGCAGGCTCTGGATTTGCACCTCTTGTTGTATAGGACCTGCAGGGGTGGTAGTGCAATACCTGTGGTACGCTCGGCTGAGCGCACCACTCTCTGTAGGGCCTTCTTGTCCTGTGCCGTGCTGTTTCCATACCAGGCAGTGATGTTTCCAGTCAAGATGCTCTCTACAGCTCCGGAGTAGAAGGACTGGAGTATCTTCCCAGATACTCTGAACTTCCTTAACTGTCTCAGGTGGTAGAGGCGCTGCTTCGCCTTTTTTACGACTGAGTCTATGTGTGTTGACCATGTCAGATCCTCTGAGATGTGGACCCCCAGGTACTTGAAGCTGCTCACCCTGTCCACGGTAGCCCCGTTTATCCTCAGTGGTGTGTGTGTCTCCTGGTGTCCTCTCCTATAATCCACGATCAGCTCCTTGGTTTTACCAATGTTCAGGAGCAGGCTGTTGTCCTGGCACCAGCGTTCCAGTACCTCAAACTCCTCCCGGTAGGCCTTCTCGTCGTTGTCCGAGATCAGCCCCACCGCCACTGTGTCGTCCGCAAACTTCACTATGGAGTTGGAGCTGAACTTGGCCACACATCATCACCATCATCATCATCACATCATCATCATGACCACCACCATCATCATCATCATCATCATCATCACCACCACCAGTCATAGATCACTATCTGGTCAACCTGTGGCGGTATGATGTTATACTGCCATCTTGTGGCCAAAGAGCATCACTTGCACAACAACGATTCCAGGCTGCATCTCATCTCTTGCAGGACCATATTTATATATAACAGCATGTTTTGACGCAGCTTGCCATCTGCCAAAGTAAGGCAAATCCAAAATCAGATAACTCGATAAAGCATACAACATGGCCAGGCCACCATATTGTATTCGTATTGTTCATATTGAAGCTCAACTGATTTGTATCAGTCCTCTCCTCCAGAGGGGCGTGTAGGCTATGGAATTAAACAGCTGGGTCCTGCCGTTTGTAAGCATATATGGATACATGAGGCTTGAGTGGGAAGTTTAGTTCATTTTACTTTATTATTATTTATTTATTCATTGTATATTTACTCAAATCTTTTTTTACTACACCACATTTTACAGGGCTCACAAATTGGTGCGCATACCGCCTATGAATGCGGCAAACTCAAAGAATAAGAATTATAAAGAGGAAACTCGAGCTCGAGCAGTCGGCATGTGCTGATCCGGGTACTTTCCTAGCATCCAAACAAACTAGTGACCAGAGGCGGTACTTTGTATGAATGAATGAATGAAAACTTTATTTAACAGATTGCAGAATGGGTACAATACAGTACGGCTCAATACACACAATTGTTAAGGGGATGCAGACCAGAGAAAGACTTTCGTCTTGTTTACATCAGGGTCCCCCATTTTTCAATTCATAGTGACATTTATGACATACACAACATACATGACATTTATGACATAGGGACATACATGACATACAGGTATTTAGTACTGTTACATTTGTGACATATACGGTATACAAATATACAGTACTGTTACCCATAGATCCTGACAGAGTATATACATATGATGGGGAGGAGACTGTACATTAGGAGGGGGTGGGTGGGTGGGAGAGAAATATACATACGGTGGGGAGAGAATATATACATACAAGATGAAAGTCTTTCTCTGGTCTGCAAAACCTTAACAATTGTGTGTATTGAGCTGTACTGTACTGTACCCATTCTGCAATCTGTTTGCATGTATATTGCATATAGCCTTACATTATATTTTTACGGTCTCTTTCCTGGTTGTTAAGCAAGGTGAAATTAGTGGAGCTAAAGCCTGGTCTGGTTCAACAAAGTGTAGCATCCTGAATATTCTGCTATTTATTCAGAAGTGCTGACTTAACCTGTTACTTCCCCTGTGTGCACAAAGACGTGATAAACAGTGTTCCTTTTTGATATCTCGCCCGGACTAATGATGCGAGGTGCTCTTCTTCCTCTGGCTTCGATATGGACCATTAATGTGACATTGAAGCATCTTTATTCCTGCCTTGAGTGTCCTATAGTGGGACCAGTTTGCGGTCGCCAGCAGGGGGCAGTGGTGGCAGGCGGAGCGGAGGAGAAAGGAGCAGCGAGTGAGAGATGGTTACCTGGAGGGCGAAACAGAAGGAAGTCCGCTTCGACAGTGAACTCGAACGTGAGCGGACGTGTGCTCTTGCTCTCGAAGAGCCCAGTTGAAGAGCAACGGGAGATAACAAGTACTTTGCTATAACACGGGTTATCCTAGAAGTACAAGCGATAGAGAAGTGTGTGAATAAGCGAAACGGAAAGAAGAACCAACTTCAGTAAATAACGTGTTATCCTAGAAGTTGAAGCGGTATATTAGCTTGCTGCTAACGGCTATAGTGACTCTGAGTATACCACAAGGCGAGCGTCGCTGAAGACCGGTGGTGCATACAGCCACGTTGCGTTAGCAGTACAGGCGATAGCAGGAGGGTCCACCAAGACCCACAGTTTAGCTGTGTTTAAGGTAGCAAACAGTTTAGAGTGCGCCAGCTCAGTCAGCAGCCCCGCAGTGGACGTCTCGTCGACGCAGCTGAGGACACCTCTTCTTCCAGCAGAGGTCGCCACAACACAGCACGCTCCTCCAGTTCAGCCACTGCCCCTGCTGCCTACCCCAGCCCGCTGGCTGTGCTCGCGGGATCGCCCGATGGCCATCTTGTCACCCGGACGAGGGGTGGTGAGAGTGGACCCGCCATCTCGGTTAAGTACAGCGGTACTTCGTGTGCCAAAACAATATTAATTTGAAGCGAACGCTAACAACCAGCGTCTAGGGGTACCCCAACCATTATAAGCCGGCTTTAGCTTAGGTCTTTTATTTGGTAACGTGGGCCCACATGTAGTTTATTTTTGTATTGTAATAACTTGGTGATGTTCTTGAATTCCCATTGAACTCCTTGATATGTGCCTGGGTCTTCCCCTAATCAAAGCGGGGCTCTTGAATTAATGTACTGAGCACTAGGTGCCTATTTTGGGAATAGCGTTCCCCTATAATGTGAGTGAGAGCACCCGGTGCCTAATGTGATTATACTGCATATGAACCACATAAAGTTATAATCTGTAATTGCTACTTGACCCGGCCTTATATAAAGCAGACGTAGATGGGAGCACGGTGTGTGTGTCTATTTCTGAGCCCGTATTCTAACCTTGTTGACTGGGTAAATATATGACTATCAGAATTACTATTTAACCCTTCCCACCCTATTCGTATCACATGGTTAAAGGTCTCTACAGGTTGTCAAGGAAGGGTACTGCTTTGGGGGAGCGCAATATCTTTAGTCAACTAACAGTCACCAGGTGTGGGAGGGCTAACGGAGGTACTGGGGGAAGTGAGAGTGTGTGGGGAGCTACTGCTGACCGCCCTGGAAGGCGAGGAGGACCAGAGTACCACCCCCCAGGTTAGTAAATCCTGGGCCCCATCCGCTCCTGCTGCCCGCCCTCCAGTTCGACGTTCCTGGCCCAAAGACGGGGGTTCAGATAGATCAGAATCGACTGTATCCCGCTACCAGGTGGCCGTGTACAACCACTCCCATAAAGCAGGGATAATCCACCCTGCTACAAAAGGAAATAAATTATGAAATAACAACAGACTGGCCGCAGGTGGTGCAGGGTTGATTGTGTAGGACACCATGACTCAACGAGGCCTTCTGATAGCAGGTGGTCCGGTTCGGTTAAATGTGTGCTTCAGTGTTTTAGCCTGTATGAAACTATTATTGAGTGGTCATCATTTGTGAAATAGTTCAGCTTTTGCTCAATAATGCTTTGGAACAGGAGATTTTTGAAATATCAAGTCAAGATCAGTGGCGGCTGGTGAAAATGTTTCTAGGGGGGGCTGTGCCATATTCACTCAGTTTCAGTAACTACAGTATATAACCAGACCTGCAAACTGATAAGAGGTGAACAAGGTGACATGTTTGTAAACCAAACCCCTGTAGGGCTGTGTCGGCATTATCCCCCAGAAGAACATCGTTGTGATTTTAACATGTAAACGAAGCACTCTGTAGAAAATAAAGGGAAAAGACAACCCGTATCCGGGTCCGACAGCACTACAATTACAGTTTCATATCATAATGTCATAACACAGAGGCTGAGACTCTGTCTTTTTGCTGCCGGTAGAACATCTCCGTGTGAACTGGAAGAGCCGTCGCGCGTCGCGCTAACCAGGGACGTGCACAGGACTTTAGAGGGGCAGGTGCTCAAAGGCTGAAAAGGGCACTACACTTGTGTGTATATATTAACAGAGCGTGCGCAGCGCGCAAGCGCGATTTTTAAGGGCCCTTTTCGTGCGGGGGCCCCCTTTTTATGCTTTTTGGGGGGTTTTGGTGATCAAATATTGAATATTGAACTATAATAATCAGTGCAGGAGCTCACTTATCCTTGAAAGACACTTTTATCACTGACTTAAAAGGCCCATACATCTCCATAAATGTTCAGGGGGGAGGGAACCTGCAGACCCCAAGCACTTCTTGGGGTCTGCTTACCCTACAGACCCCAAGAAGTGCTGCATATTCTGTATTGTTTAAAATAATTATGCATTTTTTATTCCAATCCCGATTTGTATTTGAGATTCCCAAATCCCATCGGACTTGACTTCTTCGTGTCCCTCAGTGAGTGTAATACCAGCATTCAACTGTACGCGCCACAGCGGTTTCTATCATCATCATCATCACCCACGCACGCTGCATAAAATATATAGGTCCGCGGAGAGGCACGCTGAGGAGGCCGTGCAAACTGCAATGGAATATGGGGCATCTCTCTCTCTTTACCTAATATTTTGATTCTATCCTGACATTTTTCAGTTGGAAGGGCAGTCTATATGCGTAACGGTAAAAAAAAATAAAAAAATAAAAAATCTTTTTTTATTTTCTTTTCAAAAAGGGCACTTTTTTGATGAGGTTCAAAAAGGCAGGTGCTCAAGCACCCCTTGGCCTCTATGTGTGCACGTGCCTGGCGCTAACCCTTCCAGAAGCTTTGTGGTTCGGACTTGAACTTTCCAAAAATGTATCTCCATAAATCCATTTTGTTTGGATAGTATTTTTCTTTTTTATACATTTCAACATTTGATTGCTGCATTCATTTTCATTTCATTCATTGTGTTCATCATTGTAGTCATCACGTCAGTCCCCGCTCCCCAACACACTGACTCTGCTTGGGGCGTTAAATGAATCGCCCTTTAGGCATCATATTTAAAGATGCTGATTGGCTAAATTTACGTTACTAGGTGCATTTATTTTGCTATGTAATTTTTCAATTGGCTGCGTTGCACTGACTGGGGCGATGTCTAGCGTCCCAGAAGAGAGGGGATGAACAGCAAGCACAATGATTTATATTGTATATATTACACGTTATTGTGCATGTTAAACACAAACACTTAAAATTAGTAATTATTATTTATTTAAAAAAGATTTTTTATATTTTTAGAGTCAAAATCTACTATTAAAGAAAAATCCCAAACCACTTTCCACCAGGGGTTGGCGGTGCCCTAGCGCCCTCTATGGACCAACAGCTGCCACTGGTCAAGATGATACGCTGACCAGTTTGCTCCGATGTCTGACTGTGGATGAGAAACACTGTTTTCTTGTTATGCAAAAACGTTTATATAAATGAACAGTTTATGAGTAATACAAACGTTTTGCATTGCATGTAAACAATTTATATAGTTTCACGATGTAAAATTATTGTTTTTGCCGTTGGTCGCTTATTTCACACCATATTGAATACCATTGATTATATAATTAATTAATTTCAAACCTTTATTTTAACTAGAAAAAAGTTAAGATTGCCCTAATTTGCAGCGATGTCAGGTATAAATATTTAAATGATGACCTTCATACACAGGAGGAGATATTGTCTCTTTCCGCGTCCTGCCCTGCTCTACCTATAGGAGCCACCCCTCTAAACCACATGCAGTATTTCCTACGGAGTCCTGTTACAAAGCTTACAGATGTCAAAGAATAGTTGGGAGGGGCGCAATCTTTCAAAACTTAAAAATGCATTGTTGCATCTATATTTAGCACATATTTGATTCAATAGAAAATAAAGAAATAATCAAATACAATTACCAGCAACCAGAAACTGGCAGGTGCTTTTTCTGGTTACATTTGAAAAAGAAACGCAACATTAATGAATACGTTCTGTATTCATCTATTTATGGCGTGATATCAATCTCGAACCGGTACCGGACTGCTCGGGCTTAACCTCTTTGCGGTCGGCGGACCGCAAATGACGTCACGTCATAAATCCATATCTACAGACTGTATGGAATAATGTTTTTCTTTCAAATGTAGCCAAGAGTAAAGACCCTAACCCTGTCTAAACAGCAGTCATAGTGTATATTTTCAGCAATACGTTTGTTTACCAATAGGTTAGTGTTATTAGTGAACTATTCTTTTGGAAAATGTATTCATAAACGAGCGAATATACGCCATTTTGTTTGTAGTCATATGAGGAGAGGACACCCAGAGGTTTCGAATAGCGTTGGAATTCCTAAAAACTACACTACCCAGCTCAAGCCAGCTCGTGTCAATCAAATGATTTGTGGAATAACTTTTTTATTCATCTTATTATTCTGGATTATCTACCACAAAACAACTGTTATTGGCATAAATTAGAACGCAGTTAGTTTATCTACTAGTCTAGTATACCTTTCTGTGAATGTTTAACAAAAATCCGAATTGCAATCTGATGAAAAATGGTGGAGCAGTTTCCATTATAAAGAAGTAACTGTACTTACAGTAGATTTCATTCACGGTTTATGGATCATGCCTGGTGATACAAAATCCAGATTGAACTCTGCCATTGGAAAGAGATTTGGCCCGATCCATGGATGTGCGACTTGGCTATAATAAGGTCATTTATAGGCGTGATATTCTATATTCTATCATTTACTCAAGCCTAGTAACAGATAAAAATATATACATCCCCTGAGATCCATAGATGTCCCTAGATACCTATGCAAATGGACCTTGTAGAAGTGGAGCAATCTTCCATTTACTTAGGTATGTATTTTTAGGCGGATTTTCAGAAAATAGGGCTCTGGGCTTAAGACGTTAAGGGGTTAACTATTGTTCAATCCCAGTTATTAGCCTTGTACAAGATTACTGAGCAGCTCTCCGTTCAAAGGGTCCACTCTAGAGGACGGGATGTTGTGTTGTAAAAGCTTTAACCATGAGTATACTTTCAGTCAGGGAAATGTTCGTCTTAAGAGTTACCTTTGAGAACCTGTTAAAATGCACACTCTACCTAAACCTTTATGACCACCTTCCAGAAAACCCCCTTCTCAGGGTAAGAGAGAATTTCCACACAATCTCTTTAAATCCAATGATGTATTTTTTATTCAAGCTTAATTATTTTTGCACATGGGGAAATAAGCCACAGTTAAAATTAATAAGAAAACAGAGAAAACAACTTAGTTCAAATTAAATAAGAAAATATAGTAAACAAATTAAAATCATAAAACTGTGACTGAGTAGATAACCATTCTGGGGGAGTTTAGTAGACCGATCAGATCGACCTTACCTCCCCTTATCCTGCTCAGATGATGTATTCCACCAATAAGCCCGATGCCCAGTACAGGGAGTCTGACCGTGGGCCAATGCCCTCGGTCGAGCAGGGAGAGCGATGGACCAGAGGAGAAGTATAGCCTCGCACTCAGCTAGGGACTCCGAGGGTTTACCTGGGTCGAGAGTGCCTCCCCGTGCCCACAATCCCGACTTGAAACAAGACGGGAAAGTAAGCTGTGAACGCACTCAGTTCGACCCGCAGCTCTCAATCCTGACCAATGGAGACTTGTATACTCACTTCGGTACTTGTCGGAGCTGCTAACGATCCCCTCGAAGTCTCCGTAGTGCGTGGAGCAATCCTCCGATCCTCATCTGGTTGGTTCAGGCAGAGGACAACTTACCCTGAGAGCCGATCCCAGCGCTCTGCCTAAAACTAGTAAAACAGCCTTTTATATAGGCCTTCCGATCCGCCTGGTCCTCCCTCCTTTATCTGCTCAACCAATAACTCTCTTTTTTAGTTCTGACCAATCTTACTAGAACGTTCCTTTACAACCTCCCATCTGTTCTTGCCCAGACACAGCATGAGTCCCTTTTTCTGTGGGCCATTTCCAGCATGAGTCATTCTTTCCATGCAGTTATGGCCCTACTCAGTCACAACCTGCCTGCTTGAATCATGTTACACACTGTACACTTTATTCATTTATTTTTCCTTCAGTATCACACTTCCCTTGTAGATACGGTTTTGTCTTTATTATAATCATGTTTCTGTGTATGCTGATTATAATACATTTATAATCATGTTTCTGTGTATGTTGATTATAATACATTTATTTCATTTCAGTCATACTTGACATTGATTAATATTCGCTCCCTTCATCGCCCTCTGGAGGCTACTTGTGTTTGTTGCATTTATTCTTCTTGGTACCTACTTTGTATTCAGCACCAGTCCTTTCCAGTATATCTTCTGGAATCTCATAATCTGGGGCATGTATTTCCAGTATATCTTCTGGAATCTCATAATCTGGGGCGTGTATTTCCAGTATATCTTCTGGAATCTCATAATCTGGGGCATGTATTTCCAGTATATCTTCTGGAATCTCATAATCTGGGGCATGTATTTCCAGTATATCTTCTGGAATCTCGTCATTCTCCAGCCCTTCCTGGATCCCCAGGATCGGTGGCGCTGAATCAATCATCTTAACCTGCTTTTCCTTCTGCTTGGTCTCCCTGGGCCTGCTCCATCTCCAGGATCCCCTCTTCCATCTCTCGTATCAGCATTTCCAACGCTGTCTCGCCCACTCCCTCTGTATCCTCTGGTGGTTCTTCGAATGGTATCAGGCTTACATCACACCAACCTTGAACAAGGTCCCACTTCTTCTCTGGAAGGGTTGGAAGGATTGGCCCTGATCTGGTCTGAGGAAGGAGTCTGCAGTTCTCCTAGACCAATCACACTTTTCTCCATCTTATCTTATTCTGGGTTTCTTGCCAGCCATCCCTTGGTTGGGCTATAACTTGGGGCCAATGGTGGGCTGTAGTTTAGTAGGAAGGGTGAGTAGAGCTCCCATTTTACGGCTTCGGGCTGCACTCTAGGATCTGTGGGATGAAGATCCATCTCTAGAGTACTGTCCGATGATTCAGACAGCTCCTGTTCCGCCCCTCTTCTCTCTGAGTTGCGGGCCCAGTTCCACCTGGTCCTGGTCTTCTTGTACCTTGGTTCACTCACCTCGTTCTCTACTATAATAATAATAACTTTATTTGTATAGCACTTTTCATACAGAGGTTGCAGTTCAAAGTGCTTCACAACAGTAAAAAATATAGGCATAAGCGAGCATAAAAAAGATAGACAAGTAGCAAGGTATGGTAAATCAGTGTTTCACATTAGGATCTAGCATCCCAATAGGCTCTCTGTTTACAGTAATACAAATAATAAAAATAGTTTAAAATGATTCAGTTTAAAAATAGTCTAAAAATTATAAAATAGAACGGACATACAACAGGGTATTTAACATACAACAGCAGTGCATCAGTAAGAAGTCTTAAAATTACAGTGCATACAGCATAGAACCGACACATGAATTTGATAGGCAGTGGATAAAAGTAGGCAGGGTAAGAATAGTGCAGGTAAGTACAATTTATGTCAGGATATCCCTGATGTTTCATTGAAATGCCTGAGCACAGAGATAGGTTTTAAGCTGTCTTTTGAAGATGTCTAGCGAGTTGGCTTCCCTGATGTTTTGGGGTAGTTTGTTCCACAGTTTTGGGGCATAGTTGATAAAGGCTGCATTACCGATCCTCTTGACTGTTTCTGGGAGCCTCTAGTAGTCCAGCAGCTGATGATCGCAGTGTTCTTGCTGGCGTGTAATTTATTAGAGTGTTGGGGATGTAGCTAGGTTCCCTGTCCATTTAGAGCTTTGTATGTAAGGAGAAGGACCTTAAAGTCAATTCTAAATGTTACAGGAAGCCAGTGTAAAGTAGCTAAGACTGGACTAATGTGCTCTCTCCTTTTGGTTCTAGTTAGCAGTCGGGCTGCAGAGTTTTGGATAAGCTGAAGCCTCTCTGTGGTTTTCTTAGGGAGACCTGTGAAAAGTGCATTACAGTAGTCTAACCGGCTAGATATGAATGCATGAATTAGCTTCTCAGCATCGTTCTGATTAATAAATGGTCGTACTTTTGCTATATTTCTGAGATGGAAGAACAATGTTTTCGTTACTTTGCTAATATGAGAATTGAAGTTCAGTTCTGAATCTATGATAAGCCAGAGACTAGTGACCTCAGATTTGATCCAAGGGGTTAGTCCTCCCAGGTTCTTTATTAACGTTTCTTTTTTAGTTTTGGGGCCGATAATTAGAATTTCAGTTTTGTTCTCGTTTAGTTTCAGGAAGTTCTTACTAATCCATTTATTTATTGCCAGTAAGCAGTCTGTAATGGAGCTAATCGCTGTATCATTAGGTTCAGCAGATATGTACAGTTGTGTATCATCGGCATAGCTATGGAAATCTACATTATGTTCTCTGATGATATTACCCAGCGGTAACATGTAAAGGGAAAAGAGTAAAGGACCTAAGCAACTCCCTTGTGCAACTCCATAGTTGTTGTCGTATATATCAGACATGTGCTCTCCTAGTCTAACATAGAATTTCCTCCCTCTGATGTATGTTTTGAACCAGCCTAGCACATGTTCTGAGAAACCGACAAGGTTTTCAAGACGATCGATTAGAATATCGTGATCGATTGTATCAAATGCTGCACTGAGATATAGCAGGATAAGGATGGAGGTCTTATTCTCATCAGAGTTTAGCCTGAGGTCACTGATTATTTTGGTGAGGGCAGTTTTAGTGCTATGATATTTTCTGAATCCAGACTGAAATTCTTCTAAGATGTTGTTTTCTTCAAGAAAGGAATTTATTTGAACTGAAACTATCTTTTCAAGTACTTTGCTAATGAATGGTAGGTTGGATATTGGACGATAATTTGCCATATCATTACTATCCAAGTTAGGTTTTTTTAGTAATGGCTTTACAACTGCTGTTTTAAAGGCATCTGGGAAAATACCAGTTCTAAGGGAAGTGTTTATGATATCTAGCACAGGGCTTGTTAAAGAATAGTGCAAGTTCTTCACACTTAACCGCTGATGACTGAGGAGGTGTAGGGGCAGTGTTGAGTAGTAGATTAATAGTGGAAAAAAGGATTCTGGAGTTTCCAGCATTTTCTGTAATGATTTTAGAGAAGTAGTCTTTCCTTGCTAAGCGGATGGTTTTATTATAAGCAGTTAAAGCATCTTTGTATATATCACAGCATATGGTGGTTTTTGTTTTTCTCCATTTTCGCTCTGCTGCACGACATTTCCTTTTTTCTTTGTTGACCGCATTATAGTTCAGCCAGGGCGAGGCTCTGGTTTTTTTCTTTTTCATTTTTAGTGGAGCGACAGAATCTAATACAGATGACAGTGCATCATTGAGATTCTCTACCATTTCATTTAGAGAGCTGTCATGATTGTGTGGTTCATGTAGTCTGATAAGATTAATGAACTTTGATTCAGCCTTATCGTTTAGGAGCCTCTTTTGAACTATGATTTATTTTTTTGTTTTAGTAAGGGTTATTAGAGTATCAAAAAATATACAGTGATGGTCGGAGACAGGTAATTCAGTTATTGAGAAATGTTTTACGCTTAGCCCAGTTGTTGTTATAACTAAGTCTAATGTATTTCCAAGCTTGTGGGTTGCATTTGTTATATGTTGTGTTAGATCAAAGCTATCCAGTAGATTTTCTAGCTCTATAGTTTGAGTCTGTTTTCTTATTAAAATGGATGTTCAAGTCTCCATTTAGGATCACCTTATCATATCCGGTACCACATAATGAGATCAGTTCAGAGAGCTCCTGTATAAATATTGGTGAGTATCTGGGCGGTCGGTATATTGTGACGATAATGGTTGATTCTGTTTTGAGCTCAATGGCAAGATATTCCATTGACATGAACTCGCCTAGTTCCGTGATTCTAATCAGATCATTTACTAAAAATGTTTTATTATTCAGTGATCTGACATTTAGGAGGGCTAATTTTATTTGTTGGACTTCTTTAGAGGAGGTCTGCTTTGGCTTGACCTTGATGGCTTTGAGGTTAATAGCAGGTGAACGCATTGATGGTGTATATCTTTTATAGGTTTTACCATGCCATTGGCTGGTTAAGATTACCGGTATGTTTTGAAAGATGGCATGGTGTTTGTACTAATCATTTAATACCCTATTTGGTGCTAGCAGACTGTCCATCTCCTCTAGTGCGTTGTTGGGTCACATATGCTGTTCAGCATGATGAGCTGATTTGAT
Source organism: Notolepis coatsorum (assembly GCF_963971535.1). Lineage (NCBI taxonomy): Eukaryota > Metazoa > Chordata > Actinopteri > Aulopiformes > Paralepididae > Notolepis > Notolepis coatsorum. The sequence continues at coordinate 843,021 of NC_140174.1, read as the reverse complement.
TAGCTCTCTGAGACATTTGATCAAGCGGGTTGCTGGTGGTCATGATGGCCTTGTCTGGGGACAGGACGCCTTGTGCTCGTGCTTGTATCATGAGTTTGATGCCCTTGGAAGTCACTAAGGTATGACGTAGGTTTGCTGCTAGAAGCCTCGAACCAAGGTGGTTTGGGAAGAATCCATTCCTCTGAAAGCGTTCAGGATTATTCCAGAACACATTAAAAGTCAATGAAATTCAGTCCATGTGTAAGACAGGCAGATTCTAACCATGAATTAAAATTTAGGAGTAGACTAAAGGCTTCTTGTCCTCTGCGATAGCATGCAATTGGTCCACTGATGGATACATCCTGATAGTTGTCTAGTGTGTTCATTAAACAAGTGAAATCCTCTTTTCAATGTCTCTGTGCCCGTTTTCCTTCGCAGGATGTCAAACGATCCAGAGTGAATGAACATTTTTGTTATGTCGGACCCGATGAGTGTTGGAAGTCTTTCGGCCAGCTCTTTCACAGATGTGTTGTCTAGACATATTTTCTGTGTTTGCCATCTCCACATACCTTGTTGTGGAATCTCCAATCAGTATGCAGTCTGTTTTCTGTGTGAGGTTAGCATTTTTCTTTCCAACAGTTTTGGGGCCGTTTGTTTTTGGATTAGGCCTAGTCTGCCACAGTCCTGTGGCCTTGGTGAAGCCTCGCTAGCTGTACCACTAGCCTTCTCAATAGCCGGCATGTTCACGCTGGTCTCGTACCTTCGGTGTCGGCTACGCGACGTTCTCCTCGGCGCATGGTAGTCTCTTCGCTGTTAGCCGTTAGCTCAGTCTGGGTTGTGTTTGCTAGCCGCGTCGCTCGTGGCTGTTTTCCTCGTCGTCTCATCGTTAGCGTGTGCTCCGATGTGCCGGCTGTTAGCTTCGCTAGCATTAGCGTGCCAGCTGTTTGCTTCGCTAGTGTTAGCGTGAGCTCCCGTATTCCTGCTATTAGCGTCGTTAGCGTGAGCTCCGTTCCGCCCGCTGTTTGCTTCGCTAGCGTCGTTAGCCACGCTTCTAAGTCTCTTTGCTTTGGGTGTTGATATGCGTGTTTCCGAGAGTAGGTTGAAACTATTTCCTGGCGGTACCGGGGGTGAGGTAATAGTCGTGTTCCTGTTTCGTTTATTTCTCCTTTTATCCTTGACGGTGGTCCACTGCTTTGGTCTAGCTCCTTGCTTGTGCCAGGGACTGTCTTTTGGGTGGTGCTGTTCTGTAGCTAGCTTAGGCCAGGTCTCAATCATGGTATCGTTGGCTATATTTGTAGCTTCAAAAATAGAGTCAATGAGTCGCTCATCCTGTTGGATTTGGTGCAGGACAGAAACTCGAGCCTCCAGCTCTAAAATACTCTTACTCATCCTCAGGCAGCTAGTACATTCTGTGGGAGAGCTGAGTCCCGGCATCTTCCCTTATTTATTGTCTTTTCAGGTTAGGCTAAACTGAAGCTAAGCTAGGTACTTAGCTGGTAATGGTGAGTCTTGTTTTCTTTCAGCCGGGGTCTTTATGAAGTATTCTCGCCTTTCATAAATATCCTCTCCTTCAGCAGTGCCCGACATAGTCCTTTGTGTGTAGCTGATAAGACGGAGACTTCTTCATCTCGCTGGTCCTCCCACGGAGAGATCTTGCTACTCGTCCTTTCGGCGAAGTACTGCGGTCATAAATCTAAATAAATAAATTCACAGTTCTATCACCCTTGGTCTCTTGGGTGATGGTTGTTGGTCTGGAGACTCTGGGCTATCATACTGCTGGTACCACTCCAACGTCCCTGGCTGAGGGGGTCTCCTGGATTCAGCCATGCCATCACGTATTCTTCTGCTGGGTCATCCTAGAATCTTACCACCTTATTTACCGGACCTATAGGACCCGCTCTCTTACCCATTTCGGCTTTGGTCAGGTACAGATCCCCTCGTGAGGTCCAGTTTGTCCTGGCTGGGAAGGTTGGGATACTTGATTCTTCAGGTCTCTTGAAAGTATGTTGAGTTTTTAAGCAGATTTCTACATGATTTTAGGGTTTGACACCTGAATGAATATATATGAATATATTGGTGCTTCTTTACGTGGTAAGGCTTCTCTCATGTATGTGTTCACTGATGTAAGTTTCTCTCCTGTATGAATGTGCTGGTGTGTCTTTAAATTGAATGATCAAAATACATGTTTCCCCCACTGTCTTTAACTCAATGGACGCCACGGTCTAGCCCATATTTGTTCCTACTGTGCCAACGCTCTAAGCGATAGGGATGCGTGGTGGTGTTTGCAGGGCTATGTCTATATCAGGGGTCAGCAACCTTTTTGACATGGAGTGCCTGTTTGAAATATAGTTGTAACTAGTGTGCCTCAACAATATTCAATGCATCGTAATTTTTTTTTCTGATAATCAGGTATTTTTAATGATAATTTTTACATTATTACATCATTATTGTTATTGTTATTATTAACAATATTATTATGATGGTTGTATCAACCCTAAATCTGAGTTGGGGGGGGGGGGGGGGGAATGCAATGCAGACAAACAGCTGCATACAGTGCGACCATTTCACTCACATTTGCCCATTCATTTTTGGACACATCACACACCATCGGTGTGTGTACTGTACGTGTGCTGTCATAGCTCCACCTACATGCCTAATGGAGAACACCAGGAGACCACCAGGATGTGAATGGAGAGTGAATGTGATGTATATCGTGTAAATACGTTTTGATTGATCGCAAGACTACACTATAAAAAAAAATAGTAATAATAAGTTACCAGAACTTAAAAATATTGAGTTCAGTTACTGTGCATTAAGGTTTTCAGTTTTCAATCCATAATAAGTTAACAGAAAAATAAGTACACAACCACATTATTTCAACCTAATAAAACTATGTTTATTGTCATTGTGTTAAGAACACAAGTTGACTTGGTAATACTCACATTTTGAGTAAAAAAAATGGCTTTTAACATGTGCAATGTTCAATGAAATAGAAAAATAAATAATAAAAATTGTTGATTAATCCCACTGGTCACAATGGTGACCGTAATAATGTTTTTGTTATAAGGCTCTGCAAATGTTACTGAATGATGTAGCAATGTATTTCCAGCTAAATTGAAATAATAAACAAATAAAGGGTCTCAATTAAATATGTGGTAGTAAAAAGAACCTGTGGGAGGATTTCAACAAGATAAATGCGACAACAGTGCAAAATATTTCACTATAAAATTTCAGAGCAAAAAAAATATATATATACTTTTTTTTTTTTTTTTTTTTTTTTACTGCTGCCCCCTGTGCCTATGCAAATGCCCCCGCGTGCCTATGCAGGCACGCGTGCCTAAGGTTGCCTACCCCTGGTCTATATTATAGCTATGGATACAATACTATGGCTCATTTTACATCAACTATCTCTATCGTTCAATATGTGAAAAAGAATAAATGTGTTCATGCATACGTTCGCATGTTATACCGTGGTGAATATAAGTATAGTTTCAGAGTGATCCTGGCTAATCCCAGAAAACGGCGCTATGGAGCAATACGTGAAATTCCCAGTATCAGTGTCCATCGTGTCGCCAACATAATCCACCACAACACATGCATCGGGGGCATTTGACGCGTCTCAATGTGATCGGGCGAACCTCTCATAGATATCTCGGGTTTTCGGGGGTCCTGGCACTCAACGCATGGCGAGATAACCCAGGATATCTCGGGTCTGGCGTCCAAAGAGTTAAGGCTTCTCTCTTATATGATTACGCTGGTGTCTCTTTAAGTGTCCAGAATTACTGAAGCTCTTCTCACACTGGTCACAGTTATAGGGCTTCTCTCCTGTATGAGTGCGCTGGTGTGTCTTTAAGGCTCCAGAGGTACTGAAGCTCTTCTCACACTGGTCACAGTTATAGGGCTTCTCTCCTGTATGATTGCGCTGGTGTGTCTTTAAGGCTCCAGAGGTACTGAAGCTCTTCTCACACTGGTCACAGTTATAGGGCTTCTCTCCTGTATGAATGCGCTGGTGTAACTTTAAGGCTCCAGACTGACTGAAGGTCTTCTCACACTGGTCACAGTTATAGGGCTTCTCTCCTGTATGAATGCGCTGGTGACTCTTTAACTCTCCAGATTGATTGAAGCTCTTCTCACACTGGTCACAGTGGTAAGGCTTCTCTCCTGTATGAATGCGCTGGTGTGTCTTTAAGTTTCCAGAGGCACTGAAGCGCGATCCACATTGGTCACAGTAGTAAGGCTTATCTCCTGTATGAATACGCTGATGTAACTTTAAGGCTCCAGACTGACTGAAGGTCTTCTCACACTGGTCACAGTTATAGGGCTTCTCTCCTGTATGAGTGCGCTGGTGTCTCTTTAAGGGTCCAGAGTCACTGAAGCTCTTCTCACACTGGTCACAGTTATAGGGCTTCTCTCCTGTATGAAAGCGCTGGTGTCTCTTTAAGGCTCCAGCGGTACTGACGCTCTTCTCACACTGGTCACAGTGGTAAGGCTTCTCTCCTGTATGACTGCGCTGGTGTATCTTTAAGTTGGAGCTACTGAAGGTCTTCTCACACTGGTCACAGTTATAGGACTTCTCTCTTGTATGCTTCTCTCCTGTATGAATGCGCTGGTGTCTCTTTAAGTCTCCAGAGTTACTGAAGCTCTTCTCACACTGGTCACAGTTATAGGGCTTCTCTCCTGTATGAATGCGCTGGTGTCTCTTTAAGGCTCTAGAGGTACTGACGCTCTTCTCACACTGGTCACAGTTATAGGGCTTCTCTCCTGTATGAATGCGCTGGTGTTCCTTTAAGCCTCCAGAGCTACTGAAGCTCTTCTCACACTGGTCACAGTTATAAGGCTTCTCTCCTGTATGAATGCGCTGGTGTCTCTTTAAGTGGCTATATCTATTGAAGCTCTTCTCACATTGGTCACAGTTATAGGGCTTCTCTCCTGTATGATTATGCTGGTGTCTCTTTAAGTCTCCAGATTGCTTGAAGCTTTTCTCACACTGGTCACAGTTATAGGGCTTCTCTCCTGTATGAATACGCTGGTGTATCTTTAAGTGTCCAGATTTACTGAAGCTCTTCTCACACTGGTCACAGTTATAGGGCTTCTCTCCTGTATGAATGCGCTGGTGTATCTTTAAGTTGGTAGAGGTACTGAAGCTCTTCTCACACTGGTCACAGTTATAGGGCTGCTTCTCTCCTGTATGAATGCGCTGATGTATTAGAAAAGTGGCCTTTTTGATGAAGCTCTTCTCACACTGGTCACAGCAGTGAGGCCTTGACTCGTTCATATCTCTGCTTGTTGGGGAGCAATGCAGCAATTGTACCTGGAGAAGAGAGAAGTACACCAATGAAGAGTTCAGATTTTGTGTGTTTTGCATTCGTTCAGTTTGTATTTCTCAAGTTCTAACATCTTTTTATGCTCCAAATTTATTTGATGTGATCTAAAAGTGAATATACTCCAAGGGCGGTTATTGAAAACTGACCAACATTAATAAAATACTGAGATGAAATCCAACAGGCAGTTGGCTGCAATATGATATTGTGGTTGTATCTGTCCTTGTAACAATATCATTGTTGTTCCTAGTTTGTGTTGTTCTGGGGAGCAAGTAAGAGTTTAAGAGACACAGACCACCAGTACAGACAATTCAGTCTGAAATCATCTATTCAATGGAATGGACATTATATTAGCAATATCAATTACATGTCAATGAATCCATGTATTGTTTAGCAAAAGAGTATTGATCATTTGTTTGTAATATGTTGATCAGATCAAGATCATGAATTAAGATCACTTTTTGCCTGTTTCGTTCAACAGTCTTATAGTATCCAGCATATTGCCACCTATAACCTTTCAGTCTGCCCAGAACCAAGACAACTGTTGCAGCCTTGATGCTGCTCGTTAATCCTGTTGTGGCCTATGGCTGAAAGTAAAGGCAAAGGAGGAAAGACTTTATCTGTTGATTTGTTCACATCTGTCTGTCATAGTAGTTACATCATCTGTGCCCATACTTGATTGATTGATTGATTGAAAAGTGTATTAACAGATTGCAGAATGGGTACAGTACAGTACAGCTCAATACATACAATTGTTAAGGGGATGCAGACCAGAGAAAGACTTTCGTCTTGTTTACATCAGGGTCCCCCATTTTCAATTAATCATAACATATATGACATACATGACATACAGATAGGCAGTACTGCTACATCTATACATTTATGACATATCAGATTTGCAAATACAGTACTGTTTGTGATACAAAAGTGTCCAGAAAAAGAGTGTATATACATTTGGCGTAGAAACTGTACATTGGAGGAGGTTGGGTGGGTGGGGTGGGGTTGGGTGGGTTGGGTGAGGGCTGTACATTGGAGGTGGGGGGGGGGGGTTGGGTAGGGGACACACACACATTTTACACTGTACATTGGAATACTGACAAAGCCTTACTTGGTCATTTACTGTACAACTAGGTTAGGACATTTGTAGGGGCCAGTTTCGAATTGCAGTCTCACGTAGGTGTTTTTTGAGAGTGTTTTTGAAAGTGGGTAGTGATTCACATTCCTTTACAGCTTTAGGTAGGGCGTTCCACATTGATGTGGCATAATTGCGAAACGTGTTTAGTCCCTTGTTTGAGCCGAATCTGGGTTTTACATGATTTGTGGAGCTCCCTCTGGTGTTGTGATCGTGGTATTCACTGACCTTTGGGAAGTATTTTGACATGTACATGGGTACCTTGGTCGCGTAGTGTATCTTGTAGACCAGGCCCATTGCAAGTTGCTGTACTCTGTCGTCTACTCTAAGCCATCCTAGGTTGTCAAAGTGGGCAGGGGTGAGGTGGGTTCTAGGAGTTAGGTCAAGCAGTAGTCTGACTAGCTTGTTTTGAGATGTTTGTAATTTGTTTTTTAGTGCCTTTGAGGTGCTTTGGTACCATGAGGTGCAAGCATAGTCGTAGTACCCTTGAATGAGTGTTCCTGCTAGAGTCTTCAGGGTATTCTTTAGGGGTGCACCGATATATCGGTTGGGTATCGGTATCGGCCAATAAGTGCCTTGTTGACTGCTATCGGCCGATAAGCTCAAATGTGCCGATAGCAGTCGCCGATAAATACCCATCAATTTGTGTAGCGTCAAAAGGCAAAAAAAAAGTTCACTCGCGACCTACCTGCACAACGCCCGCCGTCCCCCACACACACAAGCTACTGCATCAGTTACTACTTATGATTAACAAGGCATTCGTTTTGTGGCATTAACGTTATATAGTTAGTGTAACTGAGGGGTACAATTCCCTGACTGTATTGAATAAGTATGGTATCATTAAACCACTACTGAGTTATGTACATTACTACTGGCCATACAGTACACATGTATATGAGATGAACACCCCCACAATAACTCACAAGAAATACTGTTTAGAATAATATTTATTAGAAGAGCACCAAGATTATCTTACATTACTTATCAAGATTGAGAGTTGCGCTTGTAAGGCGAAGAATGTGCATGAATAGGTCAAGAGCGTAAGTCCATGAGCATATTACGCAGGAGATAATTAATACCACCTGTATCATAAGAATTATATATGGTACACTAGTAGGTCAGCTGGAGATACTAAGGGGGTTCCCTCCGGTTGTAAGCCAGCAGGGGAGAGGATTTGTCGGTAGCAAAAGTCTGGATCAACGAGGAATAAGGAGACTCCAGGTACAGGAGACAGTGCAATAATCCCTTGATCCGTAGACAAAGCAACAGCTATTCTCCGGTGTGCAGTGCCGCATGGAGGAAAGCTAGCCAGCCTCAGAGTCCTAGAGGCGGGCTCGACGGTGCTCCTCACAGGGTAAATGCCACACGGTAGTGGGTATAGACGATTCTCCGCTCCAACAGCCACAGGACCAAAGCAAATATAATCCAGCCGAAAAGGGCTCTGTAGTCGTCGGTGTAGGTTATCCAGTGTACATATCCACACGGTTCTCGTCTAGGGCTCCTCGGATGACGGCACAAGGTTAGGCCGCCCAGCCTGGATAAGCACACTAGCTCGGTACGATGAAACGTTGGTAATGCTGGTCACTGTAGAACGGTAGCCGCACGATACACTATACATAATAGACTATTACTTAATAATAGAATAGGTCGAACTCGACGATACAGCGTTAAACTCCGACACTTCAGCTATCAATTCGCACGCGGTCTCAAGGCTCTATTTCGGGGCAAAACGGGCCCACTTCACAGCACGTTGCATCGTGGTGTGAGGCTTCAACTTGTTACTAAGATTACTGCTGTATTCACCTGCGCCGTATTTATACGTAAGGTGAACAATCTAGTACCAGCCTTATTTCTGTCTCGTATTCCTGCGCAGAACCGGGCATGTCCAGGCATGTCTTAGCGGTGACTTTGAACTAGACATTGGGGGGTATGGCCGTGGCGCCTAGGGGATCGCTGTCCAATAGGAGAACGAATATTATGGTCTGGCCTGTACTAGGTAAAGGGATATTCCGTGTATATGTACAAAGAATATACAAGGGATATCAGACGATATACAAATACTATACAATATATCTCAAGTAATAAATATATATATTCGGTTTAATCTGACCCTTTGTAACAGCCGCCTCCTAATTAGTCTGCACCTAATTAGATAAGCATAGACAGATTAACCGCACTGTCCACTACTCAATGCCCGTTGTGAGGAGTAGGGCAATTCACAAAGTCAGGGGGTCATGGTCGTCATCAAGAGTTTCCGTCGGTACCAGTGATCACTTTGCTTACGCGGCCGGCCGGCCACATAGCTCGGGGTAGTGACTGGTCGATAATCATGACGACTGTGCCTTCCGTCAAATTGTCTCTTTCTTTTACCCATTTCTGGCGGGTCTGTAGAGACGGTAGATAGTGGAGGAGGAAACTGTTCCAAAACTTGTCAGCCAATACTTGACTGTACCTCCACATTCTTCGGCCGTTCGCTTCTTCAGGTCTGTACACTGTCTGTGGGAGCGCGGGGTCCAGCCGCCCCATCAAGAGAGTGTTGGGGGTGACTGGGTCGACATCTGCTACATCACTTGAGACGTAACCGAGGGGCTTTGAGTTCAATACTCCCTCGATCTCCGTGAGGACTTCTTCCGCCACGGTCTGGGCCCCAAGCACGGCGTACAGGGCTGTCTTTATTGAACGTACTTCTCGTTCCCAAGTTCCACCGAAGTGAGGTGCATTCGGGGGGTTAAACTGGAAATCAATCTGAGAGGGAGCGAGGTGGGTCTTAAGTTCTGGGCCCATAGCTTGGAAGCTCTCTCTCAGCTCTCTTTCTCCGCCTTTGAAGTTTGTCCCGTGATCGGACAATAATATAGACGGTTTTCCTTTCCGCGATGTGAATCTCCGGAAGGCCATAAGGAATGAGTCTGTACTCATGGTTGGAAGGAGTTCTATCTGTATCGCTCGGGTGGTCATGCATTTGAATACAATACCCCACCGCTTCTCCGTCCCTCTTCCTTTCTTTACATACAGCGGGCCGAAACAGTCCATACCGGTGGAGTGAAAGGGCTTGTCGCAGAGTCGGAGGCGACAGGGGGGTAGGTCAGCCATCCGGGGTATACTGGGCTGTGCTCGCCACTTGCGACAGTCTAGACAGGTCCGCTGGAAGCGTCGTACTGCTTCTCTTCCTTGCAGTATCCAATAGCGACGTCTGATCTCCGCGAAGACTCTCTGCCCCGGCGTGGTGCACGTCCTCGTCGTATTTCTTTATGATGAGCTCTGTGACCTTGTGTCGGCTGTTTAAGACTATCGGGAACTTGACGTCATCTGTTAAGTCTGGGGCTCTCCTCAGACGACCACCCACTCTGATGAGATTATGGGCGTCGCTCTCAGGGGCCAAGTGGAGCAGTCTGCTGTCTGACGGGACTGACTTTGATCCCTGCAGACAGTCTAGCTCGTCGGGGAACGAGTCTCTTTGGGCTCGCTGTAGCAGAAGGAGTTCTGCTTCTTCGTAGTTAGCTGCATTAATGTCAGTAGTGGACGGAACCTCAGGGTGGTGCCACAGGAATGTCTTTAACTGCGCACTCTCAAGGGTGGGGCAGTCGTCTATGTTGGGATCTGTGGGGACTAGTGTGTGTGTCAACCCACAGAACATAGATTTCTTCTTCTCTGCCTCCTCTTCACTCGCCTCCCGTGGGGTGGGTGTAGGCCACTCTTCTTCCGGGAGCTTGAGGAACTCGGGACCGTCACTATAGAGAGTGTGAGGTCATCCAGGGACATTCCCTGTGTGATGACGTCGGCTGGGTTCTGCTTTGTGTCCACATACCTCCAGCATGCTGCTTCTGTTAAATCTTGGATCTCTGTGATTCTGACTCCCACGAAGACCTTGTATCTACACAAATCGGACTGGATCCATGTGAGTACGGTCATGGAGTCTGACCACAGGATTGTTCTTTGCACCGGGATGGTGAGTTCACGTTGGATTAACGTGGCGAGTTGCGCTCCTACTAGGGCTGCGCAGAGCTCTAGACGCGGGATAGATTGTTGCTTGCGGGGGGCTATTCTTGAGCGAGCCAGGATGAAGGCAGTATGTATTTCTCCTCCCTCCTCTCGGGCCCGCAAGTAGGCCACCGAACCGTAGGCTACTTTGGAGGCGTCGCTGAAGACGTGCAGGTCCATCTGACACGTCTCCGGCCTCACTGTGGGTGGGAAGTAGCTGCGGCGTATGTTGAAACCTGGGAGCGAGCTGAGTTCTGTCTCCCACTCTCTCCATGTGGAAGCAAGGTGGTCGGGTATGGGATCGTCCCAGCCCTGGTCCTTGTCCCATAGCGCTCGTACAATCATCTTTGCCCTGGTGGTGTAAGGTAGAATACATCCCAACGGGTCATATTGTCTGGCGAGTGTTCTGTATACACTCCGTCTTGTGGTCGGTAGTGAAATCGACCTTCCTTGCTCCTTGGTCAGGGGTGTGTGTCTATAATGGAGCGAGTCTGTTTTGAAGCGCCAGACTAGTCCTAATGTCATTTCTTGGGCTTCTCCTGGGATGGTCGCCATCCAGGTCTCGCTGCTTGCTGCCTTGTCCTCTGGGGAGAGGCTGCGCAATACTTGAGGGTCGCTGCTGGCCCACTGCCGGAGATCAAAGCCGCCTTTGATCAGAGAGGCGCGGAGCTTGAGTAGGAGGGCCTCGGCTTCTTCTGGCGTCGAGACGCTTTGCAGACAGTTGTCCACGTAGAAACTATTTCCTACACTTTGTCGGACCTCTTCATCAGCTGCTGGGTCCTCTGCGACGTGTTTTTGCAGTGCGAACGTAGCACAGCATGGGCTGCATGTGGTTCCGAAAGGGAGGACTTCCCATTGATAGATGGATGGTTGCTCATCCCCGATCCTCTCTCTCCATAAGAACCGCAGCAGGGGCTTGTCCTCTTCCACTAGTCGCACCTGCAGGAACATCCCTTTGATGTCGTCGCTGATGGCCACCTTGTTCTGGCGGAAACGTAGCAACACGCCTAGTAGAGAGGGGCCGAGTGTTGGGCCGGGCAAGAGCTCTTTATTCAGATTTTGTGATCCGATCTGGTAGCTGCAGTTAAACACAGTACGATCCTTGCCGTTGTGGTGGACTTTGTGGTGCGGCACGTACCATGATTCGGTCGTCTGATCGGCCTCTTTAATGTCAATTCTCTTTATGTGTCCCGCTGTGATTAGCTTGTCAATCTCAGCGCGGTACACAGTAGCTTGAGCGGGGTCTCTGGCTAGGCGCCGCTCTGTGTTCGATAGATACCGCTCCGTCGCTTCTTTTGGGGCGTGGAAGGTAGGCATACCCTCTCGCCTCAGGAGTGGAGTTGCGTATCTCATCACTCCGTTGACTTTGACTCTCTTTGTCCCCTGCTCGAGGAGGGCTATGGCATAAATGTCTTCCTTGGAATGAATGCGTTTCTTTTCGTTCTTAAAGGGCATTGTCTCTAGTGTCCATAGCCTCTCGACGTGCTGTAAGAGGGCGGTGTCTTCTTCTGTCACTCTGGAGTGGAGGCAGCGAGTGGCTGCTGTTCGGTTGAGAGACCTGGAGAGGGGGCCTTGTAGTGTCCATCCTAGGCGGGTCTCGACTGCTGCTGGACAGCCTCTGGGCCCAGTGTAGACCCGGTCCATCGGGACGATGAGGTGTGCGTGGTCGGATCCTATCAGCAGGGTCGGGGTGGCGCCGTCTATGAGCGGTATAGGTAGTTGACGCAGGTGCACGTATTTGTCCATCAGCTTGGCGATGGGGTAGGTGTACTGCGACAGGCCTATGTCTTGGCTGGTGAAAGCGTTAGTGATCCTATACCGTCTCTCTGGCTGCCCGCTTGCTGCGATAGTGAAGGAGACGTTCTCACCCTTGATCGTCTTCAGGTCTCTTCTTATAGTCCGAATCGTCATCGTTTCTTCGCTCCCCCGCAGCCCCAGCTGGGCCGCAGTGGACGCGAGGAGAAGGGTCTTTTCTGACCCATCATCAAGGACAGCGTAGGTGTCCATGACCTTGTCCTCGTAGCTCAACGTTACGCGGACCACCTTCAAGAGCACCCGGGCGCCCCCGCTGCTGGCGGGGTCAATGTACATAACACTTGCCTTTGTGCTGCTTGAGGGTGCGGGCTTTCTTCTGTTACTGTCATGTAAAACGTCCAAGTGGGCTCCGTCACACCGACTACACCTCTTCTTTAAGCGGCACTCGGCTGCCATGTGACTGCGCGCACAGCGGTAACAGCGGCGGTTGGACTTTATCCATTGACTCACCTCGTCGGCGGTCATCTTCTTGAACGTGTCACTGTCACAGTGTGACAGCCAGTGTTCCTTTTCGCAGTACTGGCATACAATCTTCCACTTCTCTTTCGTCGAGGGGGTGCTGTGGTTCTTGTTACGCGGTACCGATTCGGCTTGGTGCATGACGGTCACCAGCCTGCGGTTATCGTTTGATCTCCTAGGTCCCTCTCTGGAGCTTGGTACGCTCCGCACGAACGTATCCAGTCGTAGGCTGCTGACTTCTCTCGCCAGGAAGTCGGCCAGATCTAGGAGGGATGGCTCGGGACCGTTGGGATCACGGTGGTCCTTTTGCCGCCTGAAGCGCTCTCGTCGGGCGGGCGGAAGCTTCTCTAATATTCTTTCAACATTAGAGTTTGCGTACAGTTCGTGCCTACCCTTTTCCTTTTGTGCCCCCAGCATCCCTACCAGGGATTGTACCTTGATAGAGAGGTCATCTAATGAGCGATTGTCTGTGGCTGGGGGTAGACGGTCAATATTCCTTATCTCTTGTATTACGTAGTCCCATATGCGTCCATAACGTTGGTCGAGGGCTACTAGAGCCGCGGTGTATGGGGTACTTGAGTTGGAATATGCCAGCGCTATATTATGCGCTCTGGGCACCTTCAGGTGCTTGAGTAGGATAGCATACTTGTACGTCTCATCGGGGACATCGGACATCATTGTCTCTAAGCACATTCGTAGCTCTGTGTACTGTGCTCTGTTCTCGTGTGTGAAGTCCGGGAACGTCGGTGTGCCAAGGTACGATGCCATGGATGGCTGGCACATCGGTGAACGTTGGGGGAGAGGCCTCCTAGGCGAGTCTCCTCTTACGTGTCGTGGTGGGCTGGTACCTGGTGGGTACCAAGGCCCGGGTACCCAGGTGCTGTTCCTCGGGGCTGGTCGTGCGTCAGGCTCACCCGTGAGTTGAGTCGGGGGTCTGTAACGCAGGGCCTCGGGGGTAAAGCCTGGGCTGTACTGGACCTCCTGGTCCTGTGGAGTACGATGCTGCTGCTGGGCTTGACTTTCCTCCTCTTCTTCTGCCAGGTCTTCTAGATCCTGTAATAGTCTATTTAGTCTCTCAGCGGCGTAGGCCGGTTCTTCCCTGTTGCTGGGTCTCGCATGAACCGGTCGGGGAGGGGGTTCGGAGACGTGTATAGGCTCTTTCTGTTGGCCGGGCTCCGGGTCGCTTGATCGGGTAGGGGAGGGTGCCCTAGACCCTTGTCTTGACGAGGCCCTGGAGCTCCGTGCGGAGGGAGGGGGGGTTGCCCTGGCAATCAGTTGCTCCATTATCTGCGCTTGTAATCGGTCGCGCTCGGCTTCGCGCTTGATGTGAGCGAGGTCGCGCTCTGCTTCGCGCTGGGCTTGGGCTGCGTCGCGCTGTGCATTGGCGGCTTCGCGCTGTGCATCGGCGGCGGCGCGCTGGGCTTCGGCGCGGTCTCTTTCCATATTTTCTTCCGTCTGGAGGCGTCTGGTCTCCAGGCGTATGCGGTCTTCTTCACTCCTTTGCTGCGCCTGGAAGCGCTCTCGCTCGGTCGCAGAGTGTTCACGTTCACTAAGGGCTTGCGCTTGGAGTTGCGAGTGGAAGCGTTCTCTTTGGTCTGCAGATTGTTCGCGCTCACTCAGTTGTTGAGCCTGCAGGCGGTCTCTTTCCATGGTAGAGTGTTCGCGCTCACTTTGGTGTTGCGCGCGGAGGCGCTCTTGTTCCATGGAAGAATGTTCGCGCTCGCTAAGCGTCTGTGCTTGGAGTCGATCGCGTTCAGTGGAGGCTGCCAGGGTGGCGATAAATGCCTGCGCCAGCATCTTGTCCGCCTCGCTGGGGGAAGACACTGATGGAGGTGATCGGCTTCTGGCAGTACTCGTTGGAGATCGGTTCTCCTGTCGCGCTCCGAGGAGGTCCATCTCCTGGGTGCGCGTCTCTTCTGGTGGTGGGTCGGGTTCCGTCCCTGGAGGGCTTTCTTTATCCTGGAGCTCTCCGGGGACTATCCCGTTGACGTTGGCGGGGGGTAAAGTCATGTCATGTCCCTCCTGGTCCCCCCCGTGAGCTTGGTCAGTTACGTTAGAACCCACTAGGGTCTCTACTGGCAGGGTCGCCTGGTCGGTAGGGTTTGACATACTTTTACTATCCGCTTTTTCCGCGTTTTAACGTCTGTATAAAGCTAGGTAGTAGACTGGTAGCGTAGTCCTCTAGGTAAAGAGGTGGCTGCCGTCTGCGCTCCGGGCGATCTAGCTTAGGAGAACCGTTTGTGGAGTGTTCATCGCTGGCCATGTCAATATTAATATTATATTAATATTACGCTAATTACCTCCGGCTCGAAGGACCAATTGTAACTGAGGGGTACAATTCCCTGACTGTATTGAATAAGTATGGTATCATTAAACCACTACTGAGTTATGTACATTACTACTGGCCATACAGTACACATGTATATGAGATGAACACCCCCACAATAACACGGCTTCACAAGAAATACTGTTTAGAATAATATTTATTAGAAGAGCACCAAGATTATCTTACATTACTTATCAAGATTGAGAGTTGCGCTTGTAAGGCGAAGAATGTGCATGAATAGGTCAAGAGCGTAAGTCCATGAGCATATTACGCAGGAGATAATTAATACCACCTGTATCATAAGAATTATATATGGTACACTAGTAGGTCAGCTGGAGATACTAAGGGGGTTCCCTCCGGTTGTAAGCCAGCAGGGGAGAGGATTTGTCGGTAGCAAAAGTCTGGATCAACGAGGAATAAGGAGACTCCAGGTACAGGAGACAGTGCAATAATCCCTTGATCCGTAGACAAAGCAACAGCTATTCTCCGGTGTGCAGTGCCGCATGGAGGAAAGCTAGCCAGCCTCAGAGTCCTAGAGGCGGGCTCGACGTGGCTCCTCACAGGGTAAATCCCACACAATTGTGGGTGTAGGCGATTCTCCGCTCCATCAATTACAGGACCAAAAGCAAATATAATCCAGCCGAAAAGGGCTATGCAGTCGTCGGTAGGTTATCCAGTGTACATGATCCACACGGTCCTCGTCTAGGGCTCCTCGGGTGAAAGCGCCAGGGTAAGCAGCCCAGCCTGGATAAGCACACTAGCTGGTACGAGGAAACGTTGGTGATGCTGGTCACTGTAGAACGGTAGCCGCACGATACACTATACATAAATAGACTATTACTGACTTAATAGAATAGGTCGAACTCGACGGTACAGCGTTAAACTCTGATACTTCAGTTATTAATTCGCACGCGGTCTCAATGCTCTATTTGGGGCCAAACAGGCCATACTTCACCGCACGTTGTATCGTGGGTGAGGCTTCAACTTATTGGGTAACTCTACTTCTGTATTCACCTGCGCCGTATTTATACGTTAGGTGAACAAACTAGTACCAGCTTTATTCCTGTCTCATATCCTTGCGCAGAACCGTTCATGTCCAGGCAAGTCCTTGGCGGTGACTTTGAACCAGACCTTGGAGGTATGGCAATGGCGCCCAAGGGACCGCTGTCCAATAGGAGAACGAAATATTATGGTCTGTACTAGGCTAAAGGGATATTCCGTGTATATGTACAAGGAATACACAAGGGATATCAGACGATATACAAATACTATGCAATATATATCAAGTAATAAATATATATATTCGGTTTAATCTGATCCTTCGTAACAGCTTTGTTTTATTATAACATTTGTTGCAGTAAAATCATTATGTCTCATTTGGTCATGATGTGGAGCGCCGGTCGGCGGGCCGGGCAGCTAACGTAGCTACGTTAAGTGTGTTCTGCTCTCGCAAACAGAACAATGGCGGCATGCCCGAAAGTAGAAAAATTAATAAACGCTTGCCGATTGGTGGTAAGGACAGCAGGAGGTGGGTGCTAGCGGTGTGGCGTAATTGGCCGAATCGACTGTCAATCAAAATGGTTCCATTGCATTGGTTGAAAGCTCTGGTTGAGAGAATAGTATCCCGCTGCAGGCCGCAAGAATGGTTCCATTGCATTGATTGAAAGCTCTGGTTGAGAAAATAGTATCCCTCTGCAGGCCGCAAGACGATACTGGGAGAGAGATAGTGATACCATAAACATATTTCTTGATGTTTCCTTTTTTTAAGTAAGTAAAGAGGCCTACAAATACAAACATACACATACAAATATACAGTAGTTTCATTAAAAAAAAGAAAAAAGAAAAAGAAAATAAAAGAAAATTACAAATACTTATATACAAATATCGGTATCGGCCGATAGTGTTAGTTGAACAATCGGTATCGGTATCGGCGGCCAATTTTCATATCGGTGCATCCCTAGTATTCTTGTTTACCAGAGAGGAGATCCGGTACAAGAATCGCATTCGTTGGTTGACTTTTTTTATTACATTGGATGCCATTTTGTCACAGGAAAGATTAGCCTCTAGGATGGAACCCAGGTAGGTAATTTCATCTTTCCTTGTGATAATATTGTCACCCACTGCAACCGAGAAGCCGTCGGTCTTGCTGAGTTTGTTATTTGAACCGAAGAGAATGGACTCTGTTTTGCCCATGTGTAATGATAGTTTCAATAGGGTCCAGCTGCAGACTCGGAGCCTCGAGGTCCAGATTGGTACTTCCGACCGCCACAGGACTTCCGACCGCCACAGGACTAATGCGGAAGTATCTCGAAGTACGTCTGACGTATCTCGAATTACGTCTGACGTTTCTCTTCATAAAATAATATAAAATCAGCAGCATGGGGAGGGCCGGGGGGAGGGGAGGTACAGGTAGTAGAAGACAGAGGTACAGGTCACATAATTATAGTACAGTGGAGAAGTAAAAATGGAATAAAAAGGCAGTGTAAACAATATACAATATTATTAACTCTAATAATAACACGCCTCGCGGGCTCATTATAATACGAGTCACATACTTATAGTACAGTGGAGAAGTAAAAATGGAATAAAAAGGCAGTGTAAACAATATACAATATTATTAACTCTAATAATAACACGCCTCGCGGGCTCATTATAATACGAGAGCCGTGGGTCTGCATTGTATAGAGCGGATCCCCCGGCCGTATTCAAGCGCTGGAGCGCTTTGCGATGGATCAAACTGTATTAATATAGTAGTAATAATAGTAGTTGGCTAGTTGCGCGCTTCTGGCCACCTCCCGCAGTGCGCGCATACACACATACTGTCTGTAGCTATACAGTACGTGCAAAATTAATTGTCAAGAGCCTCATCTCATCTGGCTCTGCAAATAGATCTAGAGTCTGAATATCATATAATAGCCTGCTGATGATCTCTCTCTCGAGTCAAATCCATTCTGAGAACGGAATGCAGTGCCCGCGACGAGGGTCTTGATTGATTGATTGATTGATTGATTGATTGAAAATTGTATTAACAGATCATGCTGGACCTACAAAAGGCCTTTGACACTGTCAATCACTCCATTCTTGATTGAACATTTTATTAACAGATTGCAGAATGGGTACAGTACAGTACAGCTCAATACACACAATTGTTAAGGGGATGCAGACCAGAGAAAGACTTTCGTCTTGTTTACATCAGGGTCCCCCATTTTCAATTCATCAGGACATATATGACATACCAGATTTGCAAATACAGTATTGTTTGTGATACAAAAAGAGTCCAGAAAAGAGAGTATATACATTTGACGTAGAAACTGTACATTGGAGGAGGTTGGGTAGGTGGGGGGGGGGGGACTGTACATTGGAGGTGGTTGGGGGGGGGGGGGGTCGGGTAGGAGGGGTGGGGGGGGGGACACACACTGTACAACTGTACAAGCAAAACTGTACATTGGAATATTGACAACCATACTTGGTCATTTACTGTACATTGGAGGGGGTTGGGTTACAACACAGGAGCAGAGTATAAACAACAGTACAGTACTGTTTCTCATTCCTGTACTGTTGTTTATACTCTGCTCCTGTGTTGTAACCCAACCCCCTCCAATGTACAGTAAATGACCAAGTATGGTTGTCAATATTCCAATGTACAGTTTTGCTTGTACAGTTGTACAGTGTCCCCCACCCCTCCTACCCGACCCCCCCCCAAGGCGAAAGTCTTTCTCTGGTCTGCATCCCCTTAACAATTGTGTGTATTGAGCTGTACTGTACCCATTCTGCAATCTGTTAATAAAATGTTCAATCAAGAATGGAGTGATTGACAGTGTCAAAGGCCTTTTGTAGGTCCAGCATGATCTGTTAATACAATTTTCAATCAATCAATCAATCAATCAATCAATCAATCAATCAAGACCCTCGTCGCGGGCACTGCATTCCGTTCTCAGAATGGATTTGACTCGAGAGAGAGATCATCAGCAGGCTATTATATGATATTCAGACTCTAGATCTATTTGCAGAGCCAGATGAGATGAGGCTCTTGACAATTAATTTTGCACGTACTGTATAGCTACAGACAGTATGTGTGTATGCGCGCACTGCGGGAGGTGGCCAGAAGCGCGCAACTAGCCAACTACTATTATTACTACTATATTAATACAGTTTGATCCATCGCAAAGCGCTCCAGCGCTTGAATACGGCCGGGGGATCCGCTCTATACAATGCAGACCCACGGCTCTCGTATTATAATGAGCCCGCGAGGCGTGTTATTATTAGAGTTAATAATATTGTATATTGTTTACACTGCCTTTTTATTCCATTTTTACTTCTCCACTGTACTATAATTATGTGACTCGTATTATAATGAGCCCGCAAGGCGTGTTATTATTAGAGTTAATAATATTGTATATTGTTTACACTGCCTTTTTATTCCATTTTTACTTCTCCACTGTACTATAATTATGTGACCTGTACCTCTATGTCTTCTACTACCTGTACCTCCCCTCCCCCCGGCCCTCCCCATGCTGCTGATTTTATATTATTTTATGAAGAGAAACGTCAGACGTAATTCGAGATACGTCAGACGTACTTCGAGAACTTCCGCATTAGTCCTGTGGCGGTCGGAAGTCCTGTGGCGGTCGGAAGTACCAATCTGGACCTCGAGGCTCCGAGTCTGCAGCTCGACCCTACTCGATAGTTTGTTGTCGGCGAGCCATATGCAGATTTTGCCTAGTTCCGAGCTGAGGGCTTTTTCAACCTGTAACTTGTTCTTGTCAGAGACCAGCAGGGCTGAGTCGTCCGCAAACAGGAACAAGTTATTTAGATCCATTATGCTTATGTCGATCTGATAAACATATTAATTAAAAACAAATGATCAATAGGCTACTCTTGGGCTAAACAATACATCCGTATTAATTGTCATTCACACTATCAAACAGCAGCTTTCTTTCAGTGATTGTTTACTACACATTTGTATCCCAGCAGCTCTTTTCTTTTTGACCAATCCTTTGACAATGAGTGTCTTTACAGCTGCATAGAGCTATCAGAGGTAGCTTCCAGTATCCAGAGAAATGTAATATTTTATTGCGAAGAGAATAACGTTGTTGCAGATGCTAGCAGTTAGTCGAGATGGTAAAATACTACAAATGTAAAACATTTTAGCTGAGAGGGAATATGTTTTGCAATTTGTTTAAAAGTTTTGCAAAAGTTAGGTATGGTGTTAGGTATGGACATAAGGTTTTAAAAAAATCACTGCATACAACTTGGGGTAGCCGCCTGGTGGCCTGTAGGCATAAAATCCAATATGGCCGCCGTCAGAAAGAGAACATGTCATATCTCAGCTCCTATTAGAACTAGATCCTCGTATGATATCACTTTGTTTGTTGGTGCAAGGGATCAATTTCTGAAGTAATTATTACATCTCAAGGTCATTGTAAAGGTCAAAAATGTCAGCCAGCGTGAGACAATCCCTCTCCAGGATCAACGCTCGCAAAGCTGGGGGCCCAGACAACATACCCGGGCGGGTGCTGAAAGACTGCAGCGGAGCTCACTGATGTCTTCACAGACATCTTTAACACCTCCCTGAGCCACGCCGCTGTCCCCACATGCTTCACAGACATCTTTAACACCTCCCTGAGCCACGCCGCTGTCCCCACATGCTTCACAGACATCTTTAACACCTCCCTGAGCCACGCCGCTGTCCCCACATGCTTCACAGACATCTTTAACACCTCCCTGAGCCACGCCGCTGTCCCCACATGCTTCACAGACATCTTTAACACCTCCCTGAGCCACGCCGCTGTCCCCACATGCTTCACAGACATCTTTAACACCTCCCTGAGCCACGCCGCTGTCCCCACATGCTTCACAGACATCTTTAACACCTCCCTGAGCCACGCCGCTGTCCCCACATGCTTCACAGACATCTTTAACACCTCCCTGAGCCACACCGCTGTCCCCACATGCTTCACAGACATCTTTAACACCTCCCTGAGCCAAGCCGCTGTCCCCACATGCTTCAGACATCTTTAACACCTCCCTGAGCCACGCCGCTGTCCCCACATGCTTCACAGACATCTTTAACACCTCCCTGAGCCAAGCCGCTGTCCCCACATGCTTCACAGACATCTTTAACACCTCCCTGAGCCACGCCGCTGTCCCCACATGCTTCACAGACATCTTTAACACCTCCCTGAGCCACGCCGCTGTCCCCACATGCTTCACAGACATCTTTAACACCTCCCTGAGCCACGCCGCTGTCCCCACATGCTTCAGACATCTTTAACACCTCCCTGAGCCACGCCGCTGTCCCCACATGCTTCAGACATCTTTAACACCTCCCTGAGCCACGCCGCTGTCCCCAATTGCTTCAGACATCTTTAACACCTCCCTGAGCCACGCCGCTGTCCCCACATGCTTCACAGACATCTTTAACACCTCCCTGAGCCACGCCGCTGTCCCCACATGCTTCACAGACATCTTTAACACCTCCCTGAGCCACGCCGCTGTCCCCACATGCTTCAGACATCTTTAACACCTCCCTGAGCCACGCCGCTGTCCCCACATGCTTCACAGACATCTTTAACACCTCCCTGAGCCACGCCGCTGTCCCCACATGCTTCAGACATCTTTAACACCTCCCTGAGCCACGCCGCTGTCCCCACATGCTTCACAGACATGTTTAACACCTCCCTGAGCCATGCCACTGTCCCCACATGCTTCACAGACATCTTTAACACCTCCCTGAGCCATGCCACTGTCCCCACATGCTTCAAAGACACTACCATCATCCCGGTCCCAAAGAAGGCTTCTCCAGCTGCTACAATGACTACCGTCCCGTTGCTCTGACACCCATCATCATGAGGTGCTTTGAACGGCTAGTCATGCAACACATTAAATCCACCCTCCCTCCATCCCTCCCTGGACCCCTCCCAGTTTGCATATCAGGCCAACCGGTCCACCGATGATGCAATCTCCACTGCCCTCCACTCAGCTCTCACCCATCTGGACACTAAGGACTCAAACGCCAGGATGCTGTTCATAGACTTTAGTTCAGCCTTCAACACCATCCTCCCCCAACAGCTGATAGAGAAGCTGGACCTGCTGGGGCTGAGCACCTTGACGTGGGGCTGGGCGATATGGCCAAACATTTTATCATGAATAACCATATGATAATGTTATCATATCACTCCATATCCATAATTATCCATATTGTTATCAGTATAACATTTATTTATTTTAAATTTTTTTAACAACAAATGTATGTTTATTTTGCAGCAATTCTTTGTCGTTGCCGCCATCTTTAGTGTTACAGCCCCCCACACTCCATCTTTAGTGTTACAGCCCCTCACACTCCATCTTTAGTGTTACAGCCCCTCACACTCCATCTTTAGTGTTACAGCCCCTCACACTCCATCTTTAGTGTTACAGCCCCTCACACTCCATCTTTAGTGTTACAGCCCCCCACACTCCATCTTTAGTGTTACAGTCCCTCACACTCCATCTTTAGTGTTACAGCCCCTCACACTCCATCTTTAGTGTTACAGCCCCCCACCCCTCTGGTTCTCAGGCTCCATCTTTAGTGTTACAGCCCCCCACCCCTCTGGTTCTCAGGCTCCATCTTTAGTGTTACAGCCCCCCACCCCTCTGGTTCTCAGGCTCCATCTTTAGTGTTACAGCCCCCCACCCCTCTGGTTCTCAGGCTCCATCTTTAGTGTTACAGCCCCCCACCCCTCTGGTTCTCAGGCTCCATCTTTAGTGTTACAGCCCCCCACCCCTCTGGTTCTCAGGCTCCATCTTTAGTGTTACAGCCCCCCACCCCTCTGGTTCTCAGGCTCCATCTTTAGTGTTACAGCCCCCCACCCCTCTGGTTCTCAGGCTCCATCTTTAGTGTTACAGCCCCCCACCCCTCTGGTTCTCAGGCTCCATCTTTAGTGTTACAGCCCCCCACCCCTCTGGTTCTCAGGCTCCATCTTTAGTGTTACAGCCCCCCACCCCTCTGGTTCTCAGGCTCCATCTTTAGTGTTACAGCCCCCCACCCCTCTGGTTTGAAAGCGAAAGTAACCCGGCTTCTCTGCTGGCTGTGGCTCCAGGGGAGTTGAACAGTTCTGGCTCTGCTCGTTTCTTTTCCATCTTTTGGCTCTTTTTTGGTGGACAAACCACCGCACATGTGCACCGTGACTGGATTTAATTATCGATCGATATCGATTATTAAAATATATCGCGATAATTATCGTTATCGTTTTATCGCCCAGCCCTACCTTGACGTGCAACTGGCTGCTGGACTTCCTGACCGGGAGACCACAGGCAGTTGGGGTCGGCAACAACACATCCAGCACCATCATCCTGAACACTGGGGTCCCAAGGGTGCTGCTCAGCCCCCTACTCTTCACATCCAGCACCATCATGCTGAACACTGGGCCCCCAAGGGTGCTGCTCAGCCCCCTACTCTTCACATCCAGCACCATCATCCTGAACACTGGGGTCCCAAGGAAGCTGCTCAGCCCCCTACTCTTCACATCCAGCACCATCATCCTGAACACTGGGGTCCCAAGGAAGCTGCTCAGCCCCCTACTCTTCACACTACTGACCATCATGCTGAACACTGGGCCCCCAAGGGTGCTGCTCAGCCCCCTACTCTTCACATCCAGCACCATCATCCTGAACACTGGGCCCCCAAGGGTGCTGCTCAGCCCCCTACTCTTCACATCCAGCACCATCATGCTGAACACTGGGCCCCCAAGGAAGCTGCTCAGCCCCCTACTCTTCACATCCAGCACCATCATGCTGAACACTGGGCCCCCAAGGAAGCTGCTCAGCCCCCTACTCTTCACATCCAGCACCATCATGCTGAACACTGGCCCCCAAGGGTGCTGCTCAGCCCCCTACTCTTCACACTACTGACCCACGACTGCACACCAACACACAACACCAACCTCTTCGTCAAGTTTGCGGACGACACAACTGTGGTGGGGCTCATTGACAACAATGACGAGTCTCACTACAGGGACGAGGTGAGCCGACTGACCACGGGGTGCGGGAACAACAACCTCATTCTCAATGTGGAGAAAACAGAGGAGGTTGTTGTCAACTTCCGGAGAGCGCACACCCAGCACCCTCCACTGACCATCAACACCCAGCACCCTCCACTGACCATCAACACCCAGCACCCTCCACTGACCATCAACACCCAGCACCGTCCACTGACCATCAACACCCAGCACCCTCCACTGACCATCAACACCCAGCACCCTCCACTGACCATCAACACCCAGCACCCTCCACTGACCATCAACACCCAGCACCCTCCACTGACCATCAACACCACCCAGCACCCTCCACTGACCATCAACAGTGCGGTGGTGGAGAGAGTGAGCAGCACCAAAGCCCTGGGTGGGCACATCACTGAGGACCTCTCTCTCCTGGAACACCAACACCACATCACAGAGGACCTCTCTCTCCTGGAACACCAACACCACATCACAGAGGACCTCTCCTGGAACACCAACACCACATCAGAGGAACTCTCTCTCCTGGAACACCAACACCACATCACTGAGGACCTCTCCTGGAACACCAACACCACATCACAGAGGACCTCTCTCTCCTGGAACACCAACACCACATCTCAGAGGACCTCTCTCTCCTGGAACACCAACACCACATCACAGAGGACCTCTCCTGGAACACCAACACCACATCACAGAGGACCTCTCTCTCCTGGAACACCAACACCACATCACAGAGGACCTCTCTCTCCTGGAACACCAACACCACATCACAGAGGACCTCTCCTGGAACACCAACACCACATCACAGAGGACCTCTCTCACCTGGAACACCAACACCACATCACTGAGGACCTCTCTCTCCTGGAACACCAACACCACATCACAGAGGACCTCTCCTGGAACACCAACACCACATCACAGAGGACCTCTCTCTCCTGGAACACCAACACCACATCACAGAGGACCTCTCTCTCCTGGAACACCAACACCACATCACAGAGGACCTCTCTCTCCTGGAACACCAACACCACATCACAGAGGACCTCTCTCTCCTGGAACACCAACACCACATCACAGAGGACCTCTCTCTCCTGGAACACCAACACCACATCACAGAGGAGCTCTCCTGGAACACCAACACCACATCACTGAGGACCTCTCTCTCCTGGAACACCAACACCACATCACAGAGGACCTCTCCTGGAACACCAACACCACATCACTGAGGACCTCTCTCTCCTGGAACACCAACACCACATCACTGAGGACCTCTCCTGGAACACCAACACCACATCACAGAGGACCTCTCCTGGAACACCAACACCACATCACAGAGGACCTCTCTCTCCTGGAACACCAACACCACATCACAGAGGACCTCTCTCTCCTGGAACACCAACACCACATCACAGAGGACCTCTCTCTCCTGGAACACCAACACCACATCACAGAGGACCTCTCTCTCCTGGAACACCAACACCACATCACAGAGGACCTCTCCTGGAACACCAACACCACATCACAGAGGACCTCTCTCTCCTGGAACACCAACACCACATCACAGAGGACCTCTCTCACCTGGAACACCAACACCACATCACTGAGGACCTCTCTCTCCTGGAACACCAACACCACATCACAGAGGACCTCTCTCTCCTGGAACACCAACACCACATCACAGAGGACCTCTCTCTCCTGGAACACCAACACCACATCACAGAGGACCTCTCCTGGAACACCAACACCACATCTCTCCTGGAACACCAACACCACATCACAGAGGACCTCTCTCTCCTGGAACACCAACACCACATCACAGAGGACCTCTCCTGGAACACCAACACCACATCACTGAGGACCTCTCTCTCCTGGAACACCAACACCACATCACTGAGGATCTCTCCTGGAACACCAACACCACATCACAGAGGACCTCTCTCTCCTGGAACACCAACACCACATCACTGAGGACCTCTCTCTCCTGGAACACCAACACCACATCACTGAGGACCTCTCTCACCTGGAACACCAACACCACATCACAGAGGACCTCTCTCTCCTGGAACACCAACACCACATCACTGAGGACCTCTCTCTCCTGGAACACCAACACCACATCACTGAGGACCTCTCTCACCTGGAACACCAACACCACATCACTGAGGACCTGTCCTGGAACACCAACACCACATCACAGAGGACCTCTCCTGGAACACCAACACCACATCACAGAGGACCTCTCTCTCCTGGAACACCAACACCACATCACAGAGGACCTCTCTCTCCTGGAACACCAACACCACATCACTGAGGACCTCTCTCTCCTGGAACACCAACACCACATCACAGAGGACCTCTCTCTCCTGGAACACCAACACCACATCACAGAGGACCTCTCTCTCCTGGAACACCAACACCACATCACAGAGGACCTCTCTCTCCTGGAACACCAACACCACATCACTGAGGACCTCTCCTGGAACACCAACACCACATCACTGAGGACCTCTCTCTCCTGGAACACCAACACCACATCACAGAGGACCTCTCCTGGAACACCAACACCACATCACAGAGGACCTCTCTCTCCTGGAACACCAACACCACATCACTGAGGACCTCTCTCTCCTGGAACACCAACACCACATCACTGAGGACCTCTCCTGGAACACCAACACCACATCACAGAGGACCTCTCTCTCCTGGAACACCAACACCACATCACTGAGGACCTCTCCTGGAACACCAACACCACATCACTGAGGACCTCTCTCTCCTGGAACACCAACACCACATCACAGAGGACCTCTCTCTCCTGGAACACCAACACCACATCACAGAGGACCTCTCCTGGAACACCAACACCACATCACAGAGGACCTCTCTCTCCTGGAACACCAACACCACATCACTGAGGACCTCTCTCTCCTGGAACACCAACACCACATCACAGAGGACCTCTCTCTCCTGGAACACCACATCACAGAGGACCTCTCTCTCCTGGAACACCAACACCACATCACAGAGGACCTCTCTCTCCTGGAACACCAACACCACATCACTGAGGACCTCTCTCTCCTGGAACACCAACACCACATCACTGAGGACCTCTCTCTCCTGGAACACCAACACCACATCACAGAGGATCTCTCCTGGAACACCAACACCACATCACAGAGGACCTCTCTCTCCTGGAACACCAACACCACATCACAGAGGACCTCTCTCTCCTGGAACACCAACACCACATCACAGAGGACCTCTCCTGGAACACCAACACCACATCACAGAGGACCTCTCCTGGAACACCAACACCACATCACAGAGGACCTCTCTCTCCTGGAACACCAACACCACATCACAGAGGACCTCTCTCTCCTGGAACACCAACACCACATCACAGAGGACCTCTCTCTCCTGGAACACCAACACCACATCACAGAGGACCTCTCTCTCCTGGAACACCAACACCACATCACAGAGGACCTCTCTCTCCTGGAACACCAACACCACATCACAGAGGACCTCTCTCTCCTGGAACACCAACACCACATCACAGAGGACCTCTCTCTCCTGGAACACCAACACCACATCACAGAGGACCTCTCTCTCCTGGAACACTAACACCACATCACAGAGGACCTCTCTCTCCTGGAACACCAACACCACATCACAGAGGACCTCTCTCTCCTGGAACACCAACACCACATCACTGAGGACCTCTCTCTCCTGGAACACCAACACCACATCACAGAGGACCTCTCTCTCCTGGAACACCAACACCACATCACTGAGGACCTCTCCTGGAACACCAACACCACATCACAGAGGACCTCTCTCTCCTGGAACACCAACACCACATCACTGAGGACCTCTCTCTCCTGGAACACCAACACCACATCACAGAGGACCTCTCCTGGAACACCAACACCACATCACTGAGGACCTCTCTCTCCTGGAACACCAACACCACATCACAGAGGACCTCTCTCTCCTGGAACACCAACACCACATCACAGAGGACCTCTCTCTCCTGGAACACTAACACCACATCACAGAGGACCTCTCTCTCCTGGAACACCAACACCACATCACAGAGGACCTCTCTCTCCTGGAACACCAACACCACATCACTGAGGACCTCTCTCTCCTGGAACACCAACACCACATCACAGAGGACCTCTCCTGGAACACCAACACCACATCACAGAGGACCTCTCTCTCCTGGAACACTAACACCACGTCACTGAGGACCTCTCTCTCCTGGAACACCAACACCACATCACAGAGGACCTCTCCTGGAACACCAACACCACATCACAGAGGACCTCTCTCTCCTGGAACACCAACACCACATCACAGAGGACCTCTCCTGGAACACCAACACCACATCACTGAGGACCTCTCCTGGAACACCAACACCACATCACTGAGGACCTCTCCTGGAACACCAACACCACATCACTGAGGACCTCTCTCTCCTGGAACACCAACACCACATCACAGAGGACCTCCCTCTCCTGGAACACCAACACCACATCACTGAGGACCTCTCTCTCCTGGAACACCAACACCACATCACAGAGGACCTCTCTCTCCTGGAACACCAACACCACATCACTGAGGACCTCTCTCTCCTGGAACACCAACACCACATCACAGAGGACCTCTCTCTCCTGGAACACCAACACCACATCACTGAGGACCTCTCCTGGAACACCAACACCACATCACTGAGGACCTCTCTCTCCTGGAACACCAACACCACATCACTGGCCAAGAAAGCTCAACAGCGCCTCTACTTCCTCCAAAATGAGAAGAGCTGGAGCCTCCGTGCCCATCCTGTGCTCCTTCTACCGGGGGGGGCACCATCGAGAGACCAGGAGCAGCAGACAGAGACCAGGACCAGCAGACTGAGAGACCAGGACCCCCCCCCCCCCTCTCTACACCAGGCTGTCAGGAAGCTGAACTCTCTCCCCGCTCTCACTCTGCCATAGTGGGGGGAAATATCGATACAGTATAGTATCGCAATACTTTGCGTGGCGATACAAGGACGTCAAGTATCGTTATTTTATTATGCAAATATTCTATTTTTATAAGGGAGTGGCATTGTTCATTTCAATACCTGTAATAGTACACACACACACACACACACACAGTTAAGTTGGAATATGACTGTAATACAAACAGTTCAGTTTGTCAGGTACATGCAGCTCGTGGACTGCATCCCGACGGGTTCGGCTGGGTAGGGCTTTGTTTTTAAATGAACTATTCGGGCCGGGCTGCTCCCTCCTTTTCTTTTTTCCGAAATATTGACCACTATGAAAACCAGAGACAAAAAATGCTCCGAGTTTCGTAAAAGTCAGTCAAAGCTTACCAAAAGCTTGAGCATTGAACTCCAAGCCCATGTGACTGAACTCAAACTGCAAAGAAACAGACTAAGAAATGACGTAAACTCCATGATCAAAACTGCAAAAAAGAATTTCATCAATGACAAAATTGAGGAAAACAAAAATAAACCCTGTGAACTTTGGAAATTACTCAATAATCAACTAGGCTGCAGTAAAAAACTAAAAACCAGATTTTCAAACATAAACATAAAGGCAGGTAACACGCTCATCACAGACAAGCTGGCCAATTACTTAAACATTTTCTTCACAAACAGCCACAACACTGGTAAATATTCTACCCTCCCACTCAGGGCATTTTGGGGTAGAACCGTAGAACACATACTAGCATACTAGAATAACCTAGGGGTCCGCAAAGACGATTTCAAACTAGAAATGGTAACAACAGCTGAGGTACACAAAAAACTGAGCGCCCTCCAACCTAACAAGGCCACTGGCCATGACAACATCCCCTCCAAATTCCTCTGAGACTCAGCAGCCGCCATCACCCCAGTCATCACACACTGGTGACCTTGAGCAGGGCAGATTCTGTGGTTGGCTCTGAAACCTGACTGAAATGTGTCCAGGATGTTGTTCAAGTGCAGGTAGGGAGACAGCTGGGAGAGAATAGCCTTTTCAAGGACCTTTGATAGGAATGGGAGCTTGGAGATTGGCCTGTAATTATTGAGCTGGGTGGAGTCTAGGTTGGTTTTTTTAGAAGGGGCTGGACCACTGCATGTTTGAAGCAGGTTGGAACGGTACCAGTGACTAGGGAGGTGTTAAGGCATAACAAAAAATATTGTTTGTTTCCTGTTGGTTGTCAGTTAAGGCCATGGGTAGGTAGGGAATTTATTTTATTTTATTCTTTCCCACGGCGACTATGGATAGGGAATTTCTTTATTTAATTAAAATTTTCACAACAACATGGATGTATGTACTCTGCCAGCATGTTTAATATCCATAATACTAAAGGTTTGACTAAGATTTCTATGAAACTTTATTCAAAAAAATAAAAAAAGTATTTTTTATTTTTTTAACTCATAAAATATATTGGGTCGCACCTAAATCGGCAGGGTCGGTCGGCAACCGGAAACAAACTATTGTTTTTTTTAGGCCTAATGATAGAAAGGATGCTGGGGCCAGTTGTGGGAAATACTTCTTTGAGAAGAACAGAGGGAACTATGTCAAGGGGGGAGGTGGTCGGTTTCATGGCTGAGACTATATCTGTGAGAGTAGAGGGTGATGGGTTGAATGAAAACAGGCCAAGGTGGATGAACAGGGCGGTGAAACATCTAAGCTACGTGTAGGTGGTGTGATGTTATTTCTGATTACCTCAATGTATGTCATATATGTTATGATGAATTGAAAATGGGGGACCCTGATGTAAACAAGACGAAAGTCTTTCTCTGGTCTGCATCCCCTTAACAATTGTGTGTATTGAGCCGTACTGTATTGTACCCATTCTGCAATCTGTTAATAAAATGTTCAATCAATCCATCAAAACAGAGCTAAGATAGCTAACGTTAGCTAAGCTAGTAGCAACAATTAGTTAGTAACTAATTACGACTCATGTACTTACTGATTCGATACTTTCTTTCGGATCCCGAAGACTTGGTACAGCTCCCTTCTTTAGCAACAGCCTGGACATCTCCCCAGCATTATAAAGTCCTTCAATGTCGTCTTTGCTAAAATGTGCGGCGCACACCCGACTATGAGAAGTTATAGCAGTTGGGGGGTCTCCAAAAACCAACTTGGCCCGTTGCTTGCGGAGCACGATATCGTCAGGAAACGAGTGCAAGGACGTATTCGCTGCTTGGCAGCCAGGAACAGCACATGTCTTGCCCGTTTTGCTCCATGTTTTTTGTTTCTTGTTTGATATTAGCATCTTTAAACCCGACTGAGGTTCCCCACTCTCCTTCCAATCATCACTGTCATCAGTCTCAGAACAGTCTGAAGAGAGAAGCTGGTCATCTCTAGTTGGTTCTAAATCACCAGCTGGATCTAAGTTACTGGCTGGTTCTGATACTCTACAGCCCTCTCCACCAGGTTCTGTTTTCATCTGTCCAGTCGAGGTGCTGGGTAAAGAGTAAGCTTCTCTGTGTTTCTCCCTCTGGGTTTGAAGAGGCTGGAAGGACAGAGCGTTCTCTTGACCATCTTCACATTTCACTGGGTCTACTGTGATCTTGGAGAGCTCAGCTTCTTCCAGCCCTTGATGTAGTTCCTCTTTAATCTGTAGGAGCTCTGGGTCCTGGGTTTGGCTGAGCAGTGAGGACATAGTATTCTCTCCGTCATGTTCATATTTCACAGGGTGTAAGGTCATCTTGGAGCCATCAGCCTGCTCTAGATCTTGAAATAGTTCCTCCTGTTCCTCTTTAATCTGTAGGAGCTCTGGGTCCTGGGTTTGGTTAAACCATGAGGACTGAGGTTTCTCTTCATCATCTTCACTCTTCACAGAGACAGGATTGTATGTCAACGTGATGATATCAGCCTCCTCCAGACCTTGGAGCTGCTCTCCCTCCTGACTGCTCCAGAGTTCCTCCTGTTCCTCTTTTATCTGTAGGGACTCTGGCTCCTCCTGGTCCAGACTGGGGCTCCTCTCCTGCTGCTCAGGGGGAACCTCCTCTTCACAGACAGAGAGCTGTGGGGGGTCTGCAGGGAGGAATAATAATAATATGAACAAACATTAAGATGCAGTAGTGTTGTCAAAAATATCGATTCTGAATATTTAAAAGTTTCAATACTAATTTCCCGCAATATCGATACTTTCGCTCTCTCGCGCGCTCTCTCTCTCTCGGTGTGTTGCATCGTGCAGTTTGTGACGTGTGTACTAAGCTTATAGAGTTCGATTCAAATAAGGCAAAACTGCAAATCTGCATGTCGTGCTTGATAAATTAACCTGGCTTTAAGCTTGTTTATCAGGTTCCAGGGGTATTTTATGCATTTTCCCTGTTACTGCCAGGTGTACGACTGTACAGGTGCATTGCCACTGAGCCTCGGGCAGCGCTATTATTTAAGAATACGTTGACTGTATGCCCAGACTCGGGCAGCGCTATTATTTAAGAATACGTTGACTGTATGCCCAGCCTCGGGCAGCGCTATTATTTAAGAATATGTTGACTATGCAAAAAATAAATAAAAAAAATTATTAATAAAAAAAATTATAATAATAAATCAATTTAACAAATTTTTTTAACCTTTAGGGGGGGCCTCGCGTTTAAATCTCGCACAGGGCCTCGCATTTCTCCCAGATGGCACTGGTTGTAGTGTTATGATTTGTGTATGTTAGACAGTTAGTATGTTAGTATTTATATTATCTATTAAATCATCTATATCTATGTTAAATAGTGTACAAGTGTTGAGGCATGTCATTAATCTTGACAATTACTTTGATTACAACTACACTGCAAACACATATCTTGTATTTGGTACAATAAGTCTATATTGAGTAGAATTATCTTGAATTATCTTATCCCACTGGCAGATAATTTAACTTTTTTCTGACTTGGGTCAATTTAATCTTGTTTTAAGAAAACAAGATTAACATTTTCTTAAAACAAGATTATATTGACCAAAATCATGGACAAAAATAAGCAAAATTATAATAATAATAATTCAAGATAATTCTACTCAATATTGGACTTATTGTACCAAATACAAGATATTTTCACTTGATAAGATTTCTTTTTTTGCAGTGTACAAATATGCAGCTCCCTGGGCCTCCAGAGCACTTCTAGTGTCAGCAGACACCAAAAACATCCTAGCAGATTCACACACACATGACTCCATGAACATGAACATGAATAACAAAGAATCTCGAACGAGGTAGTTTTAAGTTATTTCTCCGGCAGCGTATGCTAATATGGATTCCGGCAGAGTGCGCGCAGCACAGCTGTTGAATTGTTTTTCAGGGGAAACACTGCGCCTATGGGTGGTTGTTAGGCCTGAGGTGCAGCCGAGGGTCGTTAGACCCCCATAGGCCTGATCTAATTCCTATAACACACAACTTCAAGTGATGTAATGTCTTTTATACAATGGCCGAATTCACCCAACCTTATTGCTATAGAATAAACACAGTAATTGAAGCATAATGGAGATGTATTCACAAAACCATCCGCAGAAAAAGTAGACAAAAAGTTGCCTCCGTGTCTAGAAGCAGTGGGAGGTGCGGTGCTTCAAAGCATGCCATCTAACAACACACTTCATATAAATCCTGCGATGTATTATTGTTTTGACAATGGGTCATGACAAACTAGGGCTGTCGCGGTATGACATTTTCTCACGCGGTTGTGTGTGGCTAATCACAGCGGGATGCGGTGGTACCGCACTTATATATAAAAAAAATCATTTTCATTATTTTTTTTATATACCTATATATTTTTATTATTATTAAGACATGCGAGTTCACCCACGATCGTTAGACAAAAATGCTAAGGTCGTAGGAGCCCCAAAACAATTTTTAACATGTTTGATAATCTATCCATTTGTCCCTCAACGTTCTGAAATGTGATAAAAGTAGTAGGGTGTTGCCTGCTCCTTTAAGAGTAATGCGTTGTGGGCAGTGTTGGGACTAACGCGTTACAAAGTAACGCGTTACAGTAACGAAGTTACTTTTTGCCGTTCTAGTACTCTAACGCATTACTTTTTAAATTCAGTAACGCTGTTACCGTTACTAAATGGTTTGTTAGTTCGTTACTGCGTTCTTTTTATGTAGATTCATAGCGAGCGTCCTCCTAACTCAGTTTGATTTCGCCTGAGTTTGTTTTGTTTACAATAGAGAGCGTCTATTTCTTTCCGTAGCCGCATTTCTGGTTTTCGCATTTCTGATTGGCCACTGACTGACGTTCTCTGACCAGAGAGCGTCAGTCAGTGGCCACTGGCCAATCAGAAATGCGCAAACCAGAAATGCGGCTACGGAAAGAAATAGACCCTCTCTATTGTAAACAAAACAAAATGAAACTAACAAACCATTTAGCAACTACTTGGAGAGATAATTAATATACAACATGGAAACGAGATAAAGAACATGTTTGAGGCGCTGCTGGAGTCAACTGGACTAACGTTACTACATCTCGACCACCGCAGACTTTGGTGAGTGCAATGTGTTTACTGAAACTCAAGTTGATCAACGGATTTTGACTGTACGAAATCTGCCAGGGAATCTCATAATACTAATCAAACAATATAAATATAGTCCTTTCATGCACAATTGATATCCTAACTATTCTAACGTTGCAATGCTTTGATTGATATCTTAAACAACGTTGCAACTTGCAAGATGGTGAATGAATGAATGAAAACTTTATTTAAAGGGGAACTATTTTACTATTTCTTTCACTATTTGGGCACTTTTACACAATTCCTGTGAGTCTATGGAACACCTCTGTAATATATATATTTTTTTTATTCATTGTTTTGTATTTCTAATCAAGTCCTCAAAAACAGCATTTTTCTACCTCAAGATCTCGAGCTGTTTTGAGCCTGGGCTCCTAAACCACTGCGCAGCGTCGTCTTCGCCTGAACATTAACATGCAGCGGTGTCTTTATGACATCACAAATCATCACATTTTCAAATGACTCAGTTCAGTGAGGGTGAATATTGTGAAAGGAGAATTGGAAGAATGCGCCAATATGAGAATTTTGAGACATAGATCATATTAATATAAGTTCACATAGCTAGGAAACAATGCTAAACACTCAAAAAGGCCATTTATAAGATAGTTCCCCTTTAACAGATTGCAGAATGGGTACAATACAGTACGGCTCAATACATACAATTGTTAAGGGGATGCAGACCTGAGAAAGACGTTTGTCTTGTTTCCATCAGGGTCCCCCATTTTCAATTCATAGACATTTATGACATACACAACATACATGACATTTATGGCATAGGGACATAGGTATTTAGTACTGATACATTTGTGACAAACGGTATTCAAATATACAGTACTGTTACCCCTAGCTTTGGGTAGGGCGTTCCACATTGTTGTGGCATAATTGCGAAACGTGTTTAGTCCCTTGTTTGAGCCGAATCTGGGTTTTACATGATTTGTTGAGCTTCCTCTGGTGTAGTGGTTGTGGTATTCACTGACCTTTGGGAAGTATTTTGACATGTACATGGGTACCCCGGTCGTATAGTGTATCTTGTAGACCAGGCCCATTGCAAGTTGCTGTACTCTGTCGTCTACTCTAAGCCATCCTAGGTTGTCAAAGTGGGCAGGGGTGAGGTGGGTTCTGGGGTTCAGGTCAAGTAGTAGTCTGACCAGTTTGTTTTGTGATGTTTGTAATTTTGTTTTAAGCGCCTTTGAGGTGCTTTGGTACCATGAGGTGCATGCATAATCGTAGTACCCTTGAATTATAATGGTTATAATGAAACGCTCCGGCGACATCAAGGCTGTTCCTTCAACCGGCGCACTTCTTATTATATCGACTCGGGACAACATTTGTTTGTGTCAGATTTGTGTTTGTATCTAGACCACATTGCTTAGCAGAGTTCGGTGATGTGAATGGAAACTGTCAAGTTGATCAACCTATTTTGAGTATCTGGGGCATGGGACTCGGGAGCAATCTTTTTTTTTTAAATAACTAAATAGTTACTTTTCACAGTAACTCATTACTTTTGGGTGTAAGTAACTAGTACAGTAACGAAGTTACTTTGAAATGAAGTAACTAGTAAAGTAACTGAGTTACTATTTTTCAGTAACTAGCACAACACTGGTTGTGGGATATATACTGTAGGTCTACACAAGCAGCAAGCAGTCACACATCCCTTCTCCAACTTAAAACGAACGTTATTTGAGCGAACATTTAACGTTATTATAACACTATTTTAACGTTAGTGAATTTGAATGCACATACATAGTTAGTTAAATATCACAACTTGTGTCATCAATCATTGGGGGAAACTAGCCAATAGCTAACGTTATAGATAGCTAGCCTAATAGCTAACGTTATAGATAGCTAGCCTAATAGCTAACGTTATAGATAGCGAACGCTAACGTTTGCAAACAAAGCTAACGTTATCCAGTTGACATTACAGATCATAATATAGCTATGATAACGTTAACGAAGTGAGCGTAGGGGTTAGTCAGAGTGTAGCGGGGTCGGTAGAGAGGCAGCACTTCATTTGCATGTAATGTTAGCAATAACATTGAGCAAGTTACATAACCGGCACTCCGGCCCGGGAGTTAGGAGAACGCTCCCCTGTAGCCTACTCCACTACGGTTCAGATTAATACAGGGAAAGGTAAACATTGGGGGCTCGAGTCCGGGATATGAAAATAAATCCTGATTTCATCTGTGAGTTGTAAACTGTATGGAAACGTGAAGTTAGCTCATGCTACTGGAAAACGGACGTCTCGTCATTAAATTAACCGAGTAAAAAATTATCACGCCCCTTTCCCCCCCCCACGGTTGTCGCGGTTGTCTGTTCTGCATCCGCGGGTGCCTTGACACACCACGGGATTACGGTGATGCGGTTACCGCGACAGCCCTATGACAAACCAATTACATAATCCAACATTGTGTAAACAACTAACATATTCCAGTTAACTGTATCTTTTTTTTTATTATTCGTTACGAATATATCCATACTTCCATTGTGGCCAGGACATCCAGTAAAATCGCTTCAGTGTCCTTTTGCAGAGGGAGGTTGCTACAAAGCATGCCATCTAACTACAAACTTTATATATGTGGCTCTACTCTGCTATAGAGCCACACTCCGTTATGCACAAGTTTACAGACATACATGAGATACAGATAGACAGTACTGCTACATCTATACATTTATGACATACCAGATTTACAAATACAGTACTGTTTTTGTAGGGTGATTATGGTTTATTTACATTGAGGTTCTGGGGTCACATGGAGTGTGTTATACGAAATACCCCCCCTCCACCCCACCTACCAATCTCCTACCTACCAACCTCCTCCAATGTACAGTTTCTTTGTCAAATGTATATACTCTCTTTTTTAGACTCTTCTTGTATCACAAACAGTACTGTATTTGTAAATCTGGTATGTCATAAATGTATAGATGTAGCAGTACTGTCTATCTGTATGTCATATATGTTAGGATGCATTGAAAATGGGGGACCCTGATGTAAACAAGACGAAAGTCTTTCTCTGGTCTGCATCCCCTTAACACTTTGAGCGCCACGCCTGGTTTTCCTTTTTACCGGCTGAATGCCACCATCGGCGCCAATGTTAACGTTAATATCGCCTAATCTATGTTTTAAATTATGGCTATGTGTCTAATCTGCCCATCGCATTATCAAAGACTATTTTCCAGTCAGTGCTGTCAAGGCAGATTGTTTTTTTATCGCGTCGTTTCCGTTTCAGAGCAGTTAGAAAAGCCCCCGTTTTGATATAAAAAACAGCCCATTCTGGAGCATTCTATGAAAATCACCTTTTAGTGGAATATTCCACAACGTTGATATTCGTCGGCCTTTTTATGAATCGTTTTCAAATAAACGCTAGATGATCAATATTATACGTGCACGCAAGCACATTACGGCCGCGCACGGATAATCGCCTCGTTGATTTCCTCTCGGACTTTTACAGTGAAACCGAAAGAAGACATTTCACAAAACAGCCTATATCTTCATCAAACTTACTCTGATTATCCTAACACTGATAACATAGAGTCCTTACCTGACATCAGATGGTATCCAACTGGTATATTCCAATTCCTGATCACCATTCGAACAAATCGATACGTGTATGGATCCAACGCGATACTGTAGAACTCCATGATCAGCGGGGATCTGAGGTTCCAGAATTAACTGTGGTAACCCCGGCTGGATCAGTGAACTGGAAAATGTGGAGTACCGGATTTTTTTCCCCATTCATTTTCATTGAGTCCATTCCAAAATCACTTATGTCATCTGGGAGACGACAGGGGGCGCTTTTTTCCACAGTGATCGCCGGCGCCGCTCGGCTATACTCAGGTAGGCTCGGTGATGCAATAATTTTTCAGATCGCTAAAAAAAAATAAAAAAAAAATAAGAGAAATCTCGTGAGTGGCTTTCAACCACCTATAAAAAAACACGAGAAATCTCGTGAGTGGCACGGAAAAAGTTATCAATTGTGTGTATTGAGCTGTACTGTATTGTACCCATTCTGCAATCTGTTAATACAATTTTCAATCAATCAATCAAATAACAACCGGTAACTTCACTGTGCTTCTTAAACAAGATGTAGCAGTACTGTCTATCTGTATGTCATATATATTATGATGCATTGAAAATTAGAGTTGTTCCGATACCGATACCAGTATCGGAAATGCCTCCGATACAGCCTAAAATGCTGGTATCGGTATCGGTGAGTACGCGTAAAATCTATGCTCCGATGCCATATGATGCCATACGATGTATACTCCTGCTGAAGTGAGCATTATAAAACAAACGTGTTTTTAATCGACCGTGAATTAAAGTGTCAATGCCGTTTGTCATTTTAACAGCAGATGTGCAGATCGTCCCGACAGAGCTGTGTGACGGGAGCTCTGATGTGTTCGCTTGCTGGTGTTATTAGCATTAGCTGAAGAGCTATCTGAAAAGCTAGTTTTAGCTTAACGTTACCTTGGCTAAAGTTGGAGCTATTCATAATCCAGCAATAATGGCTGCAGACCTGCAAGCAAAGTACAGCAAGTTGGCAAAGGAGTATTCCAAGGTAAATCACTTTTTCACCAGTAACGTTACATTGTCTTTCCATTTAGCGCTAACCTAAGTGTCGTCACTGATCGACCTCTCCCACACATGCACGCAATTACTGACATGTTGCGGACAGCCATACCGGTGACAATGTTTAGCTTTTAGTGCCTGAGGCGGAGTATCAAAAGAGAATGTTGAATATTTATTGTGCATTAAAAATCACAACATAGACGTTACTACTAGTCAGAGCCTCTGCTACTAGCTAACTGAACCGGAGCAGACTGGATACTGTGGATAGCAAGTGCAACAACGTATAACGTCCGTGCGGAACCAATGTCCCAACAACCTTTCCATGGGTGAACTCATTGAGCATAATTGTCAATTAATGATACTAATACTAATCTATACAATCACCTGTTGTTGATTAAATACCATTACTTTCTAGTTATTACTAAAAAAACAGTATATATAAAACAGTATCTGTAGCTGTAAAAAAAAATATATATATAAAAAGTTTTATAATTTATATAATATTATTATTATTATAATTTTTTAATGTATGCACTGGATCAGTATCGGTATCGGCCGATACCCAAAGCTTACAGGGCTCGAAATTGCAACCGAATTTGTCGCATATGCAACCGAAATTGTATCTGTGCGACCTCAAAATATAATTGGGAGCATTCGTGCAAGTGCAAATAATTGTTCTGGTGCAACCTCCTCCCCCCCCCCCCTCTCCATTCGCTAGTTTGTCACTCAGTATGTGCCTTGTGAGTTGACAGTGGCCCTTCTAACCAATCAAACGTGAGCTTGACGTTCTTACATTTAATGCTGATTTTAGATTGGTTAAGATTAGCCTTCAAGCCTCGCTGTCTTCTCTCATCCTACAGCAAGTTGTTGACGCACACACACATTCACACACGCTGCTCCCAGTGCTCGCATTGCCCATGCCCCTCCCCCTCACAGACCGTCTAGTCCAGTGTTTCTCAACTGGTGGGTCACGACCCAAAAGTGGGTCGCGGGACCATTTTGAGTGGGTCGCGAATGTGTGTGTAAAAAAATAAATTAAAAAA
Organism: Notolepis coatsorum; assembly: GCF_963971535.1. NCBI lineage: Eukaryota > Metazoa > Chordata > Actinopteri > Aulopiformes > Paralepididae > Notolepis > Notolepis coatsorum. The sequence continues at coordinate 802,903 of NC_140174.1, read as the reverse complement.
AATATATATATATTTTTTTAACTACCTATCTTTGTGAAAGTGGCTTCTCAGCTCTGGTCCAGCTGAAGACAAAGCAGAGGAACAGATTGGACATTGAGCATGCCCTCAGAGTTACTTTGTCTACCATCACCCCAGACTTTGAGACTCTTGTCAGGAGCAAACAACATCCCCAGTTATCCCATTAGTTCCCTGGGATGTTAACACTTTGGGTGCCGGAGGTTAAATTCATGATATACCATCCGTTGCCAGCTCTATTTAACATGGAGAAGTTCCCCTTCTTTGCAGGGCTATAACTTTTTTAATTCTATTGCTAGATTGCCATTATTAGGGCCCATTCAATGTCCTATATGTATTGTTCATTGTGTAGCAACGTTAAACTTTTTCATTCACATATTCATACTAAAATATGGTCTAAAGTATAAGTATGTTTTCATCTCTTTCTGCAGCTTTCTCCAGAACGTGATCTATAGCCCCAAATGCATTATATTGATGATGAAATACAGTTTGATAGCAATCGGCGCGATATAAAAAATTCCAACTGGACGTACTTCTGGAAGTTACTACACGTCATCTGATGTTGACCGGATGGGCGAGGGGGCGTTTATAATTCCGTGGGCAGCGTTATACCATTCATCTAATGTGGGTCAAATGTTCATCATAGCAGTTAGTATCGAACACGGTAATACTACACGCTAAAACTCACCCCAGTCTCCTCGGGCCGTTGGGCGATCAGCGTGGAGTAGACAGTTTTCCATTATGGGATGTCGAAATACCCGGTCCATTTCCAGGTTGTATAATAGTATATACGTCCAAATCATGTTGTTTATCGAGTTATTGGCAACGGATCGCTATGTATTGTGTCGAGCTCGAGTCCCGGGACCTATAGCGAGTGCCCGGAAGTAATATGGGTGAGCACCAATTCATCCACATGACTTCCTGTTGGGCGATCTGCCGATCGGCCACCAGATGGCGCTCTTGAACCGCTAGAGAGTTGAGTGGGGCTTTTCAGTGGGTCTCAGGGCTGCGGATGGAAAATATGATTCCGATCACAGATTTTTGAAATATTGATATCAAAGACGAGTTACGGCGTCCTCGGCAACTTGAGCATGGCTAGGAAAGACGCCGAAACTCGTCATTGGCAATTAAAGTGTTAAGGTAAGAAGGCTGCTAAGAAGGATATATTATTTATTATTATTATTTTATTTCATTGTGTTTTTAGCCCTAGTTGCACTTTTGTTGCAACCCCAGTTATCCCATTAGTTCCCCCAAACTTACTGTAGAGAAGTCTGCTAAGAAGCATAATATTATTTATTATTATTATTTTATTTCATTGGTTATCCCATTAGTGCCTGTAGAGTTCCGTGTTCCTTCGCTCTCCATGTTCAATGTAGAGGGTTCTGTTGCTTTGTTATCATAATGTATTTATCCACACAAAGAACGCCTGATCCGTTTTGTTTCTTTTATGTGAATAGTTTATTTACATTAAGTGAACCAAACTTCTCCTCCATTACAAACACCCCAAACATTCCCAGCTGTGACACACCCCTTTCACCCCTGTGCGCACTGACAGCTGACCGATGACAGCTGACAGCTAGATATACGTGCTCGGCTTCCCGCCACTGCGTCATGCCGTCATGTCTTTACGTACTGCAACAAGAACAAAACACAATACTTAGAATAGAGTTGCACCACATTTCCAATACAACACATGCCTATGAACGTCTAGGCTACTCACTACAAAACATATTAACAACCATAACATATGATCCCATTTTCAACATATGAGAACATATATCTCAACAGTGCCCCCAAAACTAAGGTTTGTTATGTTAAGCTAAGAAGTCTGCTAAGAAACATATATTATTTATTATTATTTAATTTCATTGGGTTTTTAGCCCTAGTTGCACTTTTGTTGCAATTTTTTGTGTTTATTTCATGTTTTTAACAGTGCATGAAAGATTGTGTATTACTGCAAAAAAGAAATTGAAATAAATCATAGTGGTTAAAAAAATTGGGTCGCGACTTAATGACTAAGGAAAATGTTGGGTTCCGAGGCTAGACCACTGGTCTAGTCAACATCTCTCATTCGCTCTGAAGAGAGCAGCTCCTCTTTCAACATCACTTAACAAAATAACTATTCACTTTAGTTTAATGCACAAGGCATTGTTTAACGTTATGTAGCTGGCTAGCTACTGATAGGCGCTTGTGTCAACGGCTGATACCATCATATGCATTCGTTTTTGCAGCTGTTGGCTAGCTAGCTAACGTTAGCTACCTAGCAACTGTAGCTAGCTAATACTGACTACCTTTTAATTCGCAATGGAGTGGAGCTAACTAACTGTACAAATCGATGTGATTGGCTGAGACTGTATTTTGTACGGTTGGCTGCCTGGCTGTTGTGGATTCGGGTAGCCAGCTCGCTGGCTGGCATTTCATAGTGCAGTAGTGTGTGTATCTATGTACATTGATAGTAACAACACTGGCTGATAGTATCGTCCCCACAAAGAAGGCGAGGGTGTTCCCAAACCAGAAACCATGGGTGGACAGCACTATCAGAGCAGCCCTGAACTCTCGCACCACTGCTTATAACCGGGGCAGAGAGTCAGGAAACATGGAAGTAGGCCTGCCGCGATAAGCAATAAATCGATTAATTGCTGCGATAATTAAAATGAATGCAATGATTTTGACGGGCGCGATTAATTGCTATTTGCGCATTTGTTTTAATGAGGCGGAACCAGTGCCCTTGTCAGTCACTGTCCGTGTGGGGAGGCGGGCCGCTGGCGTTACTAGAGCACAGCACGGGAGCTCCGTGGGGCAACGCCACATATAGCTTAACTACATTTCTCAATAGTGTTGCTCCTTTTAACCAAGTAGCATTATTTGTAGTGTAACGTTAGCTATTTTTAGACCCAAGTAGTTACTCGCTACTGCCCGGAGAAACTGGACTGCTAAATAAAGATGAAAGATAGAGCTTTGATTCTCATTCCATGCTAACAACATTAGCTAAATAGCTAACAAACGAAATACAACGTATAGCATAGCTACAAGTACAACACAGAATAACGTTAATACAATTACATGCATCATTGTTTACAATGAACGGGTGGGGCTAGTCAAAGGACTGGACACGGGGACAAGTTAAACATGAATTAATTTATTATAACACTCCGGTAGTTTCGAGTCGTGCTGCAGTGCTTACGCACCACAGCTATTCTATTATATACTGCTTTGACGCTTCCTCCTCATCGTTGATTGCCTGTAGTAGCTGCATCTAACGTTAGTAGCTAACGTTAAAACTAACCTAAAGTTAGTTGTTCACCAACAATTTGTTTTATAATTAGCTCAAAAACAGTACCGGACGAGACAAGTTGTCGGCTCATAGCTTCTGCTTAGGATAATCACAACAATACTTCCGGTCCGGTCGGTGGGCTTCAAAATAAAAGTCTAAAACACCGGAAAAGATGGAGCGGTGGGCTTCAAAATAAAGGTTTTGGGAAATAAATTTCTCAAATAAAATTCTCTAACCGGTCGCAATAATATCGCTTATCGCGATATTTTAGGGGGCAATTAATCGCCCAGCAAAATGTGTTATCGTGGCAGGCCTGCATGGAAGAGTACAAGACAACAGTCTACACTCTGTGCAAGGCTGTCAAACTTGCTAAGAGGACATATGCCGACAAGATGGAGGCACAAATGGCACAGAATGACACAAGAGGCTTATGGCAGGGACTGAGGGCTATAACTGACTACAAAGTCAGCGCCCCCTCAATGGGGAGCGACGACGCCTCCCTTGCGGACCAGCTCAACACCTTCTACGCGCGGTTTGGTGCAAACAGTGGCACTGCTAGCCCAACGGCTAGTGACGTCACTGGTGCGCCGGCTGTTGTGGAGGGGGGGGGCATCCGCGGGGGGGCGGGGACGCTCTCTCATTGACGGTACACAGTGTGAGAAGAGCATTTATGCAGGTGAACACCAGGAAGGCTGCTGGCCCAGATGGTATAACAGGACGCATACTTAAGTCCTGTGCCAACCAGCTTGCCCCGGTGTTCACCGCCATATTTAATCAATCCCTGGCGGAGTCAGTGGTCCCTGCCTGCTTCAAGATGTCTACCATCATCCCTGTACCGAAGAAACCCTCCCCAACATGTCCAAATGACTACAGACCGGTGGCACTCACCTCTGTGGTCATGAAATGTTTTGAGAGGCTGGTCAAGGACCACATTTGTGCCTCCCTCCCCAGTGATATGGACCCTATGCAATTTGCATACAGGACAAACAGGTCCACTGACGACGCGGTCTCCCAGGTACTGCACAGCACCCTCTCCCACCTTGACCGTCAGAAGGGGGGCTATGTGAGACTGTTGTTCATTGACTACAGCTCAGCGTTCAACACCATAGTCCCCACCAGACTGGTGGACAAGCTGATCGAGCTGGGTCTGAGCTCCGCCCTGAGCGCCTGGGTACTGGGTACTTGAGTGAAAGACCCCAGGCGGTCAGGGTGGGGGGTCAGACCTCCAACACCATCACCCTGAGCATCGGGTCCCCCCAGGGCTGTGTTCTAAGCCCCCTGCTGTACTCACTCTACACACACGATTGTGTGGCCAAGTTCAGCTCCAACTCCATAGTGAAGTTCGCAGACGACACAGTGGTGGTGGGGCTGATCTCGGACAACGACGAGAAGGCCTACCGGGAGGAGGTTGAGGTACTGGAACGCTGGTGCCAGGACAACAGCCTGCTCCTGAACATTGGTAAAACCAAGGAGCTGATCGTGGATTATAGGAGAGGACAGCAGGAGACACACACACCACTGATGATTAACGGGGCTACCGTGGACAGGGTGAGCAGCTTTAAGTACCTGGGGGTCCACATCTCAGAGGATCTGACATGGTCAACACACAGACAGTAGTAAAGAAGGCGAAACAGCGCCTCTACCACCTGAGACAGTTAAGGAAGTTCAGAGTATCGGGGAAGATACTCCAGTCCTTCTACTCAGGAGCTGTAGAGAGCATCTTGACCGGAAACATCACTGCCTGGTATGGTAACAGCACGGCACAGGACAAGAAGGCCCTACAGAGAGTGGTGCGCTCAGCCACGGGTATATGCTATACGGGTATTGCACTACCTCCCCTGCAGGTTCTATACAACAAGAGGTGCAAATCCAGAGCCTGCAGGATAATGAAAGACCCTCACCACCCCAATAACAGCCTGTTCCAGCTGCTGAGGTCAGGCAGACGCCTGCGAACCCCAGCTATTAGGACAGAGCGGCTTAGGCTCAGCTTCTTCCCCCAGGCCATCAGAGCCCAGAGCCCTGAACAATGAACATTGAATGCTCAGAACATTGAAACATCCACACACAAGCACACATGAACACACACACGACACGCACGCTCAAACACTAGCAGCCACTTAACACTTTAACATGAGCGGACACACACTCATGTCGCACACACGCACTTATGGCCAAAAGGAAAGGCCACTTTAAATTAGAATAACAGGAACAGTGTATTGCACTACCAAAGCTACCTAGCATGTCCTATATGCTCTGTAAATAACTATGTACAGATACCGAGATGTCACTCCATGTTACCTGTTACCTGTTTATTGCACAATGTTGTTTTTTTATTGGATTCTATTATATGTTGTACCACTGTATTGCACATCGTTGCAGGCAAGACCACCCGCATTTCATTGTATACCTGTATGCCGTGACAATTAAAACTCTTGACTTGACTTGACTTGATAAAGAGGGGTTTCTCCCCTCCTAATGTACAGTCTCCTCCCCATCATATGTATATATTTTATGTTAGGATTTCTGGGTAACAGTAATGTGTAATGTCACAAATGTAACAGTACTATATACCTGTATACCATGTATGTCCCTATGTCATAAATGTCATGTATGTTGAGTATGTCATAAATGTCACTATGAAATGAAAATGGGGGACCCTGATGTAAACAAGACAAACGTCTTTCTCTGGTCTGCATCCCCTTAACACTTTAATCGCCATGGGTTAAATTCATAATTTACCATCCCTCGCCAGCTCTATTTGTCTATGGAGAAGTTCCCCTTCTTTGCAGGGCTATAACTTTTTAAATTCTATTGCTAAATTGCCATTATTATGGCCCATTCAATGTCCTATATGTATTGTTCAGGGTGTAGCAACGTTAAACTTTTTCATTCACATATTCATACTAAAATATGGTCTAAAGTATAAGTATGTTTTTATCGTTTTCTGCAGCTTTCTTCAGAACGTGATTTATAGCCCTAAATGCATTATATTGATGATCAAATACAGTTTGGTAGGAATCTGTGCGAGATAAAAAGTTTCAACTGGACGTGGTTCTAGAAGTTTCTACGCAGCATCTGATGATGACCGGATGGGCAGCGGATCGTTTATAATTCCGTGGGCAGCGTTAGATGATTCATCCAGAGTGGGTCATATGTTCATCAGATCAGTTAGTATAGAAGACGTTAGAAAATAACACTGAATCTTACCGTGGCTTCCTCGCGCCGCTGGCAGATGAGCGTGGAACAGATTTTTTTCTATTATGGGATGTAGAAATGCCCGATCCATTTCCAGGTTGTATAATAGTATATACGTCCAAATAACGTTGTTTATTGAGTTAGGGCGAGCAATCTATTATCCAGTGTTTCAAGATGGAGTCGCGGGAGCTATAGCGAGTGGCCGGACCACATATGGATGAGCACTACCGGTTCAAAGGTTAATATCCGGTTGGCGATCTGCCGATCGGCCACCAGATGGCGCTCTTGAACCGCTAGAGAGTTGAGATCAGCAGTGTGTCTCAGGGCTCCGGAAAGGAAATATGATTTCGATGACAGATTTTTGAAATATTGACATCAAAGACGAGTTACGGCGTCTTCGGCAGAATGAGCATGGCTAGGAATGACGTGAAAACTCGTCCGCGGCGATCATAGTGTTGTGTGTATTGAGCCGTACTGTATTGTACCCATTCTGCAATCTGTTAAATAAAGTTTTCATTCATTCATTCATTAGCTGGCTGTTGTTGGCTGAAAGTTCGAGTTCTCATAGCCGTGAGTAATCGATCAATCGATTACTCAAGCCCACCCCTATAAGCTATACAAAAAGAAAGTTTAATGTGACTGATCTAGTGAGCTAGAATCGGAATATTCCACCCATAAATAGCCAATGTCAAATGGAAGTATTGTATATTCTGTACTTAGTTTGAAAGTGGTCAGACAGTTCCCTCTGTGTGTAATACAGACAGTTGCCACACATTCATAAATAACACTTACAGAAAAGCTTATTGTGCACTGTAATAAAAGACGTTTTGTTCAATGGGGGATTTTTTATGTACAGAATACCATGAAACCGTGGTATTTTTGCCCAAGGTTATCGTACCCTCAAAATGTCATACCGGCACATGCCTAGTCTACACTATAGGCTACACTACTAGGTCTACACTACATAGTTTAAGGCTACGTTCACTGTTTTACTGCATTACAGTACTGTTATATTGTCGTTTTTTTTATCATTACTAAATATATATTACATATATATTGTTGGTGCTCCTTACATTTTGATGGGTGCTCCTAAATGTTTGCTAGTGCTCCCAACTTTTTGAAGTTGGGAGCACCAGTGCTACCAAGTAAAAATGTTAATTTCGAGCCCTGGCTTAGGTATCGGAATCGGATCGGGAAGGAAAAAATGGTATCGGAACATCTCTATATTTAAGACAAGCCTTTTATCTACCAATAACCATACGAGTTCCCTATGCATACCGTTTATGTTTGTTGTTATGGGGCAATGTAGAACTAGTCTGGCAGCTCTGTTCTGGGTCATTAGTAGTTTCCTCTGTGCACTGTCAGATGCAGAGGACCAAACAGGTGAGCAGTAGTCCAGGTGGCTTAAAACTAATGACTTAACGACCTGTCCCAGAATATGTGCTGGAACATAAGGAAGGCATTTTCTTGCCATATAAATGCCATTACCCATTTTCTTAGCCACTGTGTCAATGTGCTCTACCCATGTCAGTCGACTATCTATTATGACTCCCAGTAATGTAACCGTATCAACCACACAGATTGATTGAATGAAAATGTTATCAACAGATTGCAGAATGGGTACAATACAGTATGCAGACCAGAGAAAGACTTTCGTCTTTTTTACACCAGGGTCCCCCATTTGCAATTCATAATGAATTGTAAGTAAGGGTGCAACTAGCACCGTGCAATCCATTCTTTGTGGATCTATCCCTGAGACAGTCGTCTGTATGTAAGACATTAATCAGTATTTTCTTTTCTTATCTTTTAAACTATGTTTTATGTGTAATTTATTCTATGTATTGTCTTTTATATGGACCCTGAGTCCGTAATAAAATGTAGATCGATTGACTTCCATGAGGTGATTAGGAATGATAGAAATTAAGAACAAAATGACTTTAAAGAATGTAAATGAAGTGGTAAAATGATCACCTCTGGCGAGCTCGTCTGTGTCCAGCAGACCATCCTCGTTGCCGCGGGTGATGGGAAGCGTGTGGACGTCTGGACACTCCATTAGGGGGTTCTCTTGTAGACGTCGACACAAAGATGCACAAAACAAATTCATCACGGTGGACGGAGTGGATTATTTGCCAAAAAACTAAATTACAGCAGGTTAAGAGAAAAAGATACCTTCATGTCATAGTTCATAATGTACCGACAATAGCCTACATCTGCCAAACTTATTTTTGTCAAAGTGCTTGAATCTTCCAAGAGATTGTAACACAAGCTTCGTAACAAAGACCTGTGTCAAGCTAGCGACAACAATATGACTTTCTATCAGAATCTTTCAAAATAAAAGCTGCAACATAATGCATCTTTTCAGCTTTTTATACCATCGCTTGTAAAAGGTGTAAGACATTTTAAAACATAGCCTACGAGGAACTATCCAGTGTCATGATAAAATAAGTGATGGTAAAGGAGTGTAGGTGCAGGATATAGTCAGAATCAGGCCGGGGTGCTGTTTTTAACCGTGGCTGGTGTAACGATGTGACCATGATCCTACAGCACTGTTCTCCTGACCTGGACACCTTCTTCATGAATTGTAAACCCTGTGAGTTTACATTTTTTATTTCAGAATTATATTATATTGTGCTTCTATCTTAACTTGGTTCATAATTTTTTTTTGGTTCAATATTTATTTTACTCCACCATTTTATTTTATTATCCGTCCGTTATTGTCTGTCCGTTAGTGTCACACAGAAAACGACCAAAGCAAATTCATTGTATGTGAAAACTACTTGACAATAAACATTCCGATGGTTGCTGGCTTGGTAGTGGCGTCTTGTTGCTTGAGGCACAGCAACTAACAGAGACTGGTGCAGGAGGGGCCTCAGTCTGTAACTAACTGAGAGACTGGTGCTGGAGGGGCCTCAGTCTGTAACTAACAGAGAGACTGGTGCTGGAGGGGCCTCAGTCTGTAACTAACTGAGAGACTGGTGCTGGAGGGGCCTCAGTCTGTAACTAACAGAGAGACTGGTGCTGGAGGGGCCTCAGTCTGTAACTAACTGAGAGACTGGTGCTGGAGGGGCCTCAGTCTGTAACTAACAGAGAGACTGGTGCTGGAGGGCCCTCAGTCTGTAACTAACTGAGAGACTGGTGCTGGAGGGGCCTCAGTCTGTAACTAACTGAGAGACTGGTGCTGGAGGGGCCTCAGTCTGTAACTAACTGAGAGACTGGTGCTGGAGGGGCCTCAGTCTGTAACTAACAGAGAGACTGGTGCTGGAGGGGCCTCAGTCTGTAACTAACTGAGAGACTGGTGCTGGAGGGGCCTCAGTCTGTAACTAACTGAGAGACTGGTGCTGGAGGGGCCTCAGTCTGTAACTAACTGAGAGACTGGTGCTGGAGGGGCCTCAGTCTGTAACTAACAGAGAGACTGGTGCTGGAGGGGCCTCAGTCTGTAACTAACAGAGACTGGTGCTGGAGGGCCCTCAGTCTGTAACTAACAGAGAGACTGGTGCTGGAGGGCCCTCAGTCTGTAACTAACAGAGAGACTGGTGCTGGAGGGGCCTCAGTCTGTAACTAACTGAGAGACTGGTGCTGGAGGGGCCTCAGTCTGTAACTAACTGAGAGACTGGTGCTGGAGGGGCCTCAGTCTGTAACTAACTGAGAGACTGGTGCTGGAGGGGCCTCAGTCTGTAACTAACTGAGAGACTGGTGCTGGAGGGGCCTCAGTCTGTAACTAACTGAGAGACTGGTGCTGGAGGGGCCTCAGTCTGTAACTAACAGAGAGACTGGTGCTGGAGGGGCCTCAGTCTGTAACTAACAGAGACTGGTGCTGGAGGGGCCTCAGTCTGTAACTAACAGAGAGACTGGTGCTGGAGGGGCCTCAGTCTGTAACTAACTGAGAGACTGCTGCTGGAGGGGCCTCAGTCTGTAACTAACTGAGAGACTGGTGCTGGAGGGGCCTCAGTCTGTAACTAACTGAGAGACTGGTGCTGGAGGGGCCTCAGTCTGTAACTAACTGAGAGACTGGTGCTGGAGGGGCCTCAGTCTGTAACTAACTGAGAGACTGGTGCTGGAGGGGCCTCAGTCTGTAACTAACTGAGAGACTGGTGCTGGAGGGGCCTCAGTCTGTAACTAACTGAGAGACTGGTCCTGGAGGGGCCTCAGTCTGTAACTAACTGATAGACTGGTGCTGGAGGGCCCTCAGTCTGTAACTAACAGAGACTGGTGCTGGAGGGGCCTCAGTCTGTAACTAACAGAGACTGGTGCTGGAGGGGCCTCAGTCTGTAACTAACAGAGAGACTGGTGCTGGAGGGGCCTCAGTCTGTAACTAACAGAGAGACTGGTGCTGGAGGGGCCTCAGTCTGTAACTAACAGAGACTGGTGCTGGAGGGGCCTCAGTCTGTAACTAACAGAGAGACTGGTGCTGGAGGGGCCTCAGTCTGTAACTAACAGAGAGACTGGTGCTGGAGGGCCCTCAGTCTGTAACTAACAGAGAGACTGGTGCTGGAGGGGCCTCAGTCTGTAACTAACAGAGACTGGTGCTGGAGGGGCCTCAGTCTGTAACTAACAGAGACTGGTGCTGGAGGGGCCTCAGTCTGTAACTAACAGAGAGACTGGTGCTGGAGGGGCCTCAGTCTGTAACTAACAGAGAGACTGGTGCTGGAGGGGCCTCAGTCTGTAACTAACAGAGAGACTGGTGCTGGAGGGGCCTCAGTCTGTAACTAACTGAGAGACTGGTGCTGGAGGGGCCTCAGTCTGTAACTAACTGAGAGACTGGTGCTGGAGGGGCCTCAGTCTGTAACTAACTGAGAGACTGGTGCTGGAGGGGCCTCAGTCTGTAACTAACTGAGAGACTGGTGCTGGAGGGGCCTCAGTCTGTAACTAACTGAGAGACTGGTGCTGGAGGGCCCTCAGTCTGTAACTAACTGAGAGACTGGTGCTGGAGGGGCCTCAGTCTGTAACTAACTGAGAGACTGGTGCTGGAGGGGCCTCAGTCTGTAACTAACAGAGACTGGTGCTGGAGGGGCCTCAGTCTGTAACTAACAGAGACTGGTGCTGGAGGGCCCTCAGTCTGTAACTAACTGAGAGACTGGTGCTGGAGGGGCCTCAGTCTGTAACTAACTGAGAGACTGGTCCTGGAGGGGCCTCAGTCTGTAACTAACTGAGAGACTGGTGCTGGAGGGGCCTCAGTCTGTAACTAACTGAGAGACTGGTGCTGGAGGGGCCTCAGTCTGTAACTAACAGAGACTGGTGCTGGAGGGGCCTCAGTCTGTAACTAACAGAGAGACTGGTGCTGGAGGGGCCTCAGTCTGTAACTAACTGAGAGACTGGTGCTTGAGGGGCCTCAGTCTGTAACTAACTGAGAGACTGGTGCTTGAGGGGCCTCAGTCTGTAACTAACAGAGACTGGTGCTGGAGGGGCCTCAGTCTGTAACTAACTGAGAGACTGGTGCTGGAGGGCCCTCAGTCTGTAACTAACTGAGAGACTGGTGCTGGAGGGGCCTCAGTCTGTAACTAACTGAGAGACTGGTGCTGGAGGGCCCTCAGTCTGTAACTAACTGAGAGACTGGTGCTGGAGGGGCCTCAGTCTGTAACTAACTGAGAGACTGGTGCTGGAGGGGCCTCAGTCTGTAACTAACAGAGACTGGTGCTGGAGGGGCCTCAGTCTGTAACTAACTGAGAGACTGGTGCTGGAGGGGCCTCAGTCTGTAACTAACAGAGACTGGTGCTGGAGGGGCCTCAGTCTGTAACTAACAGAGAGACTGGTGCTGGAGGGGCCTCAGTCTGTAACTAACTGAGAGACTGGTGCTGGAGAGGCCTCAGTCTGTAACTAACTGAGAGACTGGTGCTTGAGGGGCCTCAGTCTGTAACTAACAGAGAGACTGGTGCTGGAGGGCCTCAGTCTGTAACTAACAGAGAGACTGGTGCTGGAGGGGCCTCAGTCTGTAACTAACAGAGAGACTGGTGCTGGAGGGGCCTCAGTCTGTAACTAACTGAGAGACTGGTGCTGGAGGGGCCTCAGTCTGTAACTAACTGAGAGACTGGTGCTGGAGGGGCCTCAGTCTGTAACTAACAGAGAGACTGGTGCTGGAGGGCCCTCAGTCTGTAACTAACTGAGAGACTGGTGCTGGAGGGGCCTCAGTCTGTAACTAACTGAGAGACTGGTGCTGGAGGGCCCTCAGTCTGTAACTAACTGAGAGACTGGTGCTGGAGGGCCCTCAGTCTGTAACTAACTGAGAGACTGGTGCTGGAGGGGCCTCAGTCTGTAACTAACAGAGAGACTGGTGCTGGAGGGCCTCAGTCTGTAACTAACTGAGAGACTGGTGCTGGAGGGGCCTCAGTCTGTAACTAACAGAGAGACTGGTGCTGGAGGGGCCTCAGTCTGTAACTAACAGAGAGACTGGTGCTGGAGGGGCCTCAGTCTGTAACTAACTGAGAGACTGGTGCTGGAGGGGCCTCAGTCTGTAACTAACAGAGACTGGTGCTGGAGGGGCCTCAGTCTGTAACTAACAGAGAGACCGGTGCTGGAGGGGCCTCAGTCTGTAACTAACTGAGAGACTGGTGCTGGAGGGCCCTCAGTCTGTAACTAACTGAGAGACTGGTGCTGGAGGGCCCTCAGTCTGTAACTAACTGAGAGACTGGTGCTGGAGGGGCCTCAGTCTGTAACTAACAGAGACTGGTGCTGGAGGGGCCTCAGTCTGTAACTAACTGAGAGACTGGTGCTGGAGGGCCCTCAGTCTGTAACTAACAGAGAGACTGGTGCTGGAGGGGCCTCAGTCTGTAACTAACTGAGACTACCCATTCTGCAATCTGTTAAATAAAGTTTTCAATCAATCAATCAATCAATCAATGGTCTGCATCCCCTTAATTGTGTGTATTGAGCCGTACTGTATTGTACCCATTCTGCAATCTGTTAAATAAAGTTTTCAATCAATCAATCAATCAATCAATGGTCTGCATCCCCTTAATTGTGTGTATTGAGCCGTACTGTATTGTACCCATTCTGCAATCTGTTAAATAAAGTTTTCATTCATTCATCCAGCATTAGCATAGCCTCTCAAGTAAAGCCGACAGTGGCTGAAATGCTCAACAGTTGATATTCGGTCATTATTAGTAACAAGCTGAATAAACGCACATTTCTCTCTCTATACACAGAGGCGCACCAGTTTCTGACCTAACTTCACATGTCCTCCCAGACTCATAACGTGGCGTAGCAGTAGCATTAGCAGTAGCAGTAGCATTACCTTGAGGAGAGGGAACAGATGGTGGAGGTAAACGGTACCCTACCCTAGTTCAAGTTCAAGTTCTTTAATAGTTGTCATACAGAAGTACAGAATACTTTCATACAAAATGCTTCTTACTGTTACGCTCCAGAGACTGTGCTAGACAAGATAGTATCAAATAACATAATAACATAATATAGCATGAATTTAGAAGAAGAAAATGAGGTCACAGTGTTCGGTATAGACATATGTACAATGTTCTGAGTTACCATATAATATACAATACACAATACTATGCAGTGTACTAATGTACAGTACTATCTAGTGCAAAGCAGAAATGGGATGAGGTACAATTTTAGGTACAATTTACAGTAAGGTGTACGAGTTGTAATGCAATCCTTCATCCATAAATATAAAGTGTGGGGAGTGGGTGCTACAGTGTGTTTGTTTAAAGTGGGTGTGTGCTATAAGTGTGTGGAGTGGGTGCTACAGTGTGTTTGTTTAAAGTGAGTGTGTGCGTGTGGATGTGTGTGCTATGTGCGTTTGGTGGTTGTGTAGTGTTCATTCATTGTTCGTTTAGCAGCCTGATGGCCTGGGGATAGAAGCTTCTTCTGAGTCTTTCTGTGCTCGCCTTGAGACTCCTGTATCGCTTGCCTGACCGCAGCAGTTCAAAGAGGCAGTTGTTCGGGTGACTGGAGTCTTTAATGATTCTCTTAGCCTTGCCCTTGCAACGCTTGTAGTAAATGTTCTGGAGGGTGGGGAGCCCCCCTCCAATTGTGCGTTCGGCTGAACGTGTCACTCTTTGTAGTCTGCTTTGGTCTTGTGCAGTGCTATTCCCAAACCAGGAGGTGATGTTGCCGGTCAAGATGCTCTCTATTGTACATGAGTAGAAGTTCTTAAGGATCTTCTGGCTGACTTGGAACTTCCTTAGGCGCCTGAGGAAGTAGAGGCGTTGTCGTGCCTTCTTCACAACACTGTTAATGTGTGTGGTCCATGTCAAGTCCTCGGATATGTAGGCTCCGAGGTACTTAAAGCTGTTGACTCTCTCAACCGGTGCCCCGTCGATGCTGAGGGGGCTGTAGTCCTTGACCCCCGACCTCCTGAAGTCCACAATCATCTCCTTTGTTTTGCTGACGTTCAGGGAGAGGCTGTTTTCCATCACTCTGGGCACCATCCCGCCAGGACCTTGACCTCTTCCAGGTAGGCCCTCTCGTCGTTGGCAGAGATCAGGCCCACCACCACTGTGTCGTCAGCAAATTTGACGATTGTATTGCTACTCCGCTGAGCCACACAGTCGTGTGTGTACAGGGAGTAGAGGAGGGGACTCAGAACACAGCCCTGGGGGGCCCCTATGTTGAGGGTGATGGATGAGGAGGTGCAGTTGCCTGCTCTCACCACCTGGGGTCTGCCAGTCAGGAAGTCCAAGACCCACTGGCAGAGGTCATAGCCCAAGCCCAGGTCCCTGAGCTTGGCTATGAGTATGGAGGGGACTATGGTATTGAATGCCGAGCTGTAGTCGATGAATAGCATTCTCACATAGTTCCCCTGCCTCTTGTCCAGGTGTGATGCTGCTGTGTGCAGCACATGGGATATGGCGTCCTCCGTGGACCTGTTGGGGCGGTATGCAAATTGCAGGGGGTCCATGTTGATGGGGAGGGAGGAGCAGATGTAGCCCTTTACTAGCTTCTCGAAGCACTTCATGGCTATGGAGGTGAGAGCTACAGGGCGGTAGTCGTTGAGGCAAGCAGGCTTGGATTTTTTGGGCTGGGCGATATGACGATATTATATAAATATCGGGTACAGTTCATTAACGTAACGATACACTTTTTAAACGTATCGTGGATATCGTGATGTTTTGCCCAAGAGGATTGTGTCGCATCAATCTGGTCCACACGTTGAAACTTTTGAACAGCGCCGCCCCACACACACACTACTGCATCAAAGTTACTACTTATGATAACAAAGGCATTCGTTTTGTGGCATTAACGTTATATAGTTACATGTTCAATAACATCGCAGCGTATTTACATAGCAACGTCCGAGGTCGACCTAGATATAGCAAGCATTAGTCGTTCATATCTCAGCACGTGCTGACTCAGTTGTGCCCATTCTGCGGTCTGTTAATAAAGTTTTCAATCAGACAGATGTATGGAAAGGCTTTTATTTTAACATCCGTTGCAGTAAAATCATTATGCCTCCAGTCGTTTAGTCTTCCTGCGGAGCTAAAAGCTAAACGTCGGCCGCAGGGAGCTATTGTTGTCATTGAGCAAGCTCTCCAATGGCGGAAGTAAAAAATTAATACGCGCTTGTCGATTGGTGCTAAGAACAGCAGGGCGGGTGTGACGTAATTGGCAGACTCGACTGTCAATCAAAATGATTCTGTTTGCCGTCTGAATGAATGAAAACGTTATTAACAGATTGCAGCATGGGTACAATACAGTACAGCTCAATACAACAACAGTGGACTGGAGGATGCAGACCAGAGAAAGACTTTCGTCTTGTTTACATCAGGGACCCCCATTTTCAATTCATCATATTTCATATCTAAATCATATATCTCATTGCTAAATATATGCAATATATAATCTAATAATCCAATAATCTAAATCTAATATAAAAATGCTAAATGCATGGGTATTTTATTTTGTCTTTAATGTTGGCTTGCAAACTCAAATACTGTCTTGGTAAGCATCATAATGAATTGTTTGGGGAAAAAAAGAAAAACATTGTGATGCGTATCGTGTATCGCCGAAAGGTCAGAAAATATCGTGATATCATATTTAGGCCATATCGCCCAGCCCTACCCTACCCCCCCCCCCCCTCACAGTGAGCTGTGGTGTTCCACAAGGAAGCATACTAGGACCGCTACTGTTCCTAATTTAAGCAAATGACATGTCGTCAGCTTGTGACTGCAACTTGTTCCTGTTTGCGGACGACTCAGCCCTGCTGGTCTCTGACAAGAACAAGTTACAGGTTGAAAAAACCCTCAGCTCTGAACTCGGCAGAATCTGCATATGGCTCGCTGATAACAAACTATCATTACACATGGGCAAAACAGAGTCCATTCTCTTCGGTTCAAATAACAAACTCAGCAAGACCGACGGCTTCTCAGTTACAGTGGGTGACAATATTGTCACAAGGAAAGATGAAATTACCTACCTGGGTTCCATCCTAGAGGCTAATCTCTCCTGTGACAAAATGGCATCCAATGTAATAAAAAAAGTCAACCAACAAACTCGATTCTTGTACCGGATCTCCTCTCTGGTAAACAAGAATACCCTGAAGACTCTGGCAGGAGCACTCATTCAAGGGTACTATGACTATGCTTGCACCTCATGGTACCAAAGCACCTCAAAGGCGCTAAAAACAAAATTACAAACATCTCAAAACAAACTGGTCAGACTACTGCTTGACCTTACTCCTAGAACCCACCTCACCCCTGCCCACTTTGACAACCTAGGATGGCTTAGAGTAGACGACAGAGTACAGCAACTTGCAATGGGCCTGGTCTAGGGCTGGGCGATATGACGATATTATATAAATATCGGGTACAGTTCATTAACGATACACTTTTTAAACGTATCGTGGATATCGTGATGTTTTGCCCAAGAGGCTTGTGTTGCATCAATCTGGTC
Organism: Notolepis coatsorum; assembly: GCF_963971535.1. Classification (NCBI taxonomy): domain Eukaryota; kingdom Metazoa; phylum Chordata; class Actinopteri; order Aulopiformes; family Paralepididae; genus Notolepis; species Notolepis coatsorum. Next base: position 785,577 of record NC_140174.1, on the reverse strand, counting down.
CACACGTTGACACTTTTGAACAGTGCCGCCCCACACACACACTACTGCATCAAAAGTTACTACTTATGATAACAAAGGCATTCGTTTTGTGGCATTGACGTTATATAGTTACACTTTCAATAACATCAGCGTATTTACATAGCAACGACCGAGGTCGACCTAGATATAGCAAGCATTAGCCGTTCATATCTCAGCCCGTGCTGACTCCGTTGTGCCCATTCTGCGGTCTGTTAATAACGTTTTCAATCAGACAGATGTATGGAAAGGCTTTTATTATAACATCCGTTGCAGTAAAATCATTATGCCTCCAGTCGTTTAGTCATTCTGCAGAGCTAAAAGCTAAACGTCGGCCGCGGCGAGCTACCGCTGCCATTGTTGTTTTCATTGAGCTCTCCAATGGCGTAAGTAAAAAATGAATACGCGCTTGCCGATTGGTGCTAAGAACAGCAGGGCGGGTGCAAGCGATGTGACGTAATTGGCAGACGCGACTGTCAATCAAAATGATTCTGTTTGCCGACTGAATGAATATAAACGTTATTAACAGATTGCAGCATGGGTACAATACAGTACAGCTCAATACAACAACAGTCAACAGTGGACTGGAGGATGCAGACCAGAGAAAGACTTTCGTCTTGTTTACATCAGGGTCCCCCATTTTCAATTCATCATATTTCATATCTAAATCATATAATATCTCATTGCTAAATATATGCAATATATAATCTAATAATCCAATAATCTAAATCTAATATATAATATAAAAATGCTAAATGCATGGGTATTTTATTTTGTCTTTAATGTTAGCTTGCAAACTCAAATACTGTCTTGGTAAGCCTCATAATGAATTGTTTGGGGAAAAAAAGAAAAACATCGTGATGCGTATCGTGTATCGCCGAAAGGTCAGAAAATATCGCGATATCATATTTAGGCCATATCGCCCAGCCCTAGCCTGGTCTACAAGATACACTACACGACCAAGGTACCCATGTACATGTCAAAATACTTCCCAAAGGTCAGTGAATACCACGATCACAACACCAGAGGGAACTCCACAAATCATGTTAAACCCAGATTCGGCTCAAACAAGGGACTAAACACGTTTAGCAATTATGCCACATCAATGTGGAACGCCCTACCCAAAGCTGTAAAGGAATGTGAATCACTACCCACTTTCAAAACCACTCTCAAGGAACACCTACGGGTGACTGCAATTCGAAACTGGCCCCTGTAAATGTCATAACCCAACCCCCTCCAATGTACAGTAATTTACCTAGTATGGTTGTCAATATTCCAATGTACAGTCTTGTACAGTGTTTCTCCCCCCCCCCCCCCTCCAATGTAAATTACCTAGTATGGTTGTCAATATTCCAATGTACAGTCTTGCTTGTACAGTTGTACAGTGTCCCCCCCCCCCCCAACCCCTCCCTACCGAACCCCCCCCACACAACCCCACCCAACCTCCTCCTATGCACAGGTTTTACGTCAAATGTATATACTCCCTTTTCTGGACTCTTTTTGTATCACAAACAGTACTGTATTTGCAAATCTGGTATGTCATAAATGTATAGATGTAGCAGTACTGTCTATCTGTATGTCATGTATGTCATATATGTTATGATGAATTGAAAATGGGGGAGCCTGATGTAAACAAGACGAAAGTCTTTCTCTGGTCTGCATCCCCTTAACAATTGTGTGTATTGAGCTGTACTGTATTGTATCCATTCTGCAATCTGTTAATAAAGTTTTCAATCAATCAATCAGTATAGATGTAGCAGTACTGTCTATCTGTATGTCATGTATGTCATATATGTCCTGATGAATTGAAAATGGGGGACCCTGATGTAAACAAGACGAAAGTCTCTCTGGTCTGCATCCCCTTAACAATTGTGTGTATTGAGCTGTACTGTACCCATTCTGCAATCTGTTAATAAAGTTTTCAATCAATCAATCAATCAATCGCAGTAGCAGTAGCAGTAGCATTAGCAGTAGCAGTAGCAGCAGTAGCAGTAGCAGCAGTAGCAGTAGCAGTAGTAGTAGCAGTAGCAGTAGTAGTAGTAGTAGTAGTAGTAGCAGTAGTAGCAGTAGCAGTAGCAGTAGTAGTAGCAGTAGCAGTAGCAGTAGTAGCAGTAGCAGTAGCAGTAGTAGCAGTAGTAGCAGCAGTAGTAGTAGCAGTAGTAGTAGCAGTAGTAGCAGTAGTAGTAGCAGTAGTAGCAGTAGTAGTAATAGCAGTAGCAGTAGCAGTAGCAGTAGTAGCAGTAGTAGTAGCAGTAGCAGTAGCAGTAGCAGTAGCAGTAGTAGTAGTAGCAGTAGCAGTAGCAGTAGCAGTAGTAGTGATAGTAGTAGTAGTAGCAGTAGCAGTAGCATTAGCGGTAGTAGTAGTAGTAGTAGTAGTATTAGCAGTAGCAGTAGTAGTAGCAGTAGTAGCAGTAGCAGTAGCAGTAGCAGTAGTAGTAGCAGCAGTAGTAGTAGTAGTAGCAGTAGTAGTAGCAGTAGTAGTAGTAGTAGTAGTAGCAGTAGCAGTAGTAGCAGTAGTAGCAGTAGCAGTAGCATTAGCATTAGCATTAGCAGTAGCATTAGTAGTAACAGTAGCAGTAGCATTAGCAGAAGCATTAGCATTAGCATAGCAGCTTAGCTTGTTAGCTGCTCCAGCTACCTCTGATCAAGGCCCAGTCTGGATGGACAAGTGGCAGAAACGCCCAACAGATCAGATGTGCGGTCAGTAGATGTTACTGTAACAAAACGGAGGGGTCGACATGAACCTACCTTTGTTTACCTTGTCCTGTGTTGTTGTGAAGGTGGTAGAGTACAGGCAGCGTTCTCCTAACACTGCAGGTCACGTAACGTGCTTGTTAGAACCAGCCGGACCTCTGGAAGGTGGCGACAGTAAACCAGGACACCGTTCTCTCGAGGACTCAGGACTGGGCCTTTAGTTCCGTTTGCAGGCTCGACATGAGGCGTGTTGATGATTTCGGCCATAGATATGTTCTATAGATATCTATGATTTCGGCCTCGAAAGTAGCCGAGTGCAGCCGGGGGACTTCTTCTTCTTTTCTATTTTATTGGCAGTTGGCAATCACTTTCGATGAGCATTACCGCCACCTACTGATAAGGAGTGGATCTGGATGTTCTAAATCCTATCAAATAAACCTGTTGTTCTCAGAAAATAAAATAAACTCTTCATACAAACTTCTCCAGAATTTCTTTGCAATATGTCAGTTATTTTAAGTGCAATCTTTTCACTCTGCAATTTCCTGATAAGAACTGTTCTTTGCCGTTGATATAATGGACACTGTTCTACGACATGTTCTACAGTTTCTTGACTAACACCACACTCACATTGTCCATTAGTATGCTTTTTTAACTTTACTAACGTACTGTTCAACCCTGTATGTCCCAACCTTATTCTTGTAAACACGTCCTCTTCTGGCTTGTTTCTACTAGTAGCCCTACTCCAACCCACGATCACAACACCAGAGGGAGCTCCACAAATCATGTAAAACCCAGATTCGGCTCAAACAAGGGACTAAACACGTTTCGCAATTATGCCACATCAATGTGGAACGCCCTACCCACAGCTGTAAAGGAATGTGAATCACTACCCACTTTCAAAACCACTCTCAAAGAACACCTACGGGAGACTGCAATTCGAAACTGGCCCCTACAAATGTCCTAACCCAGTTGTACAGTAAATTACCAAGTATAGCTTTGTCAGTATTCCAATGTACAGTGTCCCCTACCCAACCCCCCCCCCCCCCACACCTCCTATGTACAGTCCCGTCCCCCCCCCCCCCCCCCCCCCCACCTACCCAACCTCCTCCAATGTACAGTTTCTACGTCAAATGTATATACACTCTTTTTCTGGACACTTTTGTATCACAAACAGTACTGTATTTGCAAATCTGGTATGTCATAAATGTATAGATGTAGCAGTACTGTCTATCTGTATGTCGTGTGTGTCATATATGTTATGATGAATTGAAAATGGGGGACCCTGATGTAAACAAGACGAAAGTCTTTCTCTGGTCTGCATCCTCTTAACAATTGTATGTATTGAGCTGTACTGTACTGTACCCTTTCTGCAATCTGTTAATAAACTTTTCAATCAATCACCCTTTTTGCACCCCATAAAACCATCTCCCTGACCTCTCATTAATTATCCCACATGGCTTTCCATTTTTCCTTAACCTTTAGTTTGACTATACTTTGGATTTCAGCCTTACTACTCTGTATATTTATTGTAAAGCGGTATGTGGTCCAGTTATGCTGCTCTGATTATGTCCTCTTGAAGTTGTCAGGCTTCAAACATTATGCCATGTTTTCTATGCAAAATCTTATATATTTCCTTTGAAATGTAGTGGAGTAAAAGTATAAAGTTCCCTAAAATGAAAATTGTCACGTCAACTACAAGTAGCTTGAAATTGTACTCAAGTACAGTACTTGAGTAGAAATACTTAGTTACTTCCCACCACTGATTAATGTATTTAGCATGCATTGACATTCAACATACTGCGCCGTTGAATGGCTGCAGTGAATTGTTCAATGAAAGATTGCGGATGATCAACTCCAAACAAAGAGGCGTGCCAATGTGCCAAAAAAAGAGTTTTAAACATGTAGCCCATTTCTCTAAGGATACCGGTGTTGTACATCATTTATATCACTAGGGGGCAGACTTAACCTTTATAAGAGCAATAGGCCTTGGCTCAATCTCTCCTATAGGCTCTGAAGTGTCCTTCCATCAGTCTGAGCACTTTGCCCAATGAAGGGTAATGTTGGGGGTTGGAAGTGATATATTGTTGGTGTGTGTGTGTGTGTGTGTTCGTGTGCGTGTGTGTGTGTGTGTGTGTGTAGGTTAGAGCTAGGTAAGTCATCCCTTTAGTAACCCCTGTCAATGAGTGAAGGGGAAAGCCAGGACATTATGGTCATATAGCCAGTGATATGACATGCCCATTGCCCAGGTCTGAAAATTAGGGTATTGTATATTGTATATCTGTGTATTTTGCATTTATAAAGCACTTTACAATTTGTTCCTCACGTTTTACCCATTCACTCACACATTCACACACCGATGGCGGAGGCAACCATGCAAGTGTCTTGCTCAAGGACACTTCGACACGCTGCCCGGGAGGAGCGGGAATCGAACCGGGAACCTCCGGATTACCAGACGACTGCTCTACCTCCTGAGCCACTGTCACCCCCATGTTTGTGTGTGTGTGTGTGCACATGTGGAGAATACGTTGAAACAAAGATGAAAGCTGAGGCTGATAGTTACAGCAGTACAGCTGAGGCCTGAACAGAACACAAGACCTCCCCTCCCCCGTCCTATGTGCACGTGAAAGTGAACTAAACAGAGTGACCATCACCTTTGTCCAGGTGATTGATTGAATGAAAATTGTATGAATGGGTACAATATACAGTACGGCTCAATACACACAATTGTTAAGGGGATGCAGACCAGAGAAAGACTTTTGTCTTGTTTACATCAGGGTCCCCCATTTACAATTCATAATGGATTGTAAGTGAGGGTGCAATTAGCACAGTGCAATCCATTCTTTGTGGATCTAGCCCTGTGTCTGAAGACAGATTCTCACGTTTGGAGAGAATCAACAGGAAAACTGCCCCACATGTAGGAATGTGGGACATGACATGATAAGGGCCGTGAAAATACCTGTCAGGGTAAGACATTTACATTTACATTTACATTTAGTCATTTAGCTGACGCTTTTATCCAAAGCGACTTACAAGTTCTGTGCGACAAGACAGCAAGAAGGGTATAACTCTATCAGCTGAGTAACAATGTTCATCAAAGTGTTGCGTGTTACAGTGTAGGTTAGTTTATTAGGACAAGTGCATGGCATTAAGGTTAGTCGGGGTTAGATTTTTTTTTTTTTTTTTTTAATCATTTCAGATAATGGTTGAAGAAGTGAGTCTTTAGTCGACGGCGAAAGATTGGACGGGATTCGGCTGTCCTAACTGGGATGGGTAGTTCATTCCACCATTGTGGGGCAAGGACTGAGAATAGGCGGCTTCTCTTTGATGACCCTCCGGGAGCTTGGATAGGAGTAGATCTGAGGCGGCCAGAAGATGCAGAGCGTAGGGGTCTTGAGGGTGTGTAGTTAGAGACCATTGACCGGAGGTAGGCGGGAGCGGTTCCCTTTGCCGCACGGTAAGAGACCTGCCACTTAAGGATAGCAGTCATAAACTATATGAAAAGGGGAAGAGACATGAAATTGGCTATTACAGCGCATACGTGTATACATGCATAATGTGTGTAATGACCAAGTACGATGAAGTGAGTTTTTCCCAATACACTCTCTGTATGTGAAAGATAGCTGCAAAATAAATGAGTGGATTTGATCAAATCTATAAAAAAAAAACACAGATATTAAACACTCATATTATACACTCCTAAACGTTTGTACCAACAGATGGCGACATAGAGTCACATATCAGACACAGTTAAGATGCTTGAAGGGAGAAGTTTCACACACTCCCATCCAAAAGGGAACCACAGGCCCGGCGATAATGGATAATAATATAGGACAGTGAACTTTATTAAAGACTTAACATTCTGCATCAGAGTCCAACAGTACTGAGGTAACACACCCACCCTTTTAAACAGCCTCCCATAACTTAACCCTTGCACTGAAGAACCATAACTCTGTTTAGACATTTATTGGACAGCCCGATGTATTTGCAGTTGCGAAGTCAGTCCAAATCACTTGCGAGTGTGAATGTGATATATCGCTCGACCTCTGCTCTCTTTTAACTGCTCAACCCTCTGTAACCTATCATCTTTAGATAATAAGGTTTGAATACATTGCTCCTCTGAAAAATGTAAAGCATACAGGAGATACGTGGTTCAAGGACTGACTCACAAATACTTCCCAGTTGCAGTGAGACACTTGTTGTCACTTGTCTCCATGGTGACAGTGGGACAGGCTCCCCCCCCCCCCCCATGGTGACAGTGGGACAGGCTCCCCGTGGGACAGGCTCCCCCCCCCCCCCCCCCCCCCCCATGGTGACAGTGGGACAGGCTCCCCCCCCCCCCCCCCATGGTGACAGTGGGACAGGCCCCCCCCCCATGGTGACAGTGGGACACTGGGACAGGCTCCCAGTCTGGATGAAACTCCTGGGGCAGATCCGGGGGAAAGTGTGTCAACAGTGTCCTCTGTGGTTGAATCACTGCGTTGTACCATCAGTTCCTACACACATATATATATATACACACACACACACACACACACACACACACACACACACACACACACACACACACACACACACACACACACACACACACACACACACACACACACACACACACACACACACACACACACACACACACACACACACACACACACACACACACACACACACACACACACACACACACACACACACACACACACACACACACACACACACACACACACACACACACACACAGTGATCATTATATGATTTTCTGTACCCGCAAAAAGCTAAAACAAGGCCGGCTGTCACAAAACAGTCACATCTAGAGACCTCAAAACTTACTCTAGAGAGGCCTTTAACCTAGAACTGGGGAGCTTGGACTGGTCAGATGAACTCAGTGGTACACAGGTTGAAGAAACATGGCTTGGATTCAAAACCAAATTCACAGCAATACTCAACAACATGGCCCCCCTAAGAACCACCAGGGTTAAAAATCGCGCTGAGGCATGGATGCACTCAGACATACTGACCGCTATGAAAACCAGAGACAAAAAATGCTCTGAACTTCATAAAAGTCAGACAAAGCTTTCCAAAAGCTCAAACAGTGAACTCCAAGCCCACGTGGTTGAACTAAAAATCCAAAGAAACAGACTAAGAAATGACGTAAACACCATGATCTGAACCGCAAAAAGAAATTTCATCAACGACAAAACTGAGGAAAACAAAAACAAACCCCGCGAACTTTGGAAATTACTCAATAATCAACTAGGCTGCAGTAAAAAACTTAAAACCAGATTCTCAAACATAAACATAAAGACGGACAACACGCTCATCACAGACAAGCTGGATGTAGCCAATTACTTAAACATCTTCTTCACAAACATAGCCACAACACTGGTAAACAAACTACCCTCCCACTCAGGGCATTATGGGGTAGAACACATAGTAGCATACTACAAAAACCTAGGGGTCCACAAAGACGACTTCAAACTTGAAATGGTAACAACCGATGAGGTACTCAAAAAATTGAGCGCCCTCCAACCTAACAAGGCCACTGGCCATGACAACATCCCCTCCAAATTCCTCAGAGACGCAGCAGCCGCCATCACCCCAGTCATCACACACATAATAAACCTCTCTATAAAACAGGGGCACGTCCCCAAGGACTTCAAAATTGCGAGAGTGACCCCTCTGCACAAAAAGGGCAGCAAATTAGACCCAGGCAACTACCGCCCTGTTTCTATTCTTACCTCCATCTCGAAAGTCATGGAGAAAATAGTCTACGAACAGGTCGAAAAGTACCTGGCGGAAAAAAATCTAATCTACGAATTCCAATCTGGCTTCAGAACACCCCACTCCACTGACACATGCCTCCTCTATTTGAACGACCACATCAAACAAGAGGTGGACGCGGGCAAATACTGCGGCATGGTCATGCTGGACCTACAAAAGGCCTTCGACACTGTCAATCACTCCATTCTAATGGACAAGCTAAAAGCAATTGGTTTTCATAGCTTATCAGTGAGCTGGATGCAATCCTACCTGGAGGGGAGAGAACAGATGGTAGAGGTAAACGGTACTCTATCCCCCCCCCTCACAGTGAGCTGTGGTGTTCCACAAGGAAGCATACTAGGACCGCTACTCTTCCTAATTTATGCAAATGACATGTTGTCAGCCTGTGACTGCAACTTGTTCCTGTTTGCGGACGACTCAGCCCTGCTGGTCTCTGACAAGAACAAATTTCAGGTTGAAAAATCCCTCAGCACGGAACTAGGCAAAATCTGCATATGGCTCGCTGATAACAAACTATCATTACACATGGGCAAAACAGAGTCCATTCTCTTCGGTTCAAATAACAAACTCAGCAAGACCGACGGATTCTCAGTTGCAGTGGGTGACAATATTGTCACAAGGAAAGACGAAATTACCTACCTGGGTTCCATCCTAGAGGCAAATCTTTCCTGTGACAGAATGGCATCCAATGTAATAAAAAAAGTCAACCAACGAACTAGATTCTTGTACCGGATCTCCTCTCTGGTAAACAAGAATACCCTGAAGACTCTGGCAGGAGCACTCATTCAAGGGTACTATGACTATGCGTGCACCTCATGGTACCAAAGCACCTCAAAGGCGCTTAAAACAAAATTACAAACATCACAAAACAAACTGGTCAGACTACTACTTGACCTGAACCCCAGAACCCACCTCACCCCTGCCCACTTTGACAACCTAGGATGGCTTAGAGTAGACGACAGAGTACAGCAACTTGCAATGGGCCTGGTCTACAAGATACACTATACGACCGGGGTGCCCATGTACATGTCAAAATACTTCCCAAAGGTCAGTGAATACCACAACCACTACACCAGAGGAAGCTCAACAAATCATGTCAAACCCAGATTCGGCTCAAACAAGGGACTAAACACGTTTCGCAATTATGCCACAACAATGTGGAACGCCCTACCCAAAGCTGTAAAGGAATGTGAATCCCTGCCCACATTCAAAACCGCTCTTAAAGAGCACCTACGGGAGGCTGCAATTCGAAACTGGCCACCGTAAATGCCCAAAACCCCCACCACCTCCTAATAGACAGTCTCCTCCTCACCGCATGTATATATTCCCTCCCCGCCGTATGTATATTTCCCTCCCACCCACCCACCCCCTCCTAATGTACAGTCCCCTCCCCATCATATGTATATACTCTGTCGGGATCTAGGGGTAACAGTACTGTATATTTGAATGCCGCCTATGTCACAAATGTATCAGTACTAAATACCTATATGTCCCTATGCCATAAATGTCATGTATGTTGTGTATGTCATAAATGTCTATATGAATTGAAAATGGGGGACCCTGATGGAAACAAGACAAACGTCTTTCTCAGGTCTGCATCCCCTTAACAATTGTATGTATTGAGCCGTACTGTATTGTACCCATTCTGCAATCTGTTAAATAAAGTTTTCATTCATTCATTCATTCACACACACAACACACACACACACACACACACACACAGACACACACAATAACGAAATAATTGTAGCACATACAGAGACTATACTCTGGACTGAATGAGTTAGCAGAAGGTTCAACAACAGCACTACAGAACAGAAAGATCAGTTTCCAAACAGCCCACTCCTCTTCTCTGAATGCAGACTGGCTGTGTCTCTGTTGACAGTAGAGCAGGGCTGACTTTGCAATTCAAATGGATGTTTTGTGTAATGAAAGCAATGTGTGTTATTTGCCCCCAAACATACGTATTGTTGGGCCTGACAGTGACATAATGGATCGTCCACAGCTAACGTTGTGGAGGCCAAGTGGTTTTGACAGAGAAAATACAATCTTTCTACCTCAGCCAGCCACTGGCAGTGTTTCTTTTCGTGTTACATTGAACACATATATAATTGAATGGTAGTTATCATAAGAGATACATACACTGACTACTATTCAGTCATTCAGATTTTAACGATTGTATTTAGTATTTTATGTAATTGTAAGTCTTTTACGTAGATTTTATTCTACTGTTGCACTTTTATATCAATCACACTGTTATGGTTTGTAAGCAACCCGAACAGCACGACACAGACAGGTAGGTAAGAGTTAGCCAAAAAACTAAGGGCATGTTTATTTTCACAAATCCCACTCGCGGGGAAAAAGAAACGGAGAATGTCATTAGTAGAAAATACGAGGCAGAGTCCAGTAAACAAACAAATCAACAATTCTTCAGTGTTGTAGGAAACACACAAAAAAACTGACAAAGGCAGAGAGTCCAGGACAAAAACGAGGATAGCAGTTCATGGAAAAATAGTCCTCCAAAAAAAACTCACCAAAAGCAAGGTCAAAGTGGATAATGAAGCACGGGTCCACGGAGGCAGAGAGAGAAACACAGCAACAACCTCCAAGGGCGTACTGGAGGAACAACGAGAGGGAACAGCAGTAGAGCTGGTGGTGACAAAACGACCCGACACTGAATGTTCAGCAAACCGTGTATAAGAGTGCTCCCGTCGAGCTGATTGGAAACTCATCTCAGGTGCGTGATGGTAATTGGCGCTGAGAAGCGCACAGTGCTGGGCCAGCCCTCACAGTACCCCCCCCTCCACGGGAGCCACCTGGCGACCTGCCCGGCCTCGGCTTCTCCGGATGGGAACGATGGAAGTCGGTGATCAGGGCGGGGTCCATGATGAGCTGGCGGGAGACCCAGCTCCGTTCCTCGGGACCGTATCCCTCCCAGTCCAACAGGTACTGGAACCCCCTTCCTCGGCATCGGATGTCCATGAGCCGGCGAACCTTCCAATGGCCATACCCTCTGCCCTGGATGGTAAGTCGGCGCAGGGATCCGGCGTTGGTTAGCTACCCGACTGGTGCGCTCCGATGCCCGGAGTAGCGCAGTCCTGGTGATCTCCCAGACACGACGACACCGGTCGAGATGGATCTGCACGGAGGGAACTTCCACCTCCGACTCTTGTGCTGTGAAGAGAGGGGGTTGGTAGCCCAGAGATACCTCGAACGGCGAGAGACCGGTGGCGGAGCTGACCAGGGAGTTGATGGCGTACTCGACCCAGGGGAGGAACCGGCTCCAGGATGCAGGCTTCTTGGCGGCAACACACCAGAGAGCAGACTCCACGCTCTGGTTCATTCTCTCCGTCTGCCCGTTAGCCTTTCCTCTGGTTATCACCCACAGACTAACAGTGGCCCCCAATCCCTTACAAAAAGCCCGCCATACCTGGGAAGTGAATTGGGGCCCCCGGTCCGAGACGACATCCTGGGGAAACCCATGGAGGCGGAACACGTGGCTCGTCAGGAGGTCCGCCGTCTCGGAAACAGATGGAAGCTTGGGAAGGGCCATGAGATAGACCCCCTTGCTGAAACGATCCACCACTGTCAGAATGTTTCCCTGGGAGGGTGGAAGGCCAGAGACGAAGTCCAACGCCACATGGGACCAAGGGTGGCTGCAGCAGGCCGGCGGGTGCCTGGTGAGAGGCCTTGCTGCGGGCGCAGACCGTGCAGGCCAACACGAACTCCCTGACGTCATTCCTCATGGTGGACCACCAGAACCGACGAGCCAGGAAGGAGAAGGTGCGGTGGTCGCTGGGGTTGCAGGCAAACCGGCTGGTGTGGCCCCATTGGCGAATCCGGGACCGGACAGAGTTGGGGACGAAGAGGCGACAAAAGGGTACGTTGCTCGGAGCGGGATGGAAACGTAAGGCACGCTTGACAACGGTCTTGATGCCCCAAGTGACTACTCCCACCACCCTGGCCTCAGGGAGAATGGGAGTCGGATCCTCCGTAGTTGGATCCCCCTTGGTGTGTAGCCGGGACAGAGCGTCGGCCTTCGTGTTACGGGACCCAGGATGAAAAGTCAAAGAGAAGTCAAACTGACTGAGGAAGCTGGCCCACCTTGCCTGCCGGCCGTTGAGGCGCGGATGTACGTCAAGTTCTTATGGTCAGTCTAAATGATGAACGGTTCCTCTACCCCCTCCAGCCAATGACGCCATTCCTCCAAGGCAGCTACCACTGCCAACAGCTCCCGATTCCCTATGTCGTAGTTCCTCTCAGCAGGAAGGAAACAACAGGAGTAGAAGGCGTATGGATGGACCTTCTGGTCCGTTGCTGACCACTGGGACAGCATAGCCCCAAGTCCAGTATCCGAGGCGTCCACCTCCGCGATGAACTGCCTCTTGGGGTCTGGGTGGAGAAAGACCGGGCGGTGGTAAATCTGTTCTTGAGGGAACGGAACACAGCGCAGGCCGCTGGAGACCAGTCAAACGGCAGGGAGGGAGAGGTCAGCTTGGTAAGTGGCTCCGCCACTTGGCTGTAGTTCCGGATGAACCTCCGGTAAAAGTTTGCAAAACCGAGGAAGCTTTGTAGCTCCTTCCGAGAAGAGGGCTCCGGCTACTCTACCACAGCCTGGATCTTGTGGGGGTCGGCTCGGGTCTGGCCACTCTCCACGATGAAGCCAAGGTAATCAACGGAATCGGAGTGGAAACGGCACTTCTCTGCCTTAACGAACAGCCGGTTGTGGAGAAGGTGCTCAAGTATTCGGCAGACATGAGGGACATGCTCCTCGAGAGTCTTGGAGAAGATGAGGATGTCGTCAAGGTAGACCACCACAAACTCATCGAGCATGTCACGAAGGACGTCGTTCATGAGCGCCTGGAATACCGCCGGGGCGTTGGTGAGGCCGAACGGCATTACCAGATACTCGTAGTGACCCCTGGGAGTCTTGAAAGCGGTCTTCCACTCGTCGCCTTCTCGGATCTGGACCGGGTGGCTGGAGTCCTTAATAATTCTCTTAGCCTTACCCCTGCACCGCTTGTTGTAAATGTTCTGGAGAGTGGGAAGCCCCCCTCCAATTGTGCGTTCGGCTGAACGTGCCACTCTCTGTAGTCTGCTTCGGTCTTGTGCGGTGCTATTCCCAAACCAGGAGGTTATATTGCCAGTCAGGATGCTCTCTATTGTACATGAGTAGAAGTTCTTAAGGATCTTCTGACTGACTTGGAACTTCCTTAAGCGCCTGAGGAAGTAGAGGCGTTGTCGTGCTTTCTTCACAACACTGTCAATGTGTGTGGTCCATGTCAAGTCCTCGGATATGTGGGCTCCAAGGTACTTAAAACTGTTCACTCTCTCAACCGGTGCCCCGTCGATGCTGAGGGGGCTGTAGTCCCTGACCCCGACCTCCTAAAGTCCACAATCATCTCCTTTGTTTTGCTGATGTTCTGTGAGAGGCTGTTCTCCTGGCACCATCCCGCCAGGACTTTGACCTCTTCCAGGTAGGCCCTCTTCCAGATAGGCATCCTATCCCCCGTTGACGAGGTGCCTACTTCTACTCCACGACGCTGACCAGAAGTCGTTGTGGTGTTAAACACCACAAACCAGGTACGACGTCTCTACCTAAAGCTCTGCTGGAATCTACCTTTGTGTTGCCTTGCTCTAACCCGTTTCTCCTGTGTCCCAGGACCACTGTTCCTGTGCGCCGTCCTGCCTGGACGTTCACTGTCCCCGAGGAGGACCGCTTGCTTGCTCCCGCAGCTGCAGCCCCAAGACAAGAACAATAACCCTGTTCCATTCCCCCCCAATTCCTGTTCAACTGCTTGCATCAAAACCCTTGAAACGCTCCATTCTCCTCTCCTGTGTGTTCAGCAATAGGGCTGTGTTCCAGACCACATTCTCACAATATCAGGCCAGTTAGGGCACCTTGTGTATACTGCTTACTTTTACTCTTACTCATAGTATACATTCAGAGTCAAATTCTTTATTGCCTATATTTACTCTAACATATAATATAACCGAAAGGGCATACAGATCCTCATCTGCACCTTGTTTATTTTTCTCAGTTTTATATTCAGAGTATTGTTTACACTGTTTATTTTTTCTCATGTGTTTATATTCAGATCAAATTGTATTGCCCTATATTCTCTTCTACTATTAACCCGCCCATACTTGTACCTTCCCTCCCCCATGCTGCTATAACACCTGGATTTCCCCATGGGATCAATAAAGGAATATCTGATCAAAATACATTTAGTATGTTGGCTCATACTGTTAACTTTAGTGAGCCCCATCACTTTCTCTCACTCACTCACACATACGTGTACACACACACACACACACACATACACACACACACACACACACACACACACACACACACACACACACACACACACACACACACACACACACACACACACACACACACACACACACACACACACACACACACATTTTAATACTTTATTTGGTTCCACAAATTATATTACATAAACAGGGAATCAAATGTATCGGGGCCAAGCAGCACTGAACACTTAAGGGACCCATAGCACCTCCTTCTCCACGTGGCTAAGCTGCCAATAATAGCTGAGACAGAGCAATATTTGGCTATTTGTTTGGCTTTTCTTTTAGACATTGCAGCAATTCTCAGACCGGTCATGGTGCATTTGTATACATGGCCAAGACTTCCGAACACAAGTACACTATATCTACACCTGTACCCAAGGTCGGCCATCACACTGAGCAGTGGTTGGTATTTGATATACTTGTCCCGGAAGGCCTGGTCCATGTACAGGTCAAAGGTACAGCCTACTTCTATGACCAGCACCTCCCTGTGGCTGGTGTCGACAAAAACAACGTCCGGTGTATTTGGTATGTTAGCAAAAACATCGTTGGTAAGACCAAACCACTCTGGTTTCACTCTGGCATGTTTGTACATTGCTGCACTAGATGGTGATATGTTCCGTACCACATCAGACACAATGTCCACAATACGGTCATGACGAGCGATGTACAGGTGTTTGTATGCATTACATCCGTTTGTTATGTGTGCAATGGATTCTAGGTGTTGTGAATCCTGATGGTTTAAACAGAATGGACTGTGAGTTTGAGGATACCAAGTGGACAGATTGTATTGAGTGGGTAATACCTGCAGTCTTGCTTTGATGGTACATTTATAACACACACACACACACACACACACACACACACACACACACACACACACACACACACACACACACACACACACACACACACACACACACACACACACACACACACACACACACACACACACACACACACACACACACACACACACACACACACACACACACACACACACACACACACACACACACACACACACACACACACACACACACACACACACACACACACACACACACACACACACACACACACACACACACACACACACACACACACACACACACACACACACACACACACACACACACACACACACACACACACACACACACACACACACACACACACACACACACACACACACACACACACACACACACACACACACACACACACACACACACACACACACACACACACACACACACACACACACAGTGCTTCCAGTTAGAGCCAGAAGCAAGGCCACCTGCACAAAGACAGCCTTTATACCACCCTGCCTCTGCCCCCATGCCTGTCCCTATAGCCTCCCTCAACCACACACTGGCACGCACGCACAAGCACGCACGCACGCACACACACACACACACACACACACAGGCACAGGCATGCACACATACAGTACAAACACAGACACACACACACGTCACGTACATCATACATATGTATAAATACATAATATCACACACACAATCCTACACACAACCCCACACACAACCTACACACAACCCCACACACAACCTACACACAACCCCACACACGACCTACACAGGCATGCCAACACTATCCCAGTGTATACTGAGGACACCTCTCCACTAAAGGGCTCCATTGTATAGCTCCCTCTGCGCAGCAGGGCCAGGGGTTACGGGGTTAAAGGGAGATCATGTTACAGACGCTGTCTGGCTGAAACAAGAGCCTGAATGGAGGGAGGCCTCCTCAACAGGCTGTGGCTTCCCTTCCTCAAGACGCCCACCAGGAGGCCGATCACACTGCTGCTGTTGTTGTTGTTGTTGTTGTTGTTGTTGTTGTTGTTGTTGTTGTTGTTGTTGTTGTTGTTGTTGGTGTTGTTGTTGTTGTTGTTGTTCCCCCTCGGGGCTCCACAGGCTCCGCCTCCTCGTCACGGCTGACCGACGGTTGCCTTTGTGTGACGCCTCACACTTTCACTGACCTCATCACGACCCTATAGACAAGCTGGGTGACAAAAAAACGAACACAAAAAAATTAACAAACTAAAACGAACTAAAACGAAAACGAACGCAAAAAACAAAAAAATAAAAGAAAACAAAAAAATTAACGAACTAAAACGAAAACGAACAAAAAAAAACGAACAAAAAAACGAACGCAAAAAAAGAACAAAAAAACGAAAACGCAAAAAAAAGAAAACAAAAAAATTAACGAACTAAAACGAACGCAAAAAAAGAACAAAAAAAAATCAAAAAAACGAACACAAAAAAACTAACAAAAAAATTAACGAACTAAAATGAAAACGCAAAAAAACTAACACAAAAGAATTAACGAACTAAAACGAAAACGCAAAAAAACTAATGCAAAAAAATTAACAAATTAAAAGGAAAACGAACTAAAACGAAAACGAACGCAAAAAACGAACGCAAAAAAATTAACGAACTAAAACGAAAACGAACTAAAACGAAAACGAACGCAAAAAAAAGAACGCAAAAAAACGAACGCAAAAAAACTAACAAAAAAACGAACACAAAAGAAATTAACGAACTAAAACGGAAACGCAAAAAAACGAACGCAAAAAAATTAACGAACTAAAACGAAAACCAACGCAAAAAAACGAACGCAAAAAAACGAACAAAAAAACGAACACAAAAAGATTAAAGAAACTAAAACGAAAACGCAATAAAACTAACGCAAAAAAATTAAAACTAAAACTAAAACGCAAAAAAACGAACGCAAAAACATTAACGAACTAAAACGTTAGGGTTTCACAGAGCGAGTCCTGACGGAGGTCCAGAGACGCCTCACACTTTCACAGAGCGAGTCCTGACGGAGGTTAGGGTTAGGGTTAGACGTGGTTGAGACGTGGAGGGGAGATTATTATCTCCTGAGATTCCAGACGTTGACCTTTTTACCTGCTGTTTGCCTTATTCCTTGACAGTAAAGGAATAAGGCAATCAGACGATTACATCTTTATTCTTTTTGTTGTTGTTGTCCTTAGCTCTATTTATTTAAATAAAATAAAAAAATCTTATGTACCTTAGATACTATTGTTACCTTGTATATATATATATATATATATATATATATATATATCACTGATTCTTGAGAGTTGGGACAAAACATGTCCTACATAGAAAAGTCTAATTTATATAAAAAAGAAAGAAATTCATAATGATTGATATACTCACAAAGTTACATCTAAAGGTATTGTGTATACTGATGTTATGTGTTAGCACATATATTTGTTTTTTGGGGGATATTTGTTTAAATGTATAATCTGTGGTTAGAAGCTCCCATGTTAATTATCTTGTCCTCAGCAAGGGGTCACATTATTGACCAGCCCAAAAAAGCTTGAAAGACCTCTCCACTTGTGAAAACATACATATCAAATCAAAGATAAGGGTTATACATGTATAAAACAATGCATGCCATGAAACTCAAATAATATTGTCCATAGAAATCTACCTATCAAAGTTGTGTCCTCAGTTTATGGCAACTCTGTCAGACCTTTTCATAAACCTAATTAAATCAGGCAATAGCATGGCCAGCTCTATCCCTGAGGACCCCTTTTCCTTCCCCTGAATGTGGTGAATGCAACACTACCACACATGGTCTGGTAAGTTTTACACTTTTTGATATTTTAGACAAACAATGTCAATATTCCGATGGTCACAGCTGGAACATGTCAACACCGTCTCTGCGTTATTATACTTTTAAAAAACAATAGTGGATTGAATTCAAGTGTTTCAGTGAGATTATTATGACAGCTAGCCACTGCCAAAAAACTAGCTAGCTGCAGTGCACAATACAGGCTTGGAGGGAAAATGTGTGCCCTTTTGTCAACTCCGTCAGACGTCAACTCCATCAGATTGTGTGTCTGACGGAGTTGACGTGTAAGCTGACGGAGTTGACGTGTAAGCTGACGGAGTTGACAAATCCATCAATAACCTCATAATATGCTATTATTATACTATTTTTGAACATGGTAAAGGATTTAAATGTTATTTCAGAGTTGTATCTGCACAGAAGTGTGCATATAATAGCATGCATTACAATACACTTCTGACTTTTAGAGCATGGGCAGGCTGTGGTCTGCTTATTTACTTTCCCAGCACATGTGTTAATAAATAAATATAAATATATCACTTGTCTACGTTGATTGATTGATGTAAAATATGGTGCAGTGTGTAGTTTTCACTACCAAACATCTACACTCTTGCCTCTTATAGAGCGGGGAAGGAGTTCCATGTTGCCCTTTCATATCCCAGAAGGGATACAAGACTGAAGAAAACAGTTATTCTTGTTATTATACTGTTTACTTAGATCATCAGAGCAAAAGTGCACGGTGGTAAACTGTGGATATTTCATCTTAATATCTTTATAATAATTCTTAATATAGGACTGGTTCATGCGTGTCTAGATTGCTGCATCATCCTTTCTCTGACTTTCCATCCATATACATTATGGTATGGAGTGATCAACAGGATAATTCTTTGCTAGTCAGTTGTCACAATCTTATCAGTTGTAATATACCCTAGGAATATTGGAATGACTGTCTTCTTGAATTTTCTCCCACTGCTTCCACTGAACATGGATTTTGTCTGCACAAGCCAGTGTGAACATGTTTGCAACATCTATCTAGTTGTAGAAACTATGCACTGCAGCTTTAACGTCAATCAATCAATCATGTTTAGTAAATAGACACCTGATTTTATAGTCTTATTCTAATACATTTTCATGACTTTTGTATTATAGGAAAGCATGGCTAGACAGAAATTGTCAGTTGAGGAGCGAAGGAGAAGAAATAGAGAGTACCAATGAAAGAGAAGAGAAGAATTACACAGTGACGAAGAGAGCAAACATGTCATGGAAGAGCAGGAAAGACAAAGGTGGAAAAAGAGGGTTCAAGACAAAAAAGTAATAGAAATAGACAAGATGGGAGACCGGGCACAGAGGTATCGGAGAAAATATTGGAGAGAGGTCTAGAAAAGGTGCAGATAGAAAAGGTCCTGTGAAGGTGCGGTGCTGGAGGCAGACACCCCCCCCCCCAGATCAGGATATTCTAGATAACAATGCCAGACAGCGCAGAGAGTCTCTCAGACAGGAACAGAAACAAAGTAAAACGCGAAAAAGGCATTCAAGAGAAATACAAACTTTAAAAGAGAAGATTACAAATGTAACAAAGCAACAAAACAACCTGAGAAAAACAATAATGTGCTGAAAAAAGGCTACAAACACATCACCACTGGACTCTCCAGGCACGGAAACAACGAATATGCTATCAGGAAGTAAGGAATCAGAAAATCCAAAAGGCCCTGCTATTCCACCACATCCTCAGAAGAGAGCTGAAGACAAACAAACAAACTCCTGGCCCACGGCGCCAAAAACCAGCACTGAGTGGGTCATCAGGCATGATTCTTAAAAAGTATCATCTTCTTCAACAAATGAAAGACTTTGGGTTAACCCAGTGCTTCTCAAACTTTTTCTGTCAGGCCCCCCTTTGGCGGACCAAAATATTTTGGGCCCCCCCCTCCCCCTCGCCCCAACAAAATAGTCATGAAATGGGCCATGTTTAAATTTATTGAAATAACACCAATATCGTGACCTTTCAAATTGGCCCTATATTTTGTTTTCAGAGCTGTCATGGATGAAAAGCCAGCTTCACACAGATACTGTATGTGGTGCTGAATGGTATCAACACCTTAACTGCTGCATCATGAGATACTTGGTACTCAGCACCACACTCTGAAACTAGCTCTCTAGGCGGTATCAGATGAGATTTCAAGAGTTTGGATGGAGATGTGTCAGGAAGCTTTGTCTCAATGTTGTCTGTAAAGGTTTTTTTTATCCAGAGTAACTTGGTGATCCTTTTCTGTGTTTTATTAAATAATGATTTTCAGATTTTGAGAAATGGTCTTTTCATGGAGAACAGTGCAGCTGCAACAGATAGCACTTTAGTGATAATTTTCTGTAATCAATTATTATTATTTTTTTTTTTTTTTTAATAAATCTCAATGCCCCCCCTGTCATGCCTTTGTGCCCCCCCTGGGGGGCGCGCCCCCCACTTTGAGAAACACTGGGTTAACCTATAAGTTAATGAGAGAAAGGGAGCATCCTCAGAAAAAGCCAACATTCATACAGGGTGTAAACACAGACTGTCCAGGATTTCTTCCTGAACTCTGCACGTGTGACGATGTGTGACGATGGATAGTGCTAATGATGGCTTTGTCATTATAAATTATTTCCCATATCTTTTAAAATCTTTGAAATTTTGCAATACAAAATTATGTAGGTTAGAGTTATCCTATCCCAAAAATGTATTCATATTTAAATTCCCCATTAAGAAACGCATCATTTAGATACCTTGCATGTTAGGATTTCCTTCAGATTCATGTTGGCATCCATGTATGGTGAAGGCCCGGACTGGCCATCGGGAGCTCTGTCTGTCTGTCACACACACACAAAGGGAGCCGCATGTGATTGGTGGAGGCGGGACCAGGCCATACAACTGATTGACAGTTGAGATGGTGAATGGAATGGCAGATGGCACTTCTGCAAAATGACAGGGAGAGACAGCGAAAGACAAAAAATGTCAAGCATAACCTGCGCTTGAAGATGGACAGTGGAAAAAGAGGAAGGGTCGAGCAGAGAGGGAAAGAGAGAAAAATACATACTGCTTACTGCTTGTATTTCACAGAACAGTCAGATGGAAATGACTGGAAATGAAATGTTTCAACAGTGGAGAAAAGAGGAAGGGTGGGGCAGAGAGGGAGGGAGAGAAAAATACATACTGCTGCTGACTGCTTGTATTTCACAGAACAGTCAGATGGGAATTACTGGAAATGAAATGTTTCAACACTTCAACAGTGAAAAAAAGAGGAAGCATGGAGCAGAGACGGGACGCCCTAAATGTTGCCGCTAAATGTGGCAACATTGACCCAAATGTTTCTTGCACCACGGGACCACCAGGTTAGTCAGTGATAAAAATAAACATGCTAGCTAACTAACATAGCTAATGTTACCATGCATCATCATCATCCCCTGTCACTTATTTCCCCCATAAATCTTTTATTAAACTTCAGTCCTGATCATAACCATTTCAATTTTAAATTTTTCTTGTAATGTCAGATTAAAAATGAAATACTCTAACTTTTCTGATTTCTGAGTTGTTAAGTCTGACATTACAAAAACAAAAAATTCATCAAAATCAGTGTTGTTGCTAATCATTGACACATGATGATTATAACAATTATTAGCCTGTAATAATCCCCCCCAGAAAAATCCACTTTGCATTTGATATATTGAAAATATTTAAATGTGTGTGTTTTTTTTAACAATAATTTGTGATACCATCACAAACAATGGCATTTAAAGGGTAAACATTTTAAAGGTCCTGCACCAGCATGTAGGGAATTAAGTCATTGTAACAAAAATCTTCCTGGTGGGGGACCCCCTGCTTAAAAAGTGGCCTGACTTGGGCTATATTTCGCACTATATTTCCTGGCCTGAATAATTCCCCCAGTCCGGCCCTGCGAAGGGGTGAAAAATTGTCAAATCTGACATTTTGAAATACAAAATTATGTAAGTTAGAGTTATCATATCCGAAAATGTTTCCTATATTTTAATTCCCCACAAGAAACACATATTTTAGACACCCCTCATGTTAAGATTTCTTTAAGATTCATGTTTGCACAAAAGTATGGCCCGCCCTAATATGATGACCACTGGTGGCTAGCCAAGATCATCGATGTGGATACTGATCAACAAGATGTGAACGTGGAATTTCTGCATCCCCATGGTCCAACAGAAAAGGTTCTGTTTCTGCCCAGTTCAAGACATCATAGTGAAACTAATCGGAAATGCAGAAGGAAACGAAGAGGAGAAGTGGGTGAGAAAGTTGAGATCAGGAAGTGGTGTAGAGGAGGTAGATGAAAACAGGGACGAGAAGAAGGGGTCCTGGTCCCCATTACTGTTTTTGTTGTTGGAAACAGTGCATTTTGTAATAGTTGGAAACGGTGTATGTAAAGTTTGTTGTTATTACAATTAGGTTAACAAAATGTTCAGTATAAGACAAGGAGTTATTAGTTCTTATCATTGTCACTTCCATCTGTTTAAAAAATGCATGTGTTCATTTATCAGAGATGCATATACAATTTTGTCAACTCCGTCAGTTTCTCGTCAACACCGTCAGATGTTTGTTTTAGTTAATTTTGGGGAAAATACAAATTCCTTCTTCAGTTTATGTTGTTTAAGTAATAAAGGAGCATCAGCTCTTCATCCTCTTGTCTTATGGAGACCGACGACCAGCGTTACTCACATCACAGTCTGTATGAAGGAGGGACAACACAGACCAGTGTTACTCACATCACAGTCTGTATGAAGGAGGGACAACACAGACCAGTGTTACTCACATCACAGTCTGTATGAAGGAGGGACAACACAGACCAGTGTTACTCACATCACAGTCTGTATGAAGGAGGGACAACACAGACCAGTGTTACTCACATCACAGTCTGTATGAAGGAGGGACAACACAGACCAGTGTTACTCACATCACAGTCTGTATGAAGGAGGGACAACACAGACCAGTGTTACTCACATCACAGTCTGTGTGAAGGAGGGACAACACAGACCAGTGTTACTCACATCACAGTCTGTGTGAAGGAGGGACAACACAGACCAGTGTTACTCACATCACAGTCTGTATGAAGGAGGGACAACACAGACCAGAGTTACTCACATCACAGTTTGTATGAAGGAGGGACAACACAGACCAGCGTTACTCACATCACAGTCTGTATGAAGGAGGGACAACACAGACCAGTGTTACTCACATCACAGTCTGTATGAAGGAGGGACAACACAGACCAGTGTTACTCACATCACAGTCTGTATGAAGGAGGGACAACACAGACCAGTGTTACTCACATCACAGTCTGTATGAAGGAGGGACAACACAGACCAGTGTTACTCACATCACAGTCTGTATGAAGGAGGGACAACACAGACCAGTGTTACTCACATCACAGTCTGTATGAAGGAGGGACAACACAGACCAGTGTTACTCACATCACAGTCTGTATGAAGGAGGGACAACACAGACCAGTGTTACTCACATCACAGTCTGTATGAAGGAGGGACAACACAGACCAGTGTTACTCACATCACAGTCTGTATGAAGGAGGGACAACACAGACCAGTGTTACTCACATCACAGTCTGTATGAAGGAGGGACAACACAGACCAGCTCACATCACAGTCTGTATGAAGGAGGGACAACACAGACCAGTGTTACTCACATCACAGTCTGTATGAAGGAGGGACAACACAGACCAGTGTTACTCACATCACAGTCTGTATGAAGGAGGGACAACACAGACCAGTGTTACTCACATCACAGTCTGTATGAAGGAGGGACAACACAGACCAGTGTTACTCACATCACAGTCTGTATGAAGGAGGGACAACACAGACCAGAGTTACTCACATCACAGTCTGTGTGAAGGAGGGACAACACAGACCAGTGTTACTCACATCACAGTCTGTGTGAAGGAGGGACAACACAGACCAGTGTTACTCACATCACAGTCTGTATGAAGGAGGGACAACACAGACCAGTGTTACTCACATCACAGTCTGTATGAAGGAGGGACAACACAGACCAGTGTTACTCACATCACAGTCTGTATGAAGGAGGGACAACACAGACCAGTGTTACTCACATCACAGTCTGTATGAAGGAGGGACAACACAGACCAGTGTTACTCACATCACAGTCTGTATGAAGGAGGGACAACACAGACCAGTGTTACTCACATCACAGTCTGTATGAAGGAGGGACAACACAGACCAGTGTTACTCACATCACAGTCTGTATGAAGGAGGGACAACACAGACCAGCGTTACTCACATCACAGTCTGTGTGAAGGAGGGACAACACAGACCAGAGTTACTCACATCACAGTCTGTATGAAGGAGGGACAACACAGACCAGTGTTACTCACATCACAGTCTGTGTGAAGGAGGGACAACACAGACCAGAGTTACTCACATCACAGTCTGTATGAAGGAGGGACAACACAGACCAGTGTTACTCACATCACAGTCTGTATGAAGGAGGGACAACACAGACCAGCGTTACTCACATCACAGTCTGTGTGAAGGAGGGACAACACAGACCAGTGTTACTCACATCACAGTCTGTATGAAGGAGGGACAACACAGACCAGTGTTACTCACATCACAGTCTGTGTGAAGGAGGGACAACACAGACCAGAGTTACTCACATCACAGTCTGTATGAAGGAGGGACAACACAGACCAGTGTTACTCACATCACAGTCTGTATGAAGGAGGGACAACACGGGTCCAATGCGTCACTTCGTACCGGTTATGGTCACTCTGTCCCACAGTGGACGCAGTTCTGGGTCAAGGGGGCGTTCTCTCAAGGCTTCCCGTCCACAGAGAGCTCCATTCAGATTCATGAAGCCTGCATCCCGCTCCTCTGAGTCTGCTAAATGGCTAAATGGCTAAATGACTAAATGGCTAAATGGCTAAATGACTAAATGGCTAAATGGCTAAATGGTTAAATGGCTAAATGGCTAAATGACTAAATGGCTAAATGGCTAAATGGCTAAATGGCTAAATGACTAAATGACTAAATGGCTAAATGGTTAAATGGCTAAATGACTAAATGGCTAAATGGCTAAATGTAAATGTCCCTCGGTTTATAATGATGGCCTGTTATGGCCATTGTATGAACCATTAACAATTGAAAGGTAACTTTAAAAGTAGAAAGTGTATCACTCACACACACACACACACACACACACACACACACACACACACACAACGGGAGCTTCTATGATGCTCGATGTGGACTCAATGTAACATTACCCATCCATCTATCTACACTCATTGCACACACATCCACACGCACACTTAAACAACGGCGCCCTTTTTGACCATTTCCTATAGTTGACGTGGAGAAAAGCACAGAGCGGAGCAAATTATAGTCAATCAACGACAAATGCATGTAGGCACTCTTCAGTACTGGTGTGTGTGTGTGTGTGTGTGTGTGTGTGTGTGTGTGTGTGTGTGTGTGTGGCAGGGCACCAGATGGACTCAACACTGAGTTACACACACACACACACACACACACACACACACACACACACACACACTGCCCCCTAGAAGGAGGAGTTGGTCTCCAGGGGACGAAAGACAAAAAGGAGGCCAGGCTGCAGGAGCAGCTGTTTCTCTTTGAGAGAGAGAGAGAGAGAGAGAGAGAGAGAGGGGGGGGGGTGAGAGGGGGTGAGAGGGGTGAGAGAGAGAGAGAGAGAGAGAGAGAGAGAGAGAGAGAGAGAGAGAGAGGGGGAGAGAGAGAGAGAGAGAGAGAGAGAGAGAGACAGACAGAGGGGGTGAGAGAGAGAGAGAGGGAGCGGAGAGACAAGAGGGGGTGTGTGTGGGAGAAAGGAGTGGGCATGACCACAGAGAGGTAGATACAGAGAGAGAGAGAGAGGAGAGAGAGAGAGAGAGAGAGAGAGAGAGAGAGAGAGAGAGAGAGAGAGAGAGAGAGAGAGAGAGAGAGAGCGTAGGGAGAGGGAGGAGGAGGAACACAAACTCAGAGCAGGAGGACGTGGTGTAGAGAGTGAACTCTGGCTTCAGAAGGAAGGAAGGGGGGAGAGAGAGGAGGGAGGAGAATCTGCTGCTGCTGTTTTTGTTTTGTTAACACATACAGACTGCAGTCTGCTCTTCAACCAACAGCAATCGCTCTGGGGGTCCCTGCAGCTGGAGGGTTAGGGTTAGGGTCCCTGCAGCTGGGAGGGTTAGGGTTAGGGTCCCTGGAGCTGGGAGGTTAGGGTTAGGGTCCCTGCAGCTGGGAGGGTTAGGGTTAGGGTCCCTGGGGCTGGGAGGGTTAGGGTTCCTGGAGCTGGGAGGGTTAGGGTTAGGGTACAGGTACAGGAGCACTGAGAGCAGGGGGAGGGTGAACACAAGGAGCAACAGTGTTTTCCTCTGAGGAGAGTGAAGGGTCCAGGAGACACCGCGACTGAAGTTCCTCTCGTTGGTAAGAAGAGTCTCTTCATCATTCAGTACCTTTGAAGCTTGTTAGTCTTTTTTTGTATCACAAACAGTACTGTATTTGCAAATCTGGTATGTCATAAATGTATAGATGTAGCAGTACTGTCTATCTGTATGTCATGTATGTCCTGATGAATTGAAAATGGGGGACCCGGATGTAAACAAGACGAAAGTCTTTCTCTGGTCTGCATCCCCTTAACAATTGTGTGTATTGAGCCGTACTGTATTGTACCCATTCTGCAATCTGTTAATAAAGTTTTCAATCAATCAATCAAAGTCATTGATGTTCATGAAAACGGCGGATATGGCACAAACAGCGGCGCTGTCAACTGGATGTCAACATGATTAAAAGGGGGGGGGGGGGGGGAGAATTTGTGTAATAATTGCCATTGGATGGAGAGAAAACACTCTATTATTGTTATGTGAGAAGCTGATTACAAAACAATAATTACAAATGACATTGGACATTTACGTAAATAAATATAAAGCACATTTCAAGAACCAGAATACATTGATACAGGAATAGAACACTAACTCACAGGCAGACATTCTTCATGGTAACCCCAACAGGTGGGTGAGGCATTTTCACCACTAGCTGGAGCGGTGCCCACAACACCACCCCGTACCCCCCTCCTCCTCACGCAGACCTGGTGCCCACACCACCACCCCGTACCCACCCCCCTCCTCACACAGACCTGGTGCCCACAACACCAACAACACGTGCCCCCCTCCTCCTCACGCAGACCTGGTGCCCACAACACCACCCCGTACCCACCCCCCTCATCCTCACGCAGACCTGGTGCCCACAACACCACCCCGTACCCCCCCCCCTCCTCACACAGACCTGGTGCCCACAACACCACCCCGTACCCACCCCCCTCCTCACACAGACCTGGTGCCCACAACACCACCCCGTACCCCCCCCCCTCCTCACGCAGACCTGGTGCCCACAACACCACCCCGTACCCCCCCCCCCTCCTCACACAGACCTGGTGCCCACAACACCACCCCGTACCCACCCCCCTCCTCCTCACGCAGACCTGGCAAGCAGACATAAACATGCATGTGCATAATGCAAGCATGTGCATTCACACACTGACACACACACTGGCATTTATTTATTTACTTGTACGTATGTGTACTTGTGTTATTGCACATACCGCAGACAGTTATTGTATATAAATACAAATATACCTGCTTTTGTCGGTTAATTGTTTATGCTGTGGAGCAAACGGAGCGTAATAATCCATTGTACTTGTTGCATTATCTGAATTACAGACTCACTCACTCACTCACTCACTCACTCACTCAGTACCATAGTATCTAGAACTAATGGAGAAGCATGATGTGTGAGCGTTACAAGTCAACACTTAATTAATACAGAAGTTGAATCATGCCTCAGAACATCAATGTAGACCAGATTGTGACTAAATGTTTAAGTGCTTCACTGCAAAAGAAAAAACATTGGGACAGTTCAATTGGATTGGGACACATCATGCAATTCAGAATATATTGTACGAATACAATGAAAGTAGCCTATTTCTCACACTTATCACAGTCGGCAACCAAAGGATACATACAGTACTGCGAGTGTTCAGAGGGTTCAGGCGACCACAGGGGGGCGACAGAGACACCGCCCTCTGGGAGTGGTATGTTCTCGCCACACTCTACCTACCAAAGGGTGCCTGGCTCAATAATACCAACCAAAACATTCATTTCCCTCAGGCTGCTTTTATGGTCATGATACACTATCAAATAGCTGAAATATAAATAGCCGTTTTTTTTTGTGTCCTTTTTAGACCCCACTCACAGATTATCTTAATGTTTGTCTTCCTGTTTTAGTGTAAATTCACAGCCTCTCCTCTTTGTTTTGAGTGCCAGCCTCTAGTACCAGCCTACGATAGCTTGCCCCCCACACAGCCCAGCTGCAGAGGGCTGAGGACAGGCCCCAGTCTGAAGGGCCAAGTCTGGAATAGCCGGTCGGGGTTTAAAATAACCAGCATGGGCCTCGCCAGCCAGCCACCACTTCAGATATACAGCATGGGCCTCGCCAGCCAGACACCACTTCAGATATACAGCATGGGCCTCGCCAGCCATACACCACTTCAGATTACAGCATGGGCCTCGCCAGCCATACACCACTTCAGATACACAGCATGGGCCTCGCCAGCCAGACACCACTTCAGATATACAGCATGGGCCTCGCCAGCCATACACCACTTCAGATATACAGCATGGGCCTCGCCAGCCATACACCACTTCAGATATACAGCATGGGCCTCGCCAGCCAGACACCACTTCAGATACACAGCATGGGCCTCGCCAGCCAGACACCACTTCAGATACACAGCATGGGCCTCGCAGCCAGACACCACTTCAGATACACAGCATGGGCCTCGCCAGCCAGACACCACTTCAGATATACAGCATGGGCCTCGCCAGCCAGACACCACTTCAGATACACCCAGACTCTGGCAGGGAGTCAGTCACACAGGCGGTCTCCACCTACACAGACACACAAACACACACAGACACACGGACACACACAAACACACACACAGACACACAAACACTCACAGACACATGGACACACAAACAGACACATGGACACACACACAAACACTCACAGACACATGGACACACACACAAACACTCACAGACACATGGACACACAAACAGACACACAGACACATGGACACACACACAGACACATGGACACACAAACACGTGCGTACTTCATCCGCACTCCCACACACAAGAGGGAATAAACCAGTGGCTAATTAGAGGTGCTGCATATATAATGAATGACTGTAGAAAATCACAGTCGGTAGTATATTTAGGAATATAGCGCATGTATGCATTATCTGCACACCAGCGTCGAAGAGAAATTGCAGTGTATGCAATACAAATTGCACGGTGGGCTCAGAGGGAAAGGGTGGAGCAGGGGGATGTCTACTTTATTTCTACTCTCAGCAGACCATTCCAAGGTTGAAAGTGTGTGTGTGGCACAGAGGATATTTATATGTAGTTGCTCATTTGCTTATAATTATGTGTTATTTTTAGGGCTGTCAAAAGGAATGCTTTAACTCTGGAGATTAATTTAAATTATTTAAAGCAAAACACAGACAGTAGGGACACAAGTCTAACACAGTGGAAATAATACAGACAACAAAGACAACGAATATACAAAGCATAAATGGAGGCAAATAATGTTCAACAGATAGATAGCGATAAAAAAACAATCTGCCTTGCCAATGTTGACTGGAAAATGATTCTTTGATAAGCGACGGGCAGATTAGACACATAGCCATAATTTAAAACATAGATTAGGCGATATTAACGTTAACATTGGCCGTGGATGGTGGCATTCAACGGGGTAAAAAGGAAAACACGGCTGGCGCTCAAAGTGTTAAGTGTGGGGTCCCCAAAAAAAATCCTGAATAAAATGGGGTCGCGGTGTGAAAAAGTTTGAGAACCCCATATAGGCTAACGTCAGCGGGCACTTGTTGCCATAACAACGGTAAACATCCAGGTAGTGGGCTGAAGGTAGTGAACAGTGTGATCAAGCTACACTGTAAATATGTATAATTAAGATACATTGAATATAGCAAAGAATGAATGGTTTTAATGTTGTTTACCTACTACAGTATACAAGAGAAACTACAGTAATGTAACTTGTAATCCTTACTATTGAATTTACAACAAATCTTTGATTTGCTAATTTATTGTTTTCTATAAATATAGGCTGCTTCTAGGATTGTAGGCTAGATACTATAATAAGATAATGAGTACCCATTATTTTACAGCCTATTGTATGTTTATTATTCTGACAGCCTATTGGTTTTGAATGGACATCGTGAGTGAACGTTTGTTATTGAGAGAGACATAGTTATTATTTATCTTGAGATATTGTGAATTTTATATATTGTTCCAACTAGGTTCAGTTGGCAGTGACCACCTAATGACCAGTAGCCTAAAGCCACTGAAGAGCAGCCGACTCACTCATTGTGTTCTCTCTATGGGTGTATTGTGCCAGCTCCACATGATCTCTCTTGTTCAGCGGGCAGCACTGTAGCTGCTATGGACCTTTTCAGAACACTCCCCTTGTCGGGGGGGGGGGGGGGGGGGGGGGGCACAGCATGGGCCAGAGTGTATTTCCTGTGCAACACTTTAACCCTTTCACTGCCACACGACAGCCGGTTAACCCTTCCACTGTGACAATACAGAAGGTTAGCCCTTTACTATCACACAACAACAACCGACGGCGATGCTCCATCATTAGCATCGTTAGCTCCACGGAGTAAAGGGTTAACCTTCTGTCGTGTGGCAGTGAAAGGGTTAATGGGAAATAAACTTTTAGAACAATTAGAACGTTTATGAAAAAAGGCCTATTAGATTAGATTCAAATGTATTGTCGTCATACAGCACAAGGAGAGTACAACGAAAAGGAAGTTTGACATCCAGCCAGAGTGCAAATGTAACAGTAAAGTGCAAGAGTAAGATAAGAGATAAGATAAGATAAGATATTCCTTTATTGAATCCCCTTGGGGAAATTCAGGCATCATAGCAGCATGGGGGGAGGGGGGAGGGGTACAGGTAGTAAAACAAAACAGTATACAGGTAGTAAAAGACAACACAGGCAGTGTAAACAATTTGATCAATATGGTCAATATAATTTACTAACTGACTAGCTGAGGAATATTCACATTATTCACAGTGTCACATGAGGTGCAGTATGCAAGAGGTGGTGTTATAATAATTTACTATCTACTGAGTATACATTAATCAAAGTACCAGGGTAGTCTACTTTGTCCCCCTTGGGTTCCTATAAGTCCCAGGTCAATGTCTGGTAGCAGTCGCTGTCGCTGCCCCCTGTTGTGGGGCCTGGAGGCTGCTAGTCGCTGCCCACTGTTGTGGAGCCCGCTGGTATGAAGGACTGTCCGAGGCGGTTAGTTGAGTGTCGGGGGGGGATGAGTCTGTGGCTGAACGAGCTTCTCATCTTGACTAGCTCGTCGTAGAGGGGGTGGTAGGGGTTCTCCATGATGGCATCCAGCTTCCTTATCATCCCCCTCTCTACCATCACCTCAAGTCTAGGTAGCTCGACTCCCACCACGGAGCTAGCCTTCCTCACCAGCTTGTTGAGCTTGTTGGTGTCCCTTGAGTTGATGTAGCCTCCCCAGCATGCCACAGCATAGAAGAGGATGCTGGCCACAACAGACTGGTAAAAAGACTGCAGCAGTTTGTTGCACACATTGAAGGACCTGAGTCTCCTCAGGAAGAACAGCCTGCTCTGTCCCTTCCTGTAGAGGGCCTCTGTGTTGTCCGACCAGTCCAGTTTATTGTTCAGGTGTACCAAGAGTAATGTACAACGTACGTATTACAAAGAGTTATAGTATTAATATGTACAGTGATACAGGTATAAAGACACTCTGGTAGTAAGTCATACTGGCCAGCAGCGTAACTAGTAAGAGTAGGTAAGAGATATGTACAGATATAGATATAGTATTAATATGTACAGTGATACAGGTATAAAGACACTATGGTAGTAAGTCATACTGGCCAGCAGTGTAACTAGTAAGAGTAGGTAAGAGATATGTACAGATATAGATATAGTATTAATATGTACAGTGATACAGGTATAAAGACACTATGGTAGTAAGTCATACTGGCCAGCAGTGTAACTAGTAAGAGTAGGTAAGAGATATGTACAGATATAGATATAGTATTAATATGTACAGTGATACAGGTATAAAGACACTCTGGTAGTAAGTCATACTGGCCAGCAGCGTAACTAGTAAGAGTAGGTAAGAGATATGTACAGATATAGATATAGTATTAATATGTACAGTGATACAGGTATAAAGACACTATGGTAGTAAGTCATACTGGCCAGCAGCGTAACTAGTAAGAGTAGGTAAGAGATATGTACAGATATAGATATAGTATCTACAGATATGTAAAAAGGATTATATGCATTATTGAGCAAGACACTTAACCCCTAACTGCTCCCAGTGAGCAGGTCGGCACCTCGCATGGTCGCCTCCGCCGTCGGTGTGTGAATGTGTGAGTGAACGGGTAACATGTGGGGAACAAATTGTAAAGCCCTTTGGATAAAAATAGCTATATATAAATGCAGTCCATTTTACCATCTGCATGACACATAAAGACTTCTTCTTCTTCTTCTTGTTCTTCTTCTTCTTCTTCTACAGGCGCGGCGCTGGGAGCTCCAGGCACACCCCCATCATCCAGACACACGGCTCCCGTCTCCCAGGCTCCCCTGTGGGGGTGTTTCTCCCCGTGCGGCCCTGACACCCGGCGGGCAGGATGGAGGTGAGGGAGGAGGTGCTGGGCATCATTCAGAACGTGTGGACCAAACTGCAGGGTCTCCCCCAGGCCAACCCCCTGGAGCTGGGCGCTTTCTTTGTACTCCTCCTCTTTGTGGGTGAGTGTTTGGGACGGTGGTTACACCACAGCAGTAGTAGTAGAAGAAGAGGAGGACGCAGCCCTAGAAGGTGACCTCCTCCTTCAGTGTGTCTTTAGTGACAGAGGACAGAGGAGGACGCAGGGTGATCAGTGATTAGATTAGATGCAAATGTATTGTCATCATGCAGCACAAGGACAGTACAACGAAAAGAAGTTTGGCATCCAACCAGAGTGCACATGTAGCAGTAAAGCGCAACAGTAATGTACAATGTAGCGGTGATTAAACTGAGTTGTAATATGAATATGTACACAGTGATACAGGTATAAAGACACAGATATGTAAAAGGATTATGTGCAGGTATGTACAGACAGATGTGGAAAGATGTATATATGGTAAGAATAAAAATATATACGGTATATATATAGCATTATTGCACATGCTATCATA
The DNA here is from genome assembly GCF_963971535.1 of Notolepis coatsorum. Lineage (NCBI taxonomy): Eukaryota > Metazoa > Chordata > Actinopteri > Aulopiformes > Paralepididae > Notolepis > Notolepis coatsorum. The sequence continues at coordinate 751,797 of NC_140174.1, read as the reverse complement.
CAGAGTTATATGGGTTATATACATATAGAAGGATTAACTAGACAGTGTTTTTTTTACTCCACTGTGCCACAGTAATAATAATAATAATAATACTTTATTTGTATAGCACTTTTCATACAGAAGTTGCAGTTCAAAGTGCTTCACAACAATATAGGCATAAGCAAGCATGAGCAAGGTAAGGTCAATCACAGTGTTTCACATTAGGACCTAGTATCCCAATAGGTTCTCTGTTTACAGTTTCATTCAGTAATAAAATGATTCGGTTTAAAAATGGTCTAAGAATTATAAAATGGAACAGACATACATTTCTGCTTTGCACTATATAGTATATTGTATGGTAACTCAGTTACTTCTACTCTGCATTGAACATTGTACATACTGAACACTTGTGTCTACGTACGTGACTTCTATTTTTTACTTGCTATACTTATTTTATTTTATACTTATCTATTTTTGTCTAGCACAGTCTCTGGAGCGTAACAGAAAGAAGCATTTTGTATAAAAGTATTCTGTACTTCTGTATGACAACTAATAAAGAAACTTGAAACAGGGTATTTAACATAGAACAGTGATAAAATAGTTCAATTTTGGATGACAACAGAGCAGTGCTCTTCAATATAGTAATATTCAATATTCAAGGGGCTTTCCATACATTAGCCATCTTTATAGGACATGGATACTCAGCCCATCTATTTTCACACCGTGTCAAAACACAAGTGGACAAATCAGAGAGGACCGCAAGTCACGTGAATCAGACGCACAACACGTTTATTTTCTGCGATTGTTTCAGGTGACGTGCGAATCGAATGCTGACTCACTTTAACTGTATATATACACACAGTATATTATACAAAACTCTCTGTCTCCCTCTTTAAACCCTGCCCCCCCCCCCCCCACTTCACCCCCCCTCTCTCTCTCCTTGCAGCCACGGTTCTTTTCATGATCGTTCTCTCCTGTGTCTACTGCTGCTGCTGCGGAAAGCCAAAATACCAGGGATCCAGGGTGCAGCCTCTACAGCCTGTCTGATCCAGGGTGCAGCCTCTACAGCCTGTCTGATCCAGGGTGCAGCCTCTACAGCCGGTCTGATCCAGGGTGCAGCCTCTACAGCCTGTCTGATCCAGGGTGCAGCCTCTACAGCCTGTCTGAGGAGGAGACGGTGTGATGCAACTCCAATACATACATCCATCCATCCATCCTTCCTTCCTTCTGTCCTATCCTTGATATAATCACTCACATGATGTGGCCACTCCTTTACCTCGCAGTCAGATTATATCCGTGATTTCCTCAGCGGGGGGGAGGAAGGAAAGACACATCAAAGAAGGGGTCAGGGATGGATACATTCCCAGTGCTTGGAGACGCCACCCAGAGACACAGGCCCTGGAGCAGCCAGCCAGCAGGGATCTGTTAACCCGCTGGGTGGCACCATACATCAAGATTCCTTACAGGACCAGGAGGACAATGACACACTGTGCTGTCGGCTGCTCAGCTCGGCAGCTCCCTTCAAGAATAGGAAGCGCTGTGCTTTCCAAGGAGGGGCAGACGAAAACATGGAGAAGTCAGTGTTGTAACAGGAAAGGGTCAGGCGACTCAAGTCACCATGAATCCTGTGTTTTATCATCCTCTTTATCTGTTGGCTGTGATATATATATATTTAAATAGGGGAGGAATGAAAAAATAAATCTCTGTGTTCCTTCCAAGGTGGCCCTATGGAAAATACACTGAAACTCCCAACTTCTTTATGTGTTTTCCAGTGGAAAGTTGTCCAAGAAAATAAAAAGACAGAGAGCTCCCCCTGCTGGTTCAGTGAATAATATAACATGTTTATGTGCCAAACGAATGTGACATGTTCAGTATTCAAAATAGAAATCATAACATTGTAATGACAAGTGTTGCTGATAGAAATATAATAGTTATAATCATCAGTGAATGTCGCTGATAGTTTCTACATATCCCGTTGTGTTTTTATTGCTACAAAACAGTGGTAGAAGTGGCTACAAAATTGTAGTAGAGCAATTCAGGAGCAATTCAAGTTTGAATATACTTTTTTGTCTAAGTTGTAAACATGTTTGGTACAATAAAAGTCAAGAATAACTAAAATGTTTACGACAAAGCTCTTTTTATAGGGCCAGGTGACAAGACATCAACAATCTCATCAAAACATTGTTTGCTTGCACCCATAATGCAGCATGTTTCTCACTAGGTCCTGAATATAGAGAACAAGTCATTGTATACATAGCTTATCACCAGACCTCTCCTTTGCCTCCAGCCTGCTATATTATCAGTAAACATTAACCCAGAGCGCTCTCCTGCTGCACCACAGACACAGAGGGAGAGAGGAGGTAGTTCACTCAGACAAGGAAACCACACTTGTGTGAAGCGGGACTAGAGCTAGAGAGAGACTGTTCTTTTGTACAGGTCGTCCAGGTCGCTACACATTCTGTTTGAATTCAAACCAGTGCACAGAGCTGGAAGTGACGTGAGGGATAACAAAAGGCCCACTACACGCTCAGTCATCTGTTCTGAAGCAGGCTGTATGCACACAGTAGCAGCCGCTAAAGCGGTCGAGGAGATCAAACATGGATTACGAAAGGTGAGGGGGGGGGGGACTGTGTTGGAGAATTATGGGAGTTTTGAGTGTGTATGTGATGATGACAATACATTTGCTGATTGGGAAGTTATATGAACAAAGTGAAATGTGCTGAATGAGAGTGATACTGAGGCTGAACATGTTTAGTTTAGTTTAGTTAGTTTAGCTTCATGTCTTTGGTCTCACCATTAAACAAACAAATAAAACAACAACAATGAACAGACATATACAATACAGACATATACATACATCTGTAACGGAGAGGTGCAGAGAATGTAGGCATACAATATATAAACAAACAAATGGGCAACAGTGGCTCGGGAGGTAGAGCAGTCGTCTGGTAATCCAGAGGTTCCCGGTTCGATTCCCACTCCTCCCGGGCAGCGTGTCGAAGTGTCCCTGAGCAAGACACTTAACCCCTAACTGCTCCCGATGAGCAGGTCGGCACCTTGCATGGTCGCCTCCGCCGTCGGTGTGTGAGTGTGTGAGTGAGTGGGTAAAATGTGAGGAGCAAACTGTAAACGCTAAGTAACTGTTTCTTGGACGAGAGTTTCCTATTTTGAACTCTAATTTTTAAGGAGCCATTCTGATGCATTTTTCTTCAGATTCAGATAGTATATTCAGATTTCAGATTCAGATTCAGAGTTTTATTTGCCACATGGACTCAATACAATCAGAGTTTCTTCATTACACAATCATAAATACCATACCATGGACAAAAGGAGCAGGAAGAAGAATAAATCTTATAGTTACCTGCCCCTTATTCCTAAACTAAACAAGTATTTACTTAATGGTCGGCGTACAACCTAATTTACACAAAATAATAATTTATACCATACCATATACAAGAAACAAACAATCCACAGTTTAAACAAGAAAAAATGTAATAATAATAATAATAATAAAGAATAAAAGAAAGAAAAAAGAAAATATCTTACTATTCAGATCACATTTGACTTTCATACTGACTAAATTCTTTTTTTTATAATTCTTTTTGAATTGACAAACACTATTACATCCCTTAAGCTCGCTATGGAGAGAATTCCACAACTTTACACCAATAACTGAAGGACACATCTGTTTAAGTGGTACGTGCAAACTGATGTTTAAAATTGTATTTTCTCCTACTAAACTCACTTTCTAAATGAAAAAGATCTTGTAGTTTTTCTGGTAGTGTATTGTTTCTTGCCCTAAACATAATTAACATTGTTTGAAACTTAACCATGTCTTCAAGTTTAATTATTCTAGATTTAATAAATAATGTATTTGTGTGTTCTCGATAATTCACTTTATGTGTGATTCGTACAGCCCTCTTTATAGTATATATATAATGGTCTTATATTGGTCCCATAAGTATTCCCCCATACTTTAACACAATAACTGAGATAAGGTGAGATGAGTGAACAGTAGAGTGTTCTCATTGCCTCATACTCTAACACATCCTTTACTTTATTCATAACAAAAATACTCTTGGACATCTTTTTTTTTTTAACGTGTGCTATGTGAGATTTCCATGTTAATTTATCATCCATAATAATCACACCAAGAAAACGAAATTCATATTCATATACAGTAGCAGCGTAACATAGAATAATAATATATTGAAATATTGTATAATACTGTATACCAATATAGTGTAGTATAAATAGTATGATTTAGTTATATTATAATTATAATACAATTAAAATAATACAATTATATAGTATAGTATAATATAGAATAATACATTTAATAAATATATAGATAAATGTGTGTGTGTGTATAAATGAATGAACCTAAATATGCAATTTAACTGATAGATACACAAAATGTATTTATTTATGTTAATTTTATTGTGTGGTGTTTCCATTTCTGCAAAATAAGCATTTTGTTTGGTTTGGTGAACATTGCACTTAGGGCTAGATCCACAGAGAATGGATTGCATGGTGCAAGTTGCACCCTTACTTACTATTCATTATGAATTGAAAATGGGGGACGCTGATGTAAACAAGACGAAAGTATTTCTCTGGTCTGCATCCCCTTAACAATTGTGTGTATTGATTGATTGATAGATTGATTGAAAAGTTTATTAACAGATTGCAGAATGGGTACAATACAGTACGGCTCAATAGACACAATTGTTAAGTTGATGCAGACCAGAGAAAGACTTTCGTCTTGTTTACATCAGGGTCCCCCATTTTCAATTCATCATAACATATATGACATACATGACATACAGATAGACAGTACTGCTACACATCTATACATTTATGACATACCAGATTTGCAAATACAGTACTGTTTGTGATACAAAAGGTGTCCAGAAAAAGAGTGTATATACATTTGACGTAGAAACTGTACATTGGGGGAGGTTGGGTGGGTGGGTGGGGGCTGTACATTGGAGGTGGGGGGGGGGGTTGGGTAGGGGGGGGGGGGGTTACACTGTACACTGTACATTGGAATACTGACAAAGCCATACTTGGTCATTTACTGTGCAACTGGGTTAGGACATTTGTAGGGGCCAGTTTCGAATTGCAGTCTCCCGTAGGTGTTCTTTGAGAGTGGTTTTGAAAGTGGGTAGTGATTCACATTCCTTTACAGCTGTGGGTAGGGCGTTCCACATTGATGTGGCATAATTGCGAAACGTGTTTAGTCCCTTGTTTGAGCCGAATCTGAATACAATTTTCATTCAATCAATCAATCTGCACGGTGATTGATTGAATGCAAACTTTATTAACAGATTGCAGAATGGGTACAATACAGTACGGCTCAATACACACAATTGTTAAGGGGATGCAGACCAGAGAAAGACTTTCGTCTTGTTTACATCAGGGTCCCCCATTTTAAATTCATAATGAATTGTAAGTAAGGGTGCAACTAGCACCGTGCAATCCATTCTTTGTGGATCTATAGATCAGTGTACTGTGTAGGGTCAGGGACAAATAAGAATTGTCTTCTTCCTGTTCCTTTCGGCCATGGAATTTAGTGGAGCATATTAATTAAATGTACTGTTGGGACTGTAATAATTCCATGTACGAATAAATACAAATTTAATAAAATGATAGTTTTATTTGCCATTATGCAACAAGTACAATGGGATTCTTACTCTCTGTTTGCTCCACACAGACAGCATAAAGGAATAAAAAGCAGAAAGCTGGTATTTATATACAATAAACTGTCTGTGGTATGTTTAAAAAATATATATATATATATATTATATCTTGCAGCATATTTTAAGTTTTTATTTCTTATATTAAAGTATATTTAGTTTTTAAGAATTGTAAAGGATAGGCAAAAATAAGCATGTGCTTCAGCCTATTCCTTTGAATATGTACATTTGTGATTTATTTTTATTTTAAATCTTTTTTTTGAAAGTCCACACAAGTGTGTTTTTGATTGATCTGTAAACAAAGACCGAAAATAAACTATTCATCATCATCATCATCATGTGCAATAGCATAAGTACAAATAAGTATAAGTAAACAAAAACAAGTACACATTAGACAAGTTAAAGATAATTGCACATTATATCGAGGCACGAGGGAGCAGTACAGGCTGAGCCCTAACCCTAACCTAACCCACGAGGGAGCAGTACAGGCTGAGCCCTAACCCTAACCCTAACCCTAACCCTAACCCTAACCCACGAGGGAGCAGTACAGGCTGAGCTAACCCTAACCTAACCCTAACCCTAACCCTAACCCTAACCCACGAGGGAGCAGTACAGGCTGAGCGTTGTAGCAGCACTTGAGTCCAGGATCAGGATTTCCGACACATCTGGACCCACTTTCAAAACCACTCTCAAGGAGCACCAGCCCTAGCACCTACAATTAGAAACTGGCCCCTGTAAATGTCCAAACCCAAACCCCTCCAATGTACAGTCCCCCCCCCCACCCCCCACCAAACCTCCTCCAATGTACAGTCCCCCCCCCCACCACCCAACCTCCTCCAATGTACAGTTTTCTTCGTCAAATGTATACTCTCTTTTCAGACTCTTTTTGTACTCGTAAACAGTACTGTATATTTGTAAATCTGGTATGTCATAAAGGTATAGATGTAGCAGTACTGTCTACCTGTATGGCATGTATGTCATATTATGTTATGATGAATGTAAAATGGGGGACCCTGATGTAAACAAGATGAAAGTCTTTCTCTGGTCTGCACCCCCCATTGTGTGTATTGAGCCGTACTCTAGGGGTTCCCAAACTTTTCAGGCCGGGACCCAGAAAATAAGGCGTCAGAGAGCCGCGGCCCAATGCACATCGTCAGGCTTTTTTTTTTTGCCAGGCGACCGATTTTTTAAGCCAAATATCACTTCAATCCTATTAAGTTGGTTCAAGTTAGTTATTCATTTATATGTGCTATTTATGAGAGGGCTAACTTGTTGCAAAATAATAATGATAATAATAATAGCCTCATTAAAATACTATTGTTGCTTCGGTTGTTTTCAGCGTTTTATGTGCATAATCTGTTATTTAGTTTGAAATGTTCGTTGAAATAAGTAGATTTTTCGTTTTTGTTTATTTATTAAGTTAATATAAAACCATATAGTCACATTTTAGAATACAATAGAATAGAATTTTAGAATACAACTATAAACACTGTCCTGGCCTGCTTCTAAGTTCAGTGGCCTGACAAAAAATAAAAATAAAAAATAAAACGTTTTTTTTTTTGGAAATCATCTCGCGGCCCTCCCGTGGCTGCTCGCGGCCCACCTTTGGGTCGCGACCCCGACTTTGGGAACCACATTCTGCAATCTGTTAATAAAGTTTTCAATCAATGGATCAGCGGGTGACCTCTTGTTTTCTCCCCGCCCTCCCTCCCTCCGCAGCGTGCCGGACCGCCCTGGCCCCACGGGGTCACCGGGGTCACCGGAGGCCTGGATCCAGTGGGCCCTGCAGCGTCTGCACCAGGAGCCGTGGGCGCTGGGCGGCCTGGTGGTGGTGGGGGTGTTTGTGCTCGGAACTCTCTCCCTGGCCGTGTTCGCTCTGCTCTACGGATGCTGCTGCACCACGGCGAGCGAGGGGGGGAGGATGAAGAAGATGACGATGAAGAAAAAGGCAAAGAACGGAGTGCTTTAGAGATGACGTGCCGCGTGTGAGAAGAGGCGGGACAACTTTCATGTGCATTGAACGCCGACGTTGTTTTGCTGATTTTAAATTTGAAAGAAGCAACGGGAATTAAAGCTTAATGTTTAGTATTTTCCAATGTTTTTTTTTCCCTTTTACTATATTTGCACATCAGTGATGGTATCACCAGCATTAGCTATGTAGCTATGTCACAAATCTATCTCCCTGACACGATTAATCTACGATGAATTGAAAATGGGGGACCCTGATGTAAACAAGACGAAAGTCTTTCTCTGGTCTGCATCCCCTTAACAATTGTGTGTATTGAGCCGTACTGTACTGTACCCATTCTGCAATCTGTTAATACAATGTTCAATCAATCAATCAATCAATCAATCAATCGACAATTACATTTTTCCTTGCCATAATATACTGTAGGTAACCCTAATTATGTGTTACATGTAAAAAAAATTACACCCTATCAACTTCATGGGCAGACACATATTATCCAATGTAATAAAAAAAAGTCAACCAACGAACTCGATTCTTGTACCGGATCGCCTCTCTGGTAAACAAGAATACCCTGAAGACTCTGGCAGGAGCACTCATTAATTGTTAGACTAGAAGTCTTTATTTGTCATGCAGTTTAACACACACACGCGAGATGGGCGACCCACAGGAACACACACACATGCACTGAGTCGCAGATGAAATGTCTCTCTGCACTTTTCCCATCCCGTTGTCCTTCCCCCCCATGGGCAGCCAGGAGCAGATAGGGCGTCAACGTGAGCCGCGCCCCGGGGACCAATCCAAGTGCTCCTGTCCGTCTTCGTCAAGGACGCCACAGCGTTAGCGATCTGTTGTGCATGTTTTTCCATTGGGTTTATCTTATCGGGGGGGGGAAACCCTTGCAAGCACAGGGAGAACATGCAAACTTCACACAGAAAGGCCTGGGAGATCCCCCACCTGAGTACCTGGCATCATGGAAACCTGGTCCCCCAGCGGGAATCGAACCCTGGACCTTCTTGCGTGAGGTGACAGTGTTAACCACTACACCACCGTGCCGCTACGAGCACGGGGAGAACATGCAAACTTCACACAGAAAGGCCTGGGAGATCCCCCACCTGAGTACCTGGCATCATGGAAACCTGGTCCCCCAGCGGGAATCGAACCCTGGACCTTCTTGCGTGAGGCGACAGTGTTAACCACTACACCACCATGCCGCATTCAAGGGTACTACGACTATGCTTGCACCTCATGGTACCAAAGCACCTCAAAGGCGCTAAAAACAAAATTACAAACATCTCAAAACAAACTGGTCAGACTACTGCTTGACCTGACTCCTAGAACCCACCTCACCCCTGCCCACTATGACAACCTAGGATGGCTTAGAGTAGACGACAGAGTACAGCAACTTGCAATGGGCCTGGTTTACAAGATACACTACACGACCAAGGTACCCATGTACATGTCAAAATACTTCCCAAAGGTCAGTGAATAGTTTGAATACCACGATCACAACACCAGAGGGAGCTCCACAAATCATGTTAAACCCAGATTCGGCTCAAACAAGGGACTAAACATGTTTCACAATTATGCCACATCAATGTGGAACGCCCTACCCAAAGCTGTAAAGGAATGTGGATCACTACCCACTTTCAAAACCACTCTCAAAGAACACCTACGGGAGACTGCAATTCTAAACTGGCCCCTGTAAATGTCCTAACACAACCCCCCCCAATGTACAGTAAATGACCAAGTATGGTCTTGTCAATAATCCAATGTACAGTGTTGTTTGTACAGTTGTACAGTGTCCCCCACCCACCAACTACCACCTACCCAACCCCCCCCCCCCCCCCCAACCTCCTCCAATGTACAGTTTCTATGTCAAATGTATATACTCTCTTTTCTGGACTCTTTTCGTATCACAAACAGTACTGTATTTGCAAATCTGGTATGTCATAAATGTATAGATGTAGCAGTACTGACTATCTGTATGTCATGTATGTCATATGTTATGATGAATTGAAAATGGGGGACCCTGATGTAAACAAGACGAAAGTCTTTCTCTGGTCTGCATCCCCTTAACAATTGTATGTATTGAGCTGTACTGTACTGTACCCATTCTGCAATCTGTTAATACAATTTTCAATCAATCAAGCCATCAACTCACCCGTGTATACAGACAATTTATTACTCACCCTGTTCCTAATTTATGCAAATGACATGTCGTCAGCTTGTGACTGCAACTTGTTCCTGTTTGCGGACGACTCAGCCCTGCTGGTCTCTGACAAGAACAAGTTACAGGTTGAAAAAACCCTCAGCTCGGAACTAGGCAGAATCTGCATATGGCTCGCTGATAACAAACTATCATTACACATGGGCAAAACAGAGTCCATTCTCTTCGGTTCAAATAACAAACTCAGCAAGACCGACGGCTTCTCAGTTACAGTGGGTGACAATATTGTCACAAGGAAAGATGAAATTACCTACCTGGGTTCCATCCTAGAGGCTAATCTCTCCTGTGACAAAATGGCATCCAATGTAATAAAAAAAGTCAACCAACGAACTCGATTCTTGTACCGGATCTCCTCTCTGGTAAACAAGAATACCCTGAAGACTCTGGCAGGAGCACTCATTCAGGGGTACTACGACTATGCTTGCACCTCATGGTACCAAAGCACCTCAAAGGCGCTAAAAACAAAATTACAAACATCTCAAAACAAACTGGTCAGACTACTGCTTGACCTTACTCCTAGAACCCACCTCACCCCTGCCCACTTTGACAACCTAGGATGGCTTAGAGTAAATGACAGAGTACAGCAACTTGCAATGGGCCTGGTCTACAAGATACACTACACGACCAAGGTACCCATGTACATGGCAAAATACTTCCCAAAGGTCAGTGAATACCACGATCACAACACCAGAGGGAGCTCCACAAATCATGTTAAACCCAGATTCGGCTCAAATAAGGGACTAAACACGTTTCGCAATTATGCCACATCAATGTGGAACGCCCTACCCAAAGCTGTAAAGGAATGTGGATCACTACCCACTTTCAAAACCTCTCTCAAGGGACACCTACGGGAGACTGCAATTCAACACTGGCCCCTGTAAATATCCTAACCCAACCCCCTCCAATGTACAGTCATTTACCTAGTATGGTTTTGTCAATAGTCCAATGTACAATTTTGTTTGTTTGTACAGAGTCTCCCCCCCCTCAATGTACAGTTTTGCTTGCCCCCCCCCCCCCCCCCCCCCAACCACCTCCAATGTAAATTACCCAGTATGGTTGTCAATATCCCAGTGTACCCAACCCCCCCCACCCAACCTCCTCCAATGTACAGTTTCTACGTCAAATGTATATACTCCCTTTTCTTGACTCCTTCTGTATCACAAACAGTACTGTATTTGCAAATCTGGTATGTCATAAATGTATAGATGTAGCAGTACTGACTATCTGTATGTCATGTATGTCATATATGTCCTGATGAATTGAAAATGGGGGACCCTGGTGTAAACAAGACGAAAGTCTTTCTCTGGTCTGCATCCCCTTAACAATTGTATGTATTGAGCTGTACTGTACTGTACCCATTCTGCAATCTGTTAATACAATTTTCAATCAATCAAGCCATCAACTCACCCGTGTATACAGACAATTTATTACTCACCCTCTCCTTTACCATGATATTTATTTCTGGGCTTACAAATGCAACCAACCCCGGTTGTCTTTGAGGCGTCTGTGTACACTTTAAGCTGCTCTCCATACTTCCTTTCTATATAACTATATTGACTTCATATTTATCTAACACTTCCTCATCACCTCGCTCCCTCCTTCTTAACGTACTGTATCGTGTAGCCATGTGTACTCAATAAATACTATTCGCTCTGCCTCGAGCCACCGTCTCCGACTCCCATCTCGCGGCACTGTCTACAATATCATCATAGTTGTGGGATAAAGGCTATAGTTCGCCTACACGTGTTTATTAGTTGTGGAAAAAAGGCCACACTGGCCATTTCTGTCGGTAAAAGTGGTACACTTTTCAAATGTACCAAGAATATCCAGCCTACATTTCCCAGCGGTAGATTAACGCATGCGCATCTGACGCCAAGCCCATCACAGCGCGACGTTTCGTTTATGCGACGCGTGCTAGCAGCAATGGCGAGCGGCAAGAAGAGTGCGCTTCTGTCCTCTTTGGCAGATTATGGAGACGATTCCGAGCCTGATTCTGACCCCGAGACCGAAGAGACAGGTAAACAGTGTCACGATCATCAATTTGATTATATTACAATGAAGTTAGCGAAGCCGGAAATGTGTTTATTTGAGGACAAATGAACAGCCGGGACGTCATGGTGCTACCTAGCTAGGTTAGCTAACATTAAGTTTCGTGTTTAGCTCGCTCGCTAAGTTAGTTTACTTAATGCTTTGTTTGTGAACATGTCTGCCTGTGTTTACTAGTGTTTACTGTGTGTACTAGTGTTTACTAGTGTGTGTTTACTGTGTTACTGTGTTTACTAGTGTGTGTTTAGTTTACTGTGTTTACTAGTGTGTGTTTACTGTGTTTACTAGTGTGTGTTTACTGTGTTTACTAGTGTGTGTTTACTAGTGTGTGTTTACTGTGTTTACTAGTGTGTGTTTACTAGTGTGTGTTTACTGGGTTTAATAGTGTGTGTTTACTGGTGTTTACTAGTGTGTGTTTACTGTGTTTACTAGTGTGTGTTTACTGTGTTTACTAGTGTGTGTTTACTGTGTTTACTAGTGTGTGTTTACTGTGTTTACTAGTGTGTGTTTACTGGTGTTTACTAGTGTGTGTTTACTGTGTTTACTAGTGTGTGTTTACTGGTGTTTACTAGTGTGTGTTTACTGTGTTTACTAGTGTGTGTTTACTGTGTTTACTAGTGTGTGTTTACTGTGTTTACTAGTGTGTGTTTACTGTGTTTACTAGTGTGTGTTTACTGTGTTTACTAGTGTGTGTTTACTAGTGTGTGTTTACTAGTGTGTGTTTACTGTGTTTACTAGTGTGTGTTTACTGGTGTTTACTAGTGTGTGTTTACTGTGTTTACTAGTGTGTGTTTACTGTGTTTACTAGTCTGTGTTTACTAGTGTGTGTTTACTGGTGTTTACTAGTGTGTGTTTACTAGTGTGTGTTTACTGGTGTTTACTAGTGTGTGTTTACTGTGTTTACTGTGTTTACTAGTGTGTGTTTACTAGTGTGTGTTTACTGTGTTTACTAGTGTTTACTGTGTTTACTAGTGTGTGTTTACTGTGTTTACTAGTGTGTGTTTACTGTGTTTACTAGTGTGTGTTTACTGTGTTTACTAGTGTGTGTTTACTGTGTTTACTAGTGTGTGTTTACTGTGTTTACTAGTGTGTGTTTACTGGTGTTTACTAGTGTGTGTTTACTGTGTTTACTGTGTTTACTAGTGTGTGTTTACTGTGTTTACTAGTGTGTGTTTACTGTGTTTACTAGTGTGTGTTTACTGTGTTTACTAGCGTGTGTTTACTGTGTTTACTAGTGTTTACTGTGTTTACTAGTGTGTGTTTACTGTGTTTACTAGTGTGTGTTTACTGTGTTTACTAGTGTGTGTTTACTGTGTTTACTAGTGTGTGTTTACTGTGTTTACTAGTGTGTGTTTACTGTGTTTACTAGTGTGTGTTTACTAGTGTTTACTGTGTTTACTAGTGTGTGTTTTGTTTACTGTGTTTACTAGTATGTGTTTACTGTGTTTACGTGTGTGTTTACTGTGTTTACTAGTGTTTACTGTGTTTACTAGTGTGTGTTTACTGTGTTTACTAGTGTGTGTTTACTGTGTTTACTAGTGTGTGTTTACTAGTGTTTACTGTGTTTACTGTGTTTACTAGTGTGTGTTTACTGTGTTTACTAGTGTTTACTGTGTTTACTAGTGTGTGTTTACTGTGTTTACTGTGTTTACTAGTGTGTGTTTACTAGTGTGTGTTTACTGTGTTTACTAGTGTGTGTTTACTAGTGTGTGTTTACTAGTGTGTGTTTACTAGTGTTTACTGTGTTTACTAGTGTGTGTTTTGTTTACTGTGTTTACTAGTATGTGTTTACTAGTGTGTGTTTACTGTGTTTATGTTTACTAGGCAAACGGGCGTCTTTCAGCAAGTTAACGCTTCTTGCTGTTATAATGTTGTTGCTAACGCTCGCTCACTGTGTCTGATACAGCAGAGCCATGTTGTGACGGAACGTTACACATGCGATATGAGATCGATTGATTGATTGAAAATGTTATTAACAGATTGCAGAATGGGTACAATACAGTACGGCTCAATACACTCAATTGTTAAGGGGATGCAGACCAGAGAAAGACTTTCGTCTTGTTTACATCAGGGTCCCCCATTTTCAATTCATAACACACACGACCAGCAATTGAAATAACTACAGAAATACAGTACCGTTTCATCCAGACATTTAAGATATACAAATAAATATACAGTACTGCTTATTTACAGACATGGTTTCTAAAAGAGAATATATACATTTGAGGGGGAGGAAACTGTACATTGGGCATTCCAACCCACCAATCCAATAAAAGGGTTGTACTTCTCACGTTCACAGGGCAACGTTTATGGGCAACAGTAGCCTCTGTCGTTTTTTAATAAATCGCTGTTTTAATACAGACATGTTGTTGTTTCTCATGTTGTTACCTGTTGGTGATAGAGAGCTGCCCATCATCCACACTAGCTAACCCTAACCCATCATCCACCAGCCAAATGTCTATCACACACCGCTTGAGTCTTTACTCTTGTTGTCTGCCACACTGAATGGAAGATCATAGGGGTGAAAGGTCACCCATCCCTGCAGTCTATTTTTTAACCGGCTACTCTAAGGCAAGCCAATAGAATTGTCTCGGACCCCTCCCATGTTTTACATGCAGAGTATGTGAGCTGCTGCCCCCTGGGAGGAGGGTTAGAGTTCCATGCTCTGTCTAGACTAAACGGGTTTAAAAACTCCTTTTATTCCGATCTCAGTTCAACTTTTTTTTTTTTTTTTTTTTAACTTTGACCAGTCAGCAGTCAGCTGGTTCTTTTTAGCGTTTATCGCTTTTTCTGGTCAAGCATGACCGACAGAAACAGGTTGAATAGGATATAGATCGGGGGAAAGACACTCTGAGAAAATACGGCGAGTCCGGGAGTCGAACTCGCTACCCCAGATCCGTGACGCGCACAGTTGTCCCCGACGCCGAAATAGCGCCGAGATACGCGGTGAGCTACTGGAGCTCCCCCTCAGTTCAACTTTTAAATAGTGCCAGTCTGCCAAATAAATGGCCGGCAATTATCGAATAACCGATATTTGGTCATAATATTATCGATATTCCATAATCGATATTTGGTTATTCCATATGTGGTGTTGCCAGACATCCTGCCGTGCAGGTACTTTTTTGTATCTTTATATTGTTTATCTCCTTTGTTTGGAGTCAGTTGCGTCATGTCTGTCTGTATGTATGTGTTTGTGGCTGCAGTGTGGGTGTAAGGCTTAAGCCCAAGACACATGTCCAGCTGAAAGTGACTCTTGACTTGACACTTCTGTACTGATCTCTCTTCCCCTCCCCTCCCTCCCTCTGCCTGCCCACACAGGGGGCCATGGACGGGGTCTAGTCTCTGCAGGCTACGGGGAGGATGACCAGAGTCGGGTGGAGGATCCCAACGAGAAGGGATTTGGAGATGAAGACAGCGGAGACAGTTCCCGCAACTCGGTCAGTTCTTCTCTTCTTCTCTGCTGCACATCGATGTCAGTGTTGCCCTTAGAATGGCTGATACTTCATACATTGATTGCACATATTCCATATACAGCCATAGAACACTCTTATCACGTGAATCACAAATAATATGGCGAGGGGCCAATTGTAAAACGCACCTGGCTCATCAAGTTTTAACTAGGGATGTCCGATATTATCGGCCGACCGATATTATCGGCCGATATCGGCAGTAAAATGTGATATCGGAAAATATCGGTATCGGTTTAAAAACAAAAAAAAACAATAACAATATTTGTTATATATATATCCAGTGAAATTATTAGTTACCTGAAATTATTCCGTTTTTTGGACGGGGAAACCCTGCATATATCGGTATCGGTTGATATCGGTTGATATCGGTATCGGAAATTAAGAGTTGGACAATATCGGAATATCGGTATCGGTAAAAAAGCCAATATCGAGCATCCCTAGTTTTAACCCTTTCACTGCCGCACTACCAAAACGGTTAACTGGCTCATCAAGTTTTAATGTGGTCGGTGCTGCCGTGTTTACCGTCTCAGTGTCTAGTGTAACACCATGTGGTCGGTGCTGCCGTGGTTACCGTCCCAGTGTCTAGTGGACACACCATGTGGTCGGTGCTGCCGTGTTTACCGTCCCAGTGTCTAGTGTACACACCATGTGGTCGGTGCTGCCGTGGTTACCGCCCCAGTGTCTAGTGGACACACCATGTGGTCGGTGCTGCCGTGGTTACCGTCCCAGTGTCTAGTGTACACACCATGTGGTCGGTGCTGCCGTGGTTACCGTCTCAGTGTCTAGTGTACACACCATGTGGTCGGTGCTGCCGTGTTTACCGTCTCAGTGTCTAGTGTACACACCATGTGGTCGGTGCTGCCGTGGTTACCGTCCCAGTGTCTAGTGTACACACCATGTGGTCGGTGCTGCCGTGGTTACCGTCCCAGTGTCTAGTGTACACACCATGTGGTCGGTGCTGCCGTGGTTACCGTCTCAGTGTCTAGTGTACACACCATGTGGTCGGTGCTGCCGTGGTTACCGTCCCAGTGTCTAGTGGACACACCATGTGGTCGGTGCTGCCGTGGTTACCGTCCCAGTGTCTAGTGTACACACCATGTGGTCGGTGCTGCCGTGGTTACCGTCTCAGTGTCTAGTGTACACACCGTGTGGTCGGTGCTGCCGTGGTTACCGTCTCAGTGTCTAGTGTACACACCATGTGGTCGGTGCTGCCGTGGTTACCGTCCCAGTGTCTAGTGTACACACCATGTGGTCGGTGCTGCCGTGGTTACCGTCCCAGTGTCTAGTGTACACACCATGTGGTCGGTGCTGCCGTGGTTACCGTCCCAGTGTCTAGTGTACACACCATGTGGTCGGTGCTGCCGTGGTTACAGTGCATGTGAGCGGATCGGAGCGTGAGCGGCGCGGGGCGCGGAGCGGCCGGTTTTGACGTGAGCGAGGAGTGGGTTTTAAAATGAGTCGGCGCGACGTCCGGAGCGAGAGTTCTCCTCCGCTCCAATCCACTCCAGGCCGCTCACAGTGGTTTAACACTGATGTAATATATACATGCAGTACAATGCCAAAGCAACAGATGGCGATGTACAAACATGAAGGCCATTTTCAACCAATGAGAAGGGTGAACCTGTGATAGGCTGTTCGTTCAGGCTTTGTCACTGTAGAGACGCCCACACTCACTCCAGTTAGAAAAAGTATATCAACGCCATTGTTGTTGACGTTAGCTTACATGCTAACGTTAATGGCAGCGACCATAGCATTGTGGCTCGGCTAGCCTATCATCGCTTAATAGAGATAGTGAATGGATAAACAACGTTATTTAACATTGCAGAATGGCTACAATTACAATGCGGCTCAATACAAACAATTGTTAAGGGGCCCAGGGGGTGTAGACTGTTGTAGTTTGAGCTCATTTACACCATGCTCCAAAAAAAGAAGAAAAAAAACTGCCGAGCGATCTGGCGCGGGGAGCGGGGAGCGCTCGATTCAAGGTGAGCGGGGAGCGAGCGGAGAGCGACTTGGGGGCGGGGTCAACATGAGTGATTAGCGGAGCGGACCAAGCTTTAAAGAGCGAAGAGCGGATTTCTCGGCCGCGCCGATCCGCTCACGTGGTCTGCGTGGTTACCGTCCCAGTGTCTAGTGTACACACCATGTGGTCGGTGCTGCCGTGGTTACCGTCTCAGTGTCTAGTGGACACACCATGTGGTCGGTGCTGCCGTGGTTACCGTCCCAGTGTCTAGTGTAACACCATGTGGTCGGTGCTGCCGTGGTTACCGTCCCAGTGTCTAGTGGACACACCATGTGGTCGGTGCTGCCGTGGTTACCGTCCCAGTGTCTAGTGTAACACCATGTGGTCGGTGCTGCCGTGGTTACCGTCCCAGTGTCTAGTGGACACACCATGTGGTCGGTGCTGCCGTGGTTACCGTCCCATCGTCTAGTGTACACACCATGTGGTCGGTGCTGCCGTGGTTACCGTCTCAGTGTCTAGTGGACACACAGTGTGGTCGGTGCTGCCGTGGTTACCGTCTCAGTGTCTAGTGTACACACCATGTGGTCGGTGCTGCCGTGGTTACCGTCCCAGTGTCTAGTGGACACACCATGTGGTCGGTGCTGCCGTGGTTACCGCCCCAGTGTCTAGTGGACACACCATGTGGTCGGTGCTGCAGTGTTTACCGTCCCAGTGTCTAGTGTACACACCATGTGGTCGGTGCTGCCGTGGTTACCGTCCCAGTGTCTAGTGGACACACCATGTGGTCGGTGCTGCAGTGTTTACCGTCCCAGTGTCTAGTGTACACACCATGTGGTCGGTGCTGCCGTGGTTACCGTCCCATCGTCTAGTGTACACACCATGTGGTCGGTGCTGCCGTGGTTACCGTCCCATCGTCTAGTGTACACACCATGTGGTCGGTGCTGCCGTGGTTACCGTCCCATCGTCTAGTGTACACACCATGTGGTCGGTGTGAATCTCGTGGGAAAGGGGAGATATATTACAGGGGTGTAAAAAGTACCCCGAAATTATACTTAAGTGAAAGTATGGGTACCGTCTCAAAATCGTACTCAAGTATCAGAGTATCTGGCTAAAAACACACTTGAGTAAAAGTCAAAAAAGTTTCTACTTTTAAATGTACTTAAGTACTAAAAAGTTAAAGTAAAAAGTAAAACTTTTTTTCTGACTGTCTATTCTTCTGATAGCAGGTGTTTAATCAAAGATCCCCGCTTTCTAGTCTGGCACAAGGACCAATCAGCATGGGTATGGGCGGGTTCATTTTCCATTGATGGGGATTTGATTGGCTGTTTTTAAATAAAGTGCGGCCGCAGGATTAATAACGTTAACGTTAGTTCGGCCAGAGAAACAAATATACTAATTAAAATGGTTGGACCTGCGAGATTTGTACTTTGTACTTTGTAGGTCTGCATTTTAAATGTAAGGAGTAAAAAGTATGTTTTTTTCTCTGAAATGTAATTGAGTAAAAGTACTATTAAAGGAGCTCCCGTCCTATACGGAGCTACTGAGCAGTTTCATCCCGTAGATGGACCTGGCTGACGCGCCGTTCTGTTTTGTTTGGTCTGATACCAAACCGTCCATGTCCCAATGAGGCAATGCAGGCATGTCTTCTTGGAAAATTATATTTATTTGCTTCACAGTTCCTTAAACTGATTAAATAATAATGAATACAATAACTAATTACCTACAAACATTTCGCCCTGCGGCGTGTTCAAAACAGCGACCTGTGACCTGTGTTAACCTGCATGGTGCGGTGAAAAACCATTGCCTTTTCCGGGTCAAACTACTACCTGCTACAGTGTACCTGCCACCTGGCGCTTAAATAACAGAAGCGCCACCCCATGGTCACATAAATCCATTACACCAAATTACATCCATTTTGGCCATAACAAGTACAAGTATACAAACCTAATAATACTCGAGTAAAGTACAAATCCCCAAAAACAGTACTTAAGTACTGTAATGAAGTACAATTACTCAAGTACTTTACACCCCTGTATATTACTAAATAAATAATATGTTTTCGGACAGACATTTCAAAGGGATTTGATACTATAAGGACGAGAGCTATTAATTATTGGGTGAGTACACCCAGAGCATTACAAATTAGAATGCTCTTAGAAACAAATTGCATGGAGTGTTCTATGACTGTATATGGATTATTATGTATGGAACATGATAGGACTACTGTTTCCCTAGCCCTACAATGGCTGATACTCCATACATTACATGCAACAGTCATGGAACATGGAATCCTTTGAGGCATTCTCGTTGTTCATGTTCTGGGTGTACTGAACTCAATGATTTGTTGCTGCGACTTGGGGTCATAAACTTTCATATTCCTTTGAATGAAATAAAATAACAAAACTTTTCCCACAAAATTCACACAGAGTGTGGACGCGATGGGGTTGGCAACAAGACGTCCGTCGATGAGCCAGGCTCTTTTCTTTTATCCTCGTCGTTCACATAAAAGGGCGGGGGGGGGGGGCGGTACATGGTAATAGTAGAAGACATAATACAATTAAAGTACAGTACAAAAGTAAAAATATGCAGTGTAAACAATATAACACTGGGCTCAAAATATAATAATATATAATATAAATGACAATATAACAGTACTGTAATGCAGTAAAACAGTGAAAGTAGCCTTAAAATATAGTATAGTGTACTGTAGACCTAGTTAGGGGTGGGAATCACCAGTTTCATCACGATACGATACAATATCGAGTCTTTGGACAACGATACGATATTTGCAGATATCACAAAGTCTGCCACGATACTATACGATTCAGGTGCCTGCGATCGATATGAGATGATATTATATGACCATTTAACACAATCTGTAACATTTAGATCAACTCAAAAAAGGCAACAGAAATATCATTTGACATTTTTATTTTTGAGCTCTTCCAGACATTTAAATGAAAAACAATATTGTTTTAATACAAATAGACCTCCTGTTCACTGTAAAGTGCCACGTTTTGATATATTAAGCTTTAAACTTTAAGTAATCTTTTTTGGAACTCACAACACGCAACCTAAAACCCCTTCCTCTCCCAAACCGTTCCTGCAATTGTTTTATGTTGCATGATGATGATCATGAATACATTTATTATGTATTGTATTTTTTATGTTTAAATATCAACATTATCTGTCCATCCTCAGTACATTTACTATAAATATACTATACTTCATCTGGTCTTTCCAAACGCACACACGTGCACACACACACAGCGCCCCCCCTCCCCCAGTCCCCTCTGCTGTTCTCTCTGTCTATCGCTCTGATCAGGATTAGCTTGTTAGCTTACACTAACGTAACGTTAATTTCGCGACGTGGGCATAAAGGAATGGCGAGGATTGCAAAGCATGTTAGATGCATTTGACCCGTTGCGGAATAAAACGGCAGGGACTTGTTTTGTGTCGCAAAATAGGCACACTAGCCTTGCTCTGTTTCAATGTCCGCGTTCCAGACGCTACTGCTGTGAGCCGAGCGGATACGACGCTCCACGGCAGCGGTTCTCAACAGGGGTGCCGCGGAGAGCTGCCAGGGGTGCCTTGAGATAAATAAAAAAAAGATTTACATTCTTTTTGGATTACAGAAAATTATCACTAAAGTGCTATCTGTTGCAGCTGCACCGTTTTCCATGAAAATACCATATTTGGATAAGTTTGACCATTTCTCAAAATCTGAAAATCATTATTTAATAAAACACAGAAAAGGATCACCAAGTTACTCTGGATAAAAAAAACCTTTACAGACAACATTGAGAAGCTTCCTGACACATCTCCATCCAAACTCTTGGAAGAACTCATTGAAATCTATCTGATACCACCTGGAGAGCTAGTTTCAGAGTGTGGTGCTGAGTACCAAGTATCTCATGATGCAGCAGTTAAGGTGTTGATACCATTCAGCACCACATATCTGTGAAGCTGGCTTTTCATCCATGACAGCTCTGAAAACAAAATATAGGGCCAAGTTGAGCCTTGAGGATGACATGCGTGTTGCCTTGTCAAAGATCTCCCCACGTATTGACCGTATTATTTATTTATATTTTATTTATATTTTTAGAGAAATGGTAATTGGTGATCCTTTTCTGTATTTAAAAAAAAAATACACGATTTTCAGTTTTTGAGAAATGGTCACACTTATCCAAATATGCTATTTTTATGGAAAAGAGTGCAGCTGCAACAGATAGCACTTTAGTGATAATTTTCTGTAATTTTATTTAAAGAAATATGCTATTTGATTTACTACTACAAGCAGTGTAATGTCAACAGTACTAAGCCATTTAGACCTGAAACACCTGTTAATAATGCATTATATAGCCTGCATATACACACAAATGTGTTTCCCGGTTTCTTAAATAAACATTATTTTGAAAGCAAGCACTTTTGTCATCATTGTAGCAAAAAAGACAGGACCGGAAAAGTCTTTATCGTATGTAGGGGTGCCCTGGAATATTTTATTGAACACAGGGGTGCCTTGGCAGCAGAACGGTTGAGAATCCCTGCTCCACAGGATTTTCAAAATAAGAGCATCGCAATATGGTCACACCACCAGAACAATTATTTGCACTCGCACGAATGCTCCCAATTATATTTTGATGTCGCACAGATACAATTTCGGTCGCATATGCGACCAATTCGGTCGCAATTTTCAGCCCTGTAACAATATCATTTCATTTCATTTTTATTTATTTGTACATGGAATTATTACAGTCCCAACAGTACATATTAATATGCTCCACTAAATTCCATGGCCGAAAGGGACAGGAAGAAGACCATTCTTATTTGCCCCTACACACATACAGTACACTGAGACTAATTGCAATGTTCACCAAACCAAACAGAATGTACATACTAATTTAGCAGAAATGGAAACACCAACACAATTAAATTAACATAAATAAATACATGTTGTGTATCTATCAGTTAAATTGCATATTAGGTTCATTCATTAGATCTGACTATACGCATGTGAACAAGTAGGCAGTGTAATCAAGGTGCAGATGAGGGGCTTTTTGTTTTGATCCACTTTTTCTCCTTATTTTTCTCCCATCCCAATTTCGTGTTTCCAATTCTTCCCTCCCCTGTCTTGAACGTTGCTCGACTATGCCCCCCACTGTTTGTAGGGAGGATAGAAGCCTTGCATCACGTGTCCCCTCCGGTACACGAGGAGGCAGCCTGTCGCATCTTTTCACCTGCCAGCGCGGACTCTCATTGGCGAGGAGTAATGCGTGGGAGGCTCACACTACCCTCGCCACTTCCTGTCTCTGCTGTCAGAATGTGCAGGCGTCCCCCAACCAACCTGTAGGAGTCGCTGTCCACAACATCCAAACTACCACCCATCGACTTCCACCCGCTAACTCTGCCAATTGAGCCAGTATGACGGCCGGCCCAAGCCGCAGGCAATGCTGACACCCGGATTCGATACCGGAGTCTCTTGCATTGGTGACGAGCGCAATATCCGCTGCGCCACCCAGCCGCCAACACAGATGAGGGTCTTTATGCCCCATCAGTTATATTATGCATTACAATTATAAATAATTGCAATAATAAGCGACTTACAAGTTCTGTACGACAAGTCAGCAGGAAGGGTACAACTCTTTCAGCTGAGTAACAATGTTCATCAAGTGTTGAGTGTATAGTAGTAGAGACATATTAGTATAGTAGGAAGAGTGCATGATAGTAGAAGACAGTAAGAAGGTTAGTGTTTTTTGGGGGGGAAATTCTCTGATGAAATATCCTATTTTAGCCTGGTATGGATGCAATACCTGTTACCGGTATTGGTGCATCTGTAGTTTGGGGAGAACCCATTTTATCTACGGATAAAAATGTTTCCCTCCACTACGTATTTTCTTTTCATTTTTATATACATAAATGTGGGGTATATTTGCATACTTTTCTTGAAGTGTTTAATCTGTAGATGGAAAATACACTTTTTGGTGCTTTTCTTAAACCAATGTAAATCAGAATATAGGACTGTGTTTACAAAAATTATCATCATAAACAAACATTTTCCAGTCACAGAATATAGCAAATACAACTAGAAATGAATATTTAGCTGTTGTCTAATGTTAGTCACTGTATCACAAGCTCATTCAGTCTGCAGAATTTAAACACTGTATTTCGTATTTGTAGTGGTGGGGCTATCCAGTTGTTTATGTTTTGCATCACTGATTAGGCCTTTAATTGTCTCATTCATCTTAAATCCAAACTAAAAGTGTCCATGCTGCTCGCTGCCCTTTAGTGTCCATGCTGCTCGCTGTAACCCTTTAGTGTCCATGCTGCTCGCTGTAGCCCTTTAGTGTCCATGCTGCTCGCTGTAGCCCTTTAGTGTCCATGCTGCTCGCTGCCCTTTAGTGTCCATGCTGCTCGCTGCCCTTTAGTGTCCATGCTGCTCGCTGTAACCCTTTAGTGTCCATGCTGCTCGCTGTAGCCCTTTAGTGTCCATGCTGCTCGCTGTAGCCCTTTAGTGTCCATGCTGCTCGCTGCCCTTTAGTGTCCACGCTGCTCGCTGCCCTTTAGTGTCCATGCTGCTCGCTGTAGCCCTTTAGTGTCCATGCTGCTCGCTGCCCTTTAGTGTCCATGCTGCTCGCTGTAGCCCTTTAGTGTCCATGCTGCTCGCTGCCCTTTAGTGTCCATGCTGCTCGCTGCCCTTTAGTGTCCATGCTGCTCGCTGTAGCCCTTTAGTGTCCATGCTGCTCGCTGCCCTTTAGTGTCCATGCTGCTCGCTGTAGCCCTTTAGTGTCCATGCTGCTCACTGCCCTTTAGTGTCCATGCTGCTCGCTGTAGCCCTTTAGTGTCCATGCTGCTCGCTGTAGCCCTTTAGTGTCCATGCTGCTCACTGCCCTTTAGTGTCCATGCTGCTCGCTGCCCTTTAGTGTCCATGCTGCTCGCTGCCCTTTAGTGTCCATGCTGCTCGCTGCCCTTTAGTGTCCATGCTGCTCGCTGCCCTTTAGTGTCCATGCTGCTCGCTGTAGCCCTTTAGTGTCCATGCTGCTCGCTGCCCTTTAGTGTCCATGCTGCTCGCTGTAGCCCTTTAGTGTCCATGCTGCTCGCTGCCCTTTAGTGTCCATGCTGCTCGCTGCCCTTTAGTGTCCATGCTGCTCGCTGCCCTTTAGTGTCCATGCTGCTCGCTGCCCTTTAGTGTCCATGCTGCTCGCTGCCCTTTAGTGTCCATGCTGCTCGCTGCCCTTTAGTGTCCATGCTGCTCGCTGCCCTTTAGTGTCCATGCTGCTCGCTGTAACCCTTTAGTGTCCATGCTGCTCACTGCCCTTTAGTGTCCATGCTGCTCGCTGCCCTTTAGTGTCCATGCTGCTCGCTGTAACCCTTTAGTGTCCATGCTGCTCGCTGCCCTTTAGTGTCCATGCTGCTCACTGCCCTTTAGTGTCCATGCTGCTCGCTGCCCTTTAGTGTCCATGCTGCTCGCTGCCCTTTAGTGTCCATGCTGCTCGCTGCCCTTTAGTGTCCATGCTGCTCGCTGCCCTTTAGTGTCCATGCTGCTCGCTGTAGCCCTTTAGTGTCCATGCTGCTCACTGCCCTTTAGTGTCCATGCTGCTCGCTGTAACCCTTTAGTGTCCATGCTGCTCACTGCCCTTTAGTGTCCATGCTGCTCGCTGCCCTTTAGTGTCCATGCTGCTCGCTGCCCTTTAGTGTCCATGCTGCTCACTGTAACCCTTTAGTGTCCATGCTGCTCACTGCCCTTTAGTGTCCATGCTGCTCGCTGCCCTTTAGTGTCCATGCTGCTCGCTGCCCTTTAGTGTCCATGCTGCTCACTGCCCTTTAGTGTCCATGCTGCTCGCTGCCCTTTAGTGTCCATGCTGCTCGCTGCCCTTTAGTGTCCATGCTGCTCGCTGCCCTTTAGTGTCCATGCTGCTCGCTGCCCTTTAGTGTCCATGCTGCTCGCTGCCCTTTAGTGTCCATGCTGCTCGCTGCCCTTTAGTGTCCATGCTGCTCGCTGCCCTTTAGTGTCCATGCTGCTCGCTGTAGCCCTTTAGTGTCCATGCTGCTCGCTGCCCTTTAGTGTCCATGCTGCTCGCTGCCCTTTAGTGTCCATGCTGCTCGCTGTAGCCCTTTAGTGTCCATGCTGCTCGCTGTAGCCCTTTAGTGTCCATGCTGCTCGCTGCCCTTTAGTGTCCATGCTGCTCGCTGTAGCCCTTTAGTGTCCATGCTGCTCGCTGCCCTTTAGTGTCCATGCTGCTCGCTGCCCTTTAGTGTCCATGCTGCTCACTGTAGCCCTTTAGTGTCCATGCTGCTCGCTGCCCTTTAGTGTCCATGCTGCTCGCTGCCCTTTAGTGTCCATGCTGCTCGCTGCCCTTTAGTGTCCATGCTGCTCGCTGCCCTTTAGTGTCCATGCTGCTCGCTGCCCTTTAGTGTCCATGCTGCTCGCTGCCCTTTAGTGTCCATGCTGCTCGCTGCCCTTTAGTGTCCATGCTGCTCGCTGTAACCCTTTAGTGTCCATGCTGCTCGCTGCCCTTTAGTGTCCATGCTGCTCGCTGTAGCCCTTTAGTGTCCATGCTGCTCGCTGCCCTTTAGTGTCCATGCTGCTCGCTGCCCTTTAGTGTCCATGCTGCTCACTGCCCTTTAGTGTCCATGCTGCTCGCTGTAGCCCTTTAGTGTCCATGCTGCTCGCTGTAGCCCTTTAGTGTCCATGCTGCTCGCTGTAGCCCTTTAGTGTCCATGCTGCTCGCTGCCCTTTAGTGTCCATGCTGCTCGCTGCCCTTTAGTGTCCATGCTGCTCGCTGTAGCCCTTTAGTGTCCATGCTGCTCGCTGCCCTTTAGTGTCCATGCTGCTCGCTGTAGCCCTTTAGTGTCCATGCTGCTCGCTGTAACCCTTTAGTGTCCATGCTGCTCGCTGTAGCCCTTTAGTGTCCATGCTGCTCGCTGCCCTTTAGTGTCCATGCTGCTCGCTGCCCTTTAGTGTCCATGCTGCTCGCTGCCCTTTAGTGTCCATGCTGCTCGCTGCCCTTTAGTGTCCATGCTGCTCGCTGCCCTTTAGTGTCCATGCTGCTCGCTGTAACCCTTTAGTGTCCATGCTGCTCGCTGCCCTTTAGTGTCCATGCTGCTCGCTGCCCTTTAGTGTCCATGCTGCTCGCTGTAACCCTTTAGTGTCCATGCTGCTCGCTGTAACCCTTTAGTGTCCATGCTGCTCGCTGTAGCCCTTTAGTGTCCATGCTGCTCGCTGCCCTTTAGTGTCCATGCTGCTCGCTGTAACCCTTTAGTGTCCATGCTGCTCGCTGTAGCCCTTTAGTGTCCATGCTGCTCGCTGCCCTTTAGTGTCCATGCTGCTCACTGTAGCCCTTTAGTGTCCATGCTGCTCGCTGCCCTTTAGTGTCCATGCTGCTCGCTGTAGCCCTTTAGTGTCCATGCTGCTCGCTGTAACCCTTTAGTGTCCATGCTGCTCGCTGTAGCCCTTTAGTGTCCATGCTGCTCGCTGCCCTTTAGTGTCCATGCTGCTCGCTGCCCTTTAGTGTCCATGCTGCTCGCTGCCCTTTAGTGTCCATGCTGCTCGCTGCCCTTTAGTGTCCATGCTGCTCGCTGCCCTTTAGTGTCCATGCTGCTCACTGCCCTTTAGTGTCCATGCTGCTCGCTGCCCTTTAGTGTCCATGCTGCTAGCTGCCCTTTAGTGTCCATGCTGCTCGCTGTAGCCCTTTAGTGTCCATGCTGCTCGCTGCCCTTTAGTGTCCATGCTGCTCACTGTAACCCTTTAGTGTCCATGCTGCTCGCTGCCCTTTAGTGTCCATGCTGCTCACTGTAACCCTTTAGTGTCCATGCTGCTCGCTGCCCTTTAGTGTCCATGCTGCTCGCTGCCCTTTAGTGTCCATGCTGCTCGCTGTAACCCTTTAGTGTCCATGCTGCTCGCTGCCCTTTAGTGTCCATGCTGCTCGCTGTAACCCTTTAGTGTCCATGCTGCTCGCTGCCCTTTAGTGTCCATGCTGCTCGCTGCCCTTTAGTGTCCATGCTGCTCGCTGTAACCCTTTAGTGTCCATGCTGCTCGCTGCCCTTTAGTGTCCATGCTGCTCGCTGCCCTTTAGTGTCCATGCTGCTCGCTGTAGCCCTTTAGTGTCCATGCTGCTCGCTGTAACCCTTTAGTGTCCATGCTGCTCGCTGCCCTTTAGTGTCCATGCTGCTCGCTGTAACCCTTTAGTGTCCATGCTGCTCGCTGTAGCCCTTTAGTGTCCATGCTGCTCGCTGTAGCCCTTTAGTGTCCATGCTGCTCGCTGTAGCCCTTTAGTGTCCATGCTGCTCGCTGCCCTTTAATGTCCATGCTGCTTGCTGCCCTTTAGTGTCCATGCTGCTCGCTGTAACCCTTTAGTGTCCATGCTGCTCGCTGTAACCCTTTAGTGTCCATGCTGCTCGCTGCCCTTTAGTGTCCATGCTGCTCGCTGTAGCCCTTTAGTGTCCATGCTGCTCGCTGCCCTTTAGTGTCCATGCTGCTCGCTGTAACCCTTTAGTGTCCATGCTGCTCGCTGCCCTTTAGTGTCCATGCTGCTCGCTGCCCTTTAGTGTCCATGCTGCTCGCTGCCCTTTAGTGTCCATGCTGCTCGCTGCCCTTTAGTGTCCATGCTGCTCGCTGTAGCCCTTTAGTGTCCATGCTGCTCGCTGTAACCCTTTAGTGTCCATGCTGCTCGCTGCCCTTTAGTGTCCATGCTGCTCGCTGTAACCCTTTAGTGTCCATGCTGCTCGCTGCCCTTTAGTGTCCATGCTGCTCGCTGTAACCCTTTAGTGTCCATGCTGCTAGCTGCCCTTTAGTGTCCATGCTGCTCGCTGCCCTTTAGTGTCCATGCTGCTCGCTGCCCTTTAGTGTCCATGCTGCTCGCTGTAACCCTTTAGTGTCCATGCTGCTCGCTGCCCTTTAGTGTCCATGCTGCTCGCTGTAACCCTTTAGTGTCCATGCTGCTCGCTGCCCTTTAGTGTCCATGCTGCTCGCTGCCCTTTAGTGTCCATGCTGCTCGCTGCCCTTTAGTGTCCATGCTGCTCGCTGTAGCCCTTTAGTGTCCATGCTGCTCGCTGCCCTTTAGTGTCCATGCTGCTCGCTGTAGCCCTTTAGTGTCCATGCTGCTCGCTGCCCTTTAGTGTCCATGCTGCTCGCTGCCCTTTAGTGTCCATGCTGCTCGCTGTAGCCCTTTAGTGTCCATGCTGCTCGCTGTAGCCCTTTAGTGTCCATGCTGCTCGCTGTAGCCCTTTAGTGTCCATGCTGCTCGCTGCCCTTTAGTGTCCATGCTGCTCGCTGTAGCCCTTTAGTGTCCATGCTGCTCGCTGCCCTTTAGTGTCCATGCTGCTCGCTGTAGCCCTTTAGTGTCCATGCTGCTCGCTGCCCTTTAGTGTCCATGCTGCTCGCTGTAGCCCTTTAGTGTCCATGCTGCTCACTGCCCTTTAGTGTCCATGCTGCTCGCTGTAGCCCTTTAGTGTCCATGCTGCTCGCTGTAGCCCTTTAGTGTCCATGCTGCTCACTGCCCTTTAGTGTCCATGCTGCTCGCTGCCCTTTAGTGTCCATGCTGCTCGCTGCCCTTTAGTGTCCATGCTGCTCGCTGCCCTTTAGTGTCCATGCTGCTCGCTGCCCTTTAGTGTCCATGCTGCTCGCTGTAGCCCTTTAGTGTCCATGCTGCTCGCTGCCCTTTAGTGTCCATGCTGCTCGCTGTAGCCCTTTAGTGTCCATGCTGCTCGCTGCCCTTTAGTGTCCATGCTGCTCGCTGCCCTTTAGTGTCCATGCTGCTCGCTGCCCTTTAGTGTCCATGCTGCTCGCTGCCCTTTAGTGTCCATGCTGCTCGCTGCCCTTTAGTGTCCATGCTGCTCGCTGCCCTTTAGTGTCCATGCTGCTCGCTGCCCTTTAGTGTCCATGCTGCTCGCTGTAACCCTTTAGTGTCCATGCTGCTCACTGCCCTTTAGTGTCCATGCTGCTCGCTGCCCTTTAGTGTCCATGCTGCTCGCTGTAACCCTTTAGTGTCCATGCTGCTCGCTGCCCTTTAGTGTCCATGCTGCTCACTGCCCTTTAGTGTCCATGCTGCTCGCTGCCCTTTAGTGTCC
This sequence comes from Notolepis coatsorum, assembly GCF_963971535.1. Classification (NCBI taxonomy): domain Eukaryota; kingdom Metazoa; phylum Chordata; class Actinopteri; order Aulopiformes; family Paralepididae; genus Notolepis; species Notolepis coatsorum. The sequence goes on along the minus strand of NC_140174.1, from coordinate 722,381 downwards.
ATGCTGCTCGCTGCCCTTTAGTGTCCATGCTGCTCGCTGTAACCCTTTAGTGTCCATGCTGCTCACTGCCCTTTAGTGTCCATGCTGCTCGCTGCCCTTTAGTGTCCATGCTGCTCGCTGCCCTTTAGTGTCCATGCTGCTCACTGCCCTTTAGTGTCCATGCTGCTCGCTGCCCTTTAGTGTCCATGCTGCTCGCTGCCCTTTAGTGTCCATGCTGCTCGCTGCCCTTTAGTGTCCATGCTGCTCGCTGCCCTTTAGTGTCCATGCTGCTCGCTGCCCTTTAGTGTCCATGCTGCTCGCTGCCCTTTAGTGTCCATGCTGCTCGCTGCCCTTTAGTGTCCATGCTGCTCGCTGCCCTTTAGTGTCCATGCTGCTCGCTGTAGCCCTTTAGTGTCCATGCTGCTCGCTGCCCTTTAGTGTCCATGCTGCTCGCTGCCCTTTAGTGTCCATGCTGCTCGCTGTAGCCCTTTAGTGTCCATGCTGCTCGCTGTAGCCCTTTAGTGTCCATGCTGCTCGCTGCCCTTTAGTGTCCATGCTGCTCGCTGTAGCCCTTTAGTGTCCATGCTGCTCGCTGCCCTTTAGTGTCCATGCTGCTCGCTGCCCTTTAGTGTCCATGCTGCTCACTGTAGCCCTTTAGTGTCCATGCTGCTCGCTGCCCTTTAGTGTCCATGCTGCTCGCTGCCCTTTAGTGTCCATGCTGCTCGCTGCCCTTTAGTGTCCATGCTGCTCGCTGCCCTTTAGTGTCCATGCTGCTCGCTGCCCTTTAGTGTCCATGCTGCTCGCTGCCCTTTAGTGTCCATGCTGCTCGCTGCCCTTTAGTGTCCATGCTGCTCGCTGTAACCCTTTAGTGTCCATGCTGCTCGCTGCCCTTTAGTGTCCATGCTGCTCGCTGTAGCCCTTTAGTGTCCATGCTGCTCGCTGCCCTTTAGTGTCCATGCTGCTCGCTGCCCTTTAGTGTCCATGCTGCTCACTGCCCTTTAGTGTCCATGCTGCTCGCTGTAGCCCTTTAGTGTCCATGCTGCTCGCTGTAGCCCTTTAGTGTCCATGCTGCTCGCTGTAGCCCTTTAGTGTCCATGCTGCTCGCTGCCCTTTAGTGTCCATGCTGCTCGCTGCCCTTTAGTGTCCATGCTGCTCGCTGTAGCCCTTTAGTGTCCATGCTGCTCGCTGCCCTTTAGTGTCCATGCTGCTCGCTGTAGCCCTTTAGTGTCCATGCTGCTCGCTGTAACCCTTTAGTGTCCATGCTGCTCGCTGTAGCCCTTTAGTGTCCATGCTGCTCGCTGCCCTTTAGTGTCCATGCTGCTCGCTGCCCTTTAGTGTCCATGCTGCTCGCTGCCCTTTAGTGTCCATGCTGCTCGCTGCCCTTTAGTGTCCATGCTGCTCGCTGCCCTTTAGTGTCCATGCTGCTCGCTGTAACCCTTTAGTGTCCATGCTGCTCGCTGCCCTTTAGTGTCCATGCTGCTCGCTGCCCTTTAGTGTCCATGCTGCTCGCTGTAACCCTTTAGTGTCCATGCTGCTCGCTGTAACCCTTTAGTGTCCATGCTGCTCGCTGTAGCCCTTTAGTGTCCATGCTGCTCGCTGCCCTTTAGTGTCCATGCTGCTCGCTGTAACCCTTTAGTGTCCATGCTGCTCGCTGTAGCCCTTTAGTGTCCATGCTGCTCGCTGCCCTTTAGTGTCCATGCTGCTCACTGTAGCCCTTTAGTGTCCATGCTGCTCGCTGCCCTTTAGTGTCCATGCTGCTCGCTGTAGCCCTTTAGTGTCCATGCTGCTCGCTGTAACCCTTTAGTGTCCATGCTGCTCGCTGTAGCCCTTTAGTGTCCATGCTGCTCGCTGCCCTTTAGTGTCCATGCTGCTCGCTGCCCTTTAGTGTCCATGCTGCTCGCTGCCCTTTAGTGTCCATGCTGCTCGCTGCCCTTTAGTGTCCATGCTGCTCGCTGTAGCCCTTTAGTGTCCATGCTGCTCGCTGCCCTTTAGTGTCCATGCTGCTCGCTGCCCTTTAGTGTCCATGCTGCTCGCTGCCCTTTAGTGTCCATGCTGCTCGCTGCCCTTTAGTGTCCATGCTGCTCGCTGTAACCCTTTAGTGTCCATGCTGCTCGCTGCCCTTTAGTGTCCATGCTGCTCGCTGCCCTTTAGTGTCCATGCTGCTCGCTGCCCTTTAGTGTCCATGCTGCTCACTGCCCTTTAGTGTCCATGCTGCTCGCTGCCCTTTAGTGTCCATGCTGCTAGCTGCCCTTTAGTGTCCATGCTGCTCGCTGTAGCCCTTTAGTGTCCATGCTGCTCGCTGCCCTTTAGTGTCCATGCTGCTCACTGTAACCCTTTAGTGTCCATGCTGCTCGCTGCCCTTTAGTGTCCATGCTGCTCACTGTAACCCTTTAGTGTCCATGCTGCTCGCTGCCCTTTAGTGTCCATGCTGCTCGCTGCCCTTTAGTGTCCATGCTGCTCGCTGTAACCCTTTAGTGTCCATGCTGCTCGCTGCCCTTTAGTGTCCATGCTGCTCGCTGTAACCCTTTAGTGTCCATGCTGCTCGCTGCCCTTTAGTGTCCATGCTGCTCGCTGCCCTTTAGTGTCCATGCTGCTCGCTGTAACCCTTTAGTGTCCATGCTGCTCGCTGCCCTTTAGTGTCCATGCTGCTCGCTGCCCTTTAGTGTCCATGCTGCTCGCTGTAGCCCTTTAGTGTCCATGCTGCTCGCTGTAACCCTTTAGTGTCCATGCTGCTCGCTGCCCTTTAGTGTCCATGCTGCTCGCTGTAACCCTTTAGTGTCCATGCTGCTCGCTGTAGCCCTTTAGTGTCCATGCTGCTCGCTGTAGCCCTTTAGTGTCCATGCTGCTCGCTGTAGCCCTTTAGTGTCCATGCTGCTCGCTGTCCTTTAGTGTCCATGCTGCTCGCTGCCCTTTAGTGTCCATGCTGCTCGCTGTAGCCCTTTAGTGTCCATGCTGCTCGCTGCCCTTTAATGTCCATGCTGCTTGCTGCCCTTTAGTGTCCATGCTGCTCGCTGTAACCCTTTAGTGTCCATGCTGCTCGCTGTAACCCTTTAGTGTCCATGCTGCTCGCTGCCCTTTAGTGTCCATGCTGCTCGCTGTAGCCCTTTAGTGTCCATGCTGCTCGCTGCCCTTTAGTGTCCATGCTGCTCGCTGTAACCCTTTAGTGTCCATGCTGCTCGCTGCCCTTTAGTGTCCATGCTGCTCGCTGCCCTTTAGTGTCCATGCTGCTCGCTGCCCTTTAGTGTCCATGCTGCTCGCTGCCCTTTAGTGTCCATGCTGCTCGCTGTAGCCCTTTAGTGTCCATGCTGCTCGCTGTAACCCTTTAGTGTCCATGCTGCTCGCTGCCCTTTAGTGTCCATGCTGCTCGCTGTAACCCTTTAGTGTCCATGCTGCTCGCTGCCCTTTAGTGTCCATGCTGCTCGCTGTAACCCTTTAGTGTCCATGCTGCTAGCTGCCCTTTAGTGTCCATGCTGCTCGCTGCCCTTTAGTGTCCATGCTGCTCGCTGCCCTTTAGTGTCCATGCTGCTCGCTGCCCTTTAGTGTCCATGCTGCTCGCTGCCCTTTAGTGTCCATGCTGCTCGCTGTAGCCCTTTAGTGTCCATGCTGCTCGCTGCCCTTTAGTGTCCATGCTGCTCGCTGCCCTTTAGTGTCCATGCTGCTCGCTGTAGCCCTTTAGTGTCCATGCTGCTCGCTGTAGCCCTTTAGTGTCCATGCTGCTCGCTGTAGCCCTTTAGTGTCCATGCTGCTCGCTGCCCTTTAGTGTCCATGCTGCTCGCTGCCCTTTAGTGTCCATGCTGCTCGCTGTAGCCCTTTAGTGTCCATGCTGCTCGCTGCCCTTTAGTGTCCATGCTGCTCGCTGCCCTTTAGTGTCCATGCTGCTCGCTGCCCTTTAGTGTCCATGCTGCTCGCTGCCCTTTAGTGTCCATGCTGCTCGCTGTAGCCCTTTAGTGTCCATGCTGCTCGCTGTAGCCCTTTAGTGTCCATGCTGCTCGCTGTAGCCCTTTAGTGTCCATGCTGCTCGCTGCCCTTTAGTGTCCATGCTGCTCGCTGTAGCCCTTTAGTGTCCATGCTGCTCGCTGTAACCCTTTAGTGTCCATGCTGCTCGCTGCCCTTTAGTGTCCATGCTGCTCGCTGCCCTTTAGTGTCCATGCTGCTCGCTGCCCTTTAGTGTCCATGCTGCTCGCTGTAGCCCTTTAGTGTCCATGCTGCTCGCTGCCCTTTAGTGTCCATGCTGCTCGCTGCCCTTTAGTGTCCATGCTGCTCGCTGCCCTTTAGTGTCCATGCTGCTCGCTGTAGCCCTTTAGTGTCCATGCTGCTCGCTGCCCTTTAGTGTCCATGCTGCTCGCTGCCCTTTAGTGTCCATGCTGCTCGCTGTAGCCCTTTAGTGTCCATGCTGCTCGCTGCCCTTTAGTGTCCATGCTGCTCGCTGCCCTTTAGTGTCCATGCTGCTCGCTGCCCTTTAGTGTCCATGCTGCTCGCTGTAACCCTTTAGTGTCCATGCTGCTCGCTGCCCTTTAGTGTCCATGCTGCTCGCTGCCCTTTAGTGTCCATGCTGCTCGCTGTAGCCCTTTAGTGTCCATGCTGCTCGCTGCCCTTTAGTGTCCATGCTGCTCGCTGCCCTTTAGTGTCCATGCTGCTCGCTGCCCTTTAGTGTCCATGCTGCTCGCTGCCCTTTAGTGTCCATGCTGCTCGCTGTAGCCCTTTAGTGTCCATGCTGCTCGCTGCCCTTTAGTGTCCATGCTGCTCGCTGCCCTTTAGTGTCCATGCTGCTCGCTGTAACCCTTTAGTGTCCATGCTGCTCGCTGCCCTTTAGTGTCCATGCTGCTCGCTGTAGCCCTTTAGTGTCCATGCTGCTCGCTGCCCTTTAGTGTCCATGCTGCTCGCTGTAGCCCTTTAGTGTCCATGCTGCTCGCTGTAACCCTTTAGTGTCCATGCTGCTCACTGTAGCCCTTTAGTGTCCATGCTGCTCGCTGCCCTTTAGTGTCCATGCTGCTCGCTGTAGCCCTTTAGTGTCCATGCTGCTCGCTGCCCTTTAGTGTCCATGCTGCTCGCTGTAGCCCTTTAGTGTCCATGCTGCTCGCTGTAGCCCTTTAGTGTCCATGCTGCTCGCTGCCCTTTAGTGTCCATGCTGCTCGCTGCCCTTTAGTGTCCATGCTGCTCGCTGCCCTTTAGTGTCCATGCTGCTCGCTGTAGCCCTTTAGTGTCCATGCTGCTCGCTGTAACCCTTTAGTGTCCATGCTGCTCGCTGCCCTTTAGTGTCCATGCTGCTCGCTGCCCTTTAGTGTCCATGCTGCTCGCTGTAGCCCTTTAGTGTCCATGCTGCTCGCTGTAGCCCTTTAGTGTCCATGCTGCTCGCTGCCCTTTAGTGTCCATGCTGCTCGCTGCCCTTTAGTGTCCATGCTGCTCGCTGCCCTTTAGTGTCCATGCTGCTCGCTGCCCTTTAGTGTCCATGCTGCTCGCTGCCCTTTAGTGTCCATGCTGCTCGCTGTAACCCTTTAGTGTCCATGCTGCTCGCTGCCCTTTAGTGTCCATGCTGCTCGCTGTAACCCTTTAGTGTCCATGCTGCTCGCTGTAACCCTTTAGTGTCCATGCTGCTCGCTGCCCTTTAGTGTCCATGCTGCTCGCTGCCCTTTAGTGTCCATGCTGCTCGCTGCCCTTTAGTGTCCATGCTGCTCGCTGTAACCCTTTAGTGTCCATGCTGCTCGCTGTAACCCTTTAGTGTCCATGCTGCTCGCTGTAACCCTTTAGTGTCCATGCTGCTCGCTGTAGCCCTTTAGTGTCCATGCTGCTCGCTGCCCTTTAGTGTCCATGCTGCTCGCTGCCCTTTAGTGTCCATGCTGCTCGCTGTAGCCCTTTAGTGTCCATGCTGCTCGCTGTAACCCTTTAGTGTCCATGCTGCTCGCTGTAGCCCTTTAGTGTCCATGCTGCTCGCTGTAGCCCTTTAGTGTCCATGCTGCTCGCTGTAACCCTTTAGTGTCCATGCTGCTCGCTGCCCTTTAGTGTCCATGCTGCTCGCTGCCCTTTAGTGTCCATGCTGCTCACTGCCCTTTAGTGTCCATGCTGCTCGCTGTAACCCTTTAGTGTCCATGCTGCTCGCTGCCCTTTAGTGTCCATGCTGCTCGCTGCCCTTTAGTGTCCATGCTGCTCGCTGCCCTTTAGTGTCCATGCTGCTCACTGTAACCCTTTAGTGTCCATGCTGCTCGCTGTAGCCCTTTAGTGTCCATGCTGCTCGCTGTAGCCCTTTAGTGTCCATGCTGCTCGCTGTAGCCCTTTAGTGTCCATGCTGCTCGCTGTAGCCCTTTAGTGTCCATGCTGCTCACTGTAACCCTTTAGTGTCCATGCTGCTCGCTGTAGCCCTTTAGTGTCCATGCTGCTCGCTGTAGCCCTTTAGTGTCCATGCTGCTCGCTGTAACCCTTTAGTGTCCATGCTGCTCGCTGTAGCCCTTTAGTGTCCATGCTGCTCGCTGTAACCCTTTAGTGTCCATGCTGCTCGCTGCCCTTTAGTGTCCATGCTGCTCGCTGTAACCCTTTAGTGTCCATGCTGCTCGCTGCCCTTTAGTGTCCATGCTGCTCGCTGCCCTTTAGTGTCCATGCTGCTCGCTGCCCTTTAGTGTCCATGCTGCTCGCTGCCCTTTAGTGTCCATGCTGCTCGCTGTAGCCCTTTAGTGTCCATGCTGCTCGCTGCCCTTTAGTGTCCATGCTGCTCGCTGCCCTTTAGTGTCCATGCTGCTCGCTGTAACCCTTTAGTGTCCATGCTGCTCACTGCCCTTTAGTGTCCATGCTGCTCGCTGTAACCCTTTAGTGTCCATGCTGCTCACTGCCCTTTAGTGTCCATGCTGCTCGCTGTAACCCTTTAGTGTCCATGCTGCTCGCTGTAACCCTTTAGTGTCCATGCTGCTCACTGTAGCCCTTTAGTGTCCATGCTGCTCACTGCCCTTTAGTGTCCATGCTGCTCACTGCCCTTTAGTGTCCATGCTGCTCGCTGCCCTTTAGTGTCCATGCTGCTCACTGTAACCCTTTAGTGTCCATGCTGCTCACTGTAACCCTTTAGTGTCCATGCTGCTCACTGTAACCCTTTAGTGTCCATGCTGCTCGCTGTAGCCCTTTAGTGTCCATGCTGCTCGCTGTAACCCTTTAGTGTCCATGCTGCTCGCTGTAACCCTTTAGTGTCCATGCTGCTCACTGTAGCCCTTTAGTGTCCATGCTGCTCACTGCCCTTTAGTGTCCATGCTGCTCACTGCCCTTTAGTGTCCATGCTGCTCGCTGCCCTTTAGTGTCCATGCTGCTCACTGTAACCCTTTAGTGTCCATGCTGCTCACTGTAACCCTTTAGTGTCCATGCTGCTCACTGTAACCCTTTAGTGTCCATGCTGCTCGCTGTAGCCCTTTAGTGTCCATGCTGCTCGCTGTAGCCCTTTAGTGTCCATGCTGCTCGCTGCCCTTTAGTGTCCATGCTGCTCGCTGCCCTTTAGTGTCCATGCTGCTCGCTGCCCTTTAGTGTCCATGCTGCTCGCTGCCCTTTAGTGTCCATGCTGCTCGCTGTAGCCCTTTAGTGTCCATGCTGCTCGCTGTAGCCCTTTAGTGTCCATGCTGCTCGCTGTAGCCCTTTAGTGTCCATGCTGCTCGCTGCCCTTTAGTGTCCATGCTGCTCGCTGTAGCCCTTTAGTGTCCATGCTGCTCGCTGTAACCCTTTAGTGTCCATGCTGCTCGCTGCCCTTTAGTGTCCATGCTGCTCGCTGCCCTTTAGTGTCCATGCTGCTCGCTGCCCTTTAGTGTCCATGCTGCTCGCTGTAGCCCTTTAGTGTCCATGCTGCTCGCTGCCCTTTAGTGTCCATGCTGCTCGCTGCCCTTTAGTGTCCATGCTGCTCGCTGCCCTTTAGTGTCCATGCTGCTCGCTGTAGCCCTTTAGTGTCCATGCTGCTCGCTGCCCTTTAGTGTCCATGCTGCTCGCTGCCCTTTAGTGTCCATGCTGCTCGCTGTAGCCCTTTAGTGTCCATGCTGCTCGCTGCCCTTTAGTGTCCATGCTGCTCGCTGCCCTTTAGTGTCCATGCTGCTCGCTGCCCTTTAGTGTCCATGCTGCTCGCTGTAACCCTTTAGTGTCCATGCTGCTCGCTGCCCTTTAGTGTCCATGCTGCTCGCTGCCCTTTAGTGTCCATGCTGCTCGCTGTAGCCCTTTAGTGTCCATGCTGCTCGCTGCCCTTTAGTGTCCATGCTGCTCGCTGCCCTTTAGTGTCCATGCTGCTCGCTGCCCTTTAGTGTCCATGCTGCTCGCTGCCCTTTAGTGTCCATGCTGCTCGCTGTAGCCCTTTAGTGTCCATGCTGCTCGCTGCCCTTTAGTGTCCATGCTGCTCGCTGCCCTTTAGTGTCCATGCTGCTCGCTGTAACCCTTTAGTGTCCATGCTGCTCGCTGCCCTTTAGTGTCCATGCTGCTCGCTGTAGCCCTTTAGTGTCCATGCTGCTCGCTGCCCTTTAGTGTCCATGCTGCTCGCTGTAGCCCTTTAGTGTCCATGCTGCTCGCTGTAACCCTTTAGTGTCCATGCTGCTCACTGTAGCCCTTTAGTGTCCATGCTGCTCGCTGCCCTTTAGTGTCCATGCTGCTCGCTGTAGCCCTTTAGTGTCCATGCTGCTCGCTGCCCTTTAGTGTCCATGCTGCTCGCTGTAGCCCTTTAGTGTCCATGCTGCTCGCTGTAGCCCTTTAGTGTCCATGCTGCTCGCTGCCCTTTAGTGTCCATGCTGCTCGCTGCCCTTTAGTGTCCATGCTGCTCGCTGCCCTTTAGTGTCCATGCTGCTCGCTGTAGCCCTTTAGTGTCCATGCTGCTCGCTGTAACCCTTTAGTGTCCATGCTGCTCGCTGCCCTTTAGTGTCCATGCTGCTCGCTGCCCTTTAGTGTCCATGCTGCTCGCTGTAGCCCTTTAGTGTCCATGCTGCTCGCTGTAGCCCTTTAGTGTCCATGCTGCTCGCTGCCCTTTAGTGTCCATGCTGCTCGCTGCCCTTTAGTGTCCATGCTGCTCGCTGCCCTTTAGTGTCCATGCTGCTCGCTGCCCTTTAGTGTCCATGCTGCTCGCTGCCCTTTAGTGTCCATGCTGCTCGCTGTAACCCTTTAGTGTCCATGCTGCTCGCTGCCCTTTAGTGTCCATGCTGCTCGCTGTAACCCTTTAGTGTCCATGCTGCTCGCTGTAACCCTTTAGTGTCCATGCTGCTCGCTGCCCTTTAGTGTCCATGCTGCTCGCTGCCCTTTAGTGTCCATGCTGCTCGCTGCCCTTTAGTGTCCATGCTGCTCGCTGTAACCCTTTAGTGTCCATGCTGCTCGCTGTAACCCTTTAGTGTCCATGCTGCTCGCTGTAACCCTTTAGTGTCCATGCTGCTCGCTGTAGCCCTTTAGTGTCCATGCTGCTCGCTGCCCTTTAGTGTCCATGCTGCTCGCTGCCCTTTAGTGTCCATGCTGCTCGCTGTAGCCCTTTAGTGTCCATGCTGCTCGCTGTAACCCTTTAGTGTCCATGCTGCTCGCTGTAGCCCTTTAGTGTCCATGCTGCTCGCTGTAGCCCTTTAGTGTCCATGCTGCTCGCTGTAACCCTTTAGTGTCCATGCTGCTCGCTGCCCTTTAGTGTCCATGCTGCTCGCTGCCCTTTAGTGTCCATGCTGCTCACTGCCCTTTAGTGTCCATGCTGCTCGCTGTAACCCTTTAGTGTCCATGCTGCTCGCTGCCCTTTAGTGTCCATGCTGCTCGCTGCCCTTTAGTGTCCATGCTGCTCGCTGCCCTTTAGTGTCCATGCTGCTCACTGTAACCCTTTAGTGTCCATGCTGCTCGCTGTAGCCCTTTAGTGTCCATGCTGCTCGCTGTAGCCCTTTAGTGTCCATGCTGCTCGCTGTAGCCCTTTAGTGTCCATGCTGCTCGCTGTAGCCCTTTAGTGTCCATGCTGCTCACTGTAACCCTTTAGTGTCCATGCTGCTCGCTGTAGCCCTTTAGTGTCCATGCTGCTCGCTGTAGCCCTTTAGTGTCCATGCTGCTCGCTGTAACCCTTTAGTGTCCATGCTGCTCGCTGTAGCCCTTTAGTGTCCATGCTGCTCGCTGTAACCCTTTAGTGTCCATGCTGCTCGCTGCCCTTTAGTGTCCATGCTGCTCGCTGTAACCCTTTAGTGTCCATGCTGCTCGCTGCCCTTTAGTGTCCATGCTGCTCGCTGCCCTTTAGTGTCCATGCTGCTCGCTGCCCTTTAGTGTCCATGCTGCTCGCTGCCCTTTAGTGTCCATGCTGCTCGCTGTAGCCCTTTAGTGTCCATGCTGCTCGCTGCCCTTTAGTGTCCATGCTGCTCGCTGCCCTTTAGTGTCCATGCTGCTCGCTGTAACCCTTTAGTGTCCATGCTGCTCACTGCCCTTTAGTGTCCATGCTGCTCGCTGTAACCCTTTAGTGTCCATGCTGCTCACTGCCCTTTAGTGTCCATGCTGCTCGCTGTAACCCTTTAGTGTCCATGCTGCTCGCTGTAACCCTTTAGTGTCCATGCTGCTCACTGTAGCCCTTTAGTGTCCATGCTGCTCACTGCCCTTTAGTGTCCATGCTGCTCACTGCCCTTTAGTGTCCATGCTGCTCGCTGCCCTTTAGTGTCCATGCTGCTCACTGTAACCCTTTAGTGTCCATGCTGCTCACTGTAACCCTTTAGTGTCCATGCTGCTCACTGTAACCCTTTAGTGTCCATGCTGCTCGCTGTAGCCCTTTAGTGTCCATGCTGCTCGCTGTAACCCTTTAGTGTCCATGCTGCTCGCTGCCCTTTAGTGTCCATGCTGCTCGCTGCCCTTTAGTGTCCATGCTGCTCGCTGCCCTTTAGTGTCCATGCTGCTCGCTGCCCTTTAGTGTCCATGCTGCTCGCTGCCCTTTAGTGTCCATGCTGCTCGCTGTAACCCTTTAGTGTCCATGCTGCTCGCTGCCCTTTAGTGTCCATGCTGCTCGCTGCCCTTTAGTGTCCATGCTGCTCGCTGCCCTTTAGTGTCCATGCTGCTCGCTGTAGCCCTTTAGTGTCCATGCTGCTCGCTGTAACCCTTTAGTGTCCATGCTGCTCGCTGCCCTTTAGTGTCCATGCTGCTCGCTGTAACCCTTTAGTGTCCATGCTGCTCGCTGCCCTTTAGTGTCCATGCTGCTCGCTGCCCTTTAGTGTCCATGCTGCTCGCTGTAGCCCTTTAGTGTCCATGCTGCTCGCTGTAGCCCTTTAGTGTCCATGCTGCTCGCTGCCCTTTAGTGTCCATGCTGCTCGCTGCCCTTTAGTGTCCATGCTGCTCGCTGCCCTTTAGTGTCCATGCTGCTCGCTGTAACCCTTTAGTGTCCATGCTGCTCGCTGTAGCCCTTTAGTGTCCATGCTGCTCGCTGCCCTTTAGTGTCCATGCTGCTCGCTGTAGCCCTTTAGTGTCCATGCTGCTCGCTGTAGCCCTTTAGTGTCCATGCTGCTCGCTGTAACCCTTTAGTGTCCATGCTGCTCGCTGTAGCCCTTTAGTGTCCATGCTGCTCGCTGCCCTTTAGTGTCCATGCTGCTCGCTGTAGCCATTTAGTGTCCATGCTGCTCGCTGCCCTTTAGTGTCCATGCTGCTCGCTGTAACCCTTTAGTGTCCATGCTGCTCGCTGCCCTTTAGTGTCCATGCTGCTCGCTGTAACCCTTTAGTGTCCATGCTGCTCACTGCCCTTTAGTGTCCATGCTGCTCGCTGCCCTTTAGTGTCCATGCTGCTCGCTGCCCTTTAGTGTCCATGCTGCTCGCTGCCCTTTAGTGTCCATGCTGCTCGCTGCCCTTTAGTGTCCATGCTGCTCGCTGCCCTTTAGTGTCCATGCTGCTCGCTGCCCTTTAGTGTCCATGCTGCTCGCTGCCCTTTAGTGTCCATGCTGCTCGCTGTAGCCCTTTAGTGTCCATGCTGCTCGCTGCCCTTTAGTGTCCATGCTGCTCGCTGCCCTTTAGTGTCCATGCTGCTCGCTGCCCTTTAGTGTCCATGCTGCTCGCTGTAGCCCTTTAGTGTCCATGCTGCTCGCTGTAACCCTTTAGTGTCCATGCTGCTCGCTGCCCTTTAGTGTCCATGCTGCTCGCTGTAGCCCTTTAGTGTCCATGCTGCTCGCTGCCCTTTAGTGTCCATGCTGCTCGCTGTAGCCCTTTAGTGTCCATGCTGCTCGCTGTAACCCTTTAGTGTCCATGCTGCTCGCTGCCCTTTAGTGTCCATGCTGCTCGCTGTAACCCTTTAGTGTCCATGCTGCTCGCTGTCCTTTAGTGTCCATGCTGCTCGCTGCCCTTTAGTGTCCATGCTGCTCGCTGTAGCCCTTTAGTGTCCATGCTGCTCGCTGCCCTTTAGTGTCCATGCTGCTCGCTGTAGCCCTTTAGTGTCCATGCTGCTCGCTGCCCTTTAGTGTCCATGCTGCTCGCTGTAACCCTTTAGTGTCCATGCTGCTCGCTGTAGCCCTTTAGTGTCCATGCTGCTCGCTGTAACCCTTTAGTGTCCATGCTGCTCGCTGTAGCCCTTTAGTGTCCATGCTGCTCGCTGTAGCCCTTTAGTGTCCATGCTGCTCACTGTAGCCCTTTAGTGTCCATGCTGCTCGCTGCCCTTTAGTGTCCATGCTGCTCGCTGCCCTTTAGTGTCCATGCTGCTCGCTGTAGCCCTTTAGTGTCCATGCTGCTCGCTGTAGCCCTTTAGTGTCCATGCTGCTCGCTGCCCTTTAGTGTCCATGCTGCTCGCTGTAACCCTTTAGTGTCCATGCTGCTCGCTGTAACCCTTTAGTGTCCATGCTGCTCGCTGTAGCCCTTTAGTGTCCATGCTGCTCGCTGTAACCCTTTAGTGTCCATGCTGCTCACTGCCCTTTAGTGTCCATGCTGCTCGCTGCCCTTTAGTGTCCATGCTGCTCGCTGCCCTTTAGTGTCCATGCTGCTCGCTGCCCTTTAGTGTCCATGCTGCTCGCTGCCCTTTAGTGTCCATGCTGCTCGCTGTAGCCCTTTAGTGTCCATGCTGCTCGCTGCCCTTTAGTGTCCATGCTGCTCGCTGTAGCCCTTTAGTGTCCATGCTGCTCGCTGTAGCCCTTTAGTGTCCATGCTGCTCGCTGCCCTTTAGTGTCCATGCTGCTCGCTGTAGCCCTCTAGTGTCCATGCTGCTCGCTGCCCTTTAGTGTCCATGCTGCTCGCTGCCCTTTAGTGTCCATGCTGCTCGCTGTAACCCTTTAGTGTCCATGCTGCTCGCTGCCCTTTAGTGTCCATGCTGCTCGCTGTAACCCTTTAGTGTCCATGCTGCTCGCTGCCCTTTTCGGACATGTAGCACACGGCATGCAATTCTCCGACGCAGACACGTTTGGACATATGGAAATACTCTGCTTGTTAGATGCACTCCTAGTCTTATCACATGAAGGTGTAGCGTGTATCAGATCCGTGTACCAATATATGATTGTACTGTATGCATTGTTGGCTGGGTGCTTGATTGTGATTTTGTATTATTCATTTATTATACTCTGAGACTAGTTTCAACTGGTGTGTAGATGATATGATTATACTCTTTATTAACTAGTGTCAACAGGTGTGTAGATATGATTAGACTCTTTATTAACTAGTGTCAACAGGTGTGTAAATGATATTAGACTCTTTATTAACTAGTGTCAACAGGTGTGTAGATATGATTAGACTCTTTATTAACTAGTGTCAACAGGTGTGTAGATGATATGATTAGACTCTTTATTAACTAGTGTCAACAGGTGTGTAGATGATATTAGACTCTTTATTAACTAGTGTCAACAGGTGTGTAGATGATATTAGACTCTTTATTAACTAGTGTCAACAGGTGTGTAGATGATATGATTAGACTCTTTATTAACTAGTGTCAACAGGTGTGTAGATGATATTAGACTCTTTATTAACTAGTGTCAACAGGTGTGTAGATGATATTAGACTCTTTATTAACTAGTGTCAACAGGTCTGTAGATGATATTAGACTCTTTATTAACTAGTGTCAACAGGTGTGTAGATGATATTAGACTCTTTATTAACTAGTGTCAACAGGTGTGTAGATATGATTAGACTCTTTATTAACTAGTGTCAACAGGTGTGTAGATGATATTAGACTCTTTATTAACTAGTGTCAACAGGTGTGTAGATGATATTAGACTCTTTATTAACTAGTGTCAACAGGTGTGTAGATATGATTAGACTCTTTATTAACTAGTGTCAACAGGTGTGTAGATGATATTAGACTCTTTATTAACTAGTGTCAACAGGTGTGTAGATGATATTAGACTCTTTATTAACTAGTGTCAACAGGTGTGTAGATGATATGATTAGACTCTTTATTAACTAGTGTCAACAGGTGTGTAGATGATATTAGACTCTTTATTAACTAGTGTCAACAGGTGTGTAGATGATATTATACTCTTTATTAACTAGTGTCAACAGGTGTGTAGATATGATATTAGACTCTTTATTAACTAGTGTCAACAGGTGTGTAGATGATATTAGACTCTTTATTAACTAGTGTCAACAGGTCTGTAGATATGATATTAGACTCTTTATTAACTAGTGTCAACAGGTGTGTAAATGATATTAGACTCTTTATTAACTAGTGTCAACAGGTGTGTAGATGATATGATTAGACTCTTTATTAACTAGTGTCAACAGGTGTGTAGATATTAGACTCTTTATTAACTAGTGTCAACAGGTGTGTAAATGATATTAGACTCTTTATTAACTAGTGTCAACAGGTGTGTAGATGATATTAGACTCTTTATTAACTAGTGTCAACAGGTGTGTAGATGATATTAGACTCTTTATTAACTAGTGTCAACAGGTGTGTAGATGATATTAGACTCTTCATTAACTAGTGTCAACAGGTCTGTAGATGATATTAGACTCTTTATTAACTAGTGTCAACAGGTGTGTAGATGATATTAGACTCTTCATTAACTAGTGTCAACAGGTGTGTAGATGATATTAGACTCTTCATTAACTAGTGTCAACAGGTCTGTAGCCCCTCCCCCCTCCAACCCATATGATGTTAACTCTTTGTATTCTTGTTCTTGTAGGACATGGATGAGTCAGACGAGGGGAGAGACACAGATGATTATAAGGTATTTGACCCCCCCCCCCCCCCTGTTAACCGCCGGAAACGCTTTAAAACGTTATTGCCCGCCATGCTTTGACCGCCAGACCACGCTGTACAGCGATATTGAGATCAATATTTAATTTTTTCGCCATGGCATTCATAATTCATATATACACCTCCGGCGCTGCAGCTGAACCCTACGGCTCAATACAACGACGGCTCAATACCGCCGCCTGGTGGATGGTCGGGCGAGTTACACTGGTAAACAGGATATGGCTGCTGTGCGTCGATTAAATGCATCCGGCCGTCGGATATTGTCGCACGGCTCCCGACAGACACTATAGTACATATCGATCGCTTTATAAACTTAATAATCGATATGATTTTGGCGTTTATTGCGACATACAAACCGGAAATGGACCTAGGCGATCGACGTCCTATACCTGGGATCTTTCACCGCCAGTCTCATTGACGCACGGTAAGAGGACGCTGACGCTATTTTCAGCCCAATTGTTCATTCATTTCACTGCAAACCGATCGGATCAATATATCACCCATACTACATAAAGCATTTACTGACGATCACAGAATTATAAACGACCCCCCCCCTTTCATCCACGCATGATGACGCATTACGTATAGGATCATCACAGTTGGATTTTTTAATATAGTGTGTATCGGGAATAAACGGCAGTTGATAATCTATATATGCGTTTATGCCTATAACTCACGTTCTATGAATTACTGCAGAAAACGATAAAAACATACTTAAATTCTAGAAGGTATTTTTGTATGAATCTATTAATGAAAAAGTATAACTTTCCTACATCCTGAACGATAGATAATTGTTGATGTTGAATGGGCCATAGTAATGTCAATTTAGCAATAAAATTAAAAAAAGTTATAGCCCTGCAAAGAAGGTGAACATCTCCATAGGCTTAAGAGTGGTGGCAGACTGGCTATATTGATGGATATAACCGTGGCAGGGAATGTGTTAATGGGATGGTTTGGACAGAACTGGGATTAGCCAAACTATTCACAGGGGTAAACATTTGTGGCACGCTGGTTTTTATTTAGTCTGTTCTGTTCTCGTCAAGGGCTGGCAATAAGGGTGAGTTCTGTGCAGATAGTCTGACTACACAACAGCCCATGCTATGAAGAACTATGTCCAGCGGATGGCGCTGTGGGTTTATCTACGTCTTCAACTGTTACACGTTTCCAACCAAAGCATTCTCTTGCGTGGGGAAAATCCAGTACTACTTGAAAGATGGATATGAATTGATTGGTCTTTTGTAGTATTGTCATTTATGACACGGCCGTTTTTAAGTGAAAAGCTTCTTTTTATAAATTTAATAAATAAATAAATAATTGTAACCAGTAATACTGTAGTCTAGACTAGAGTATACAGTGGTGACCTGGAGATGGAGAGAGTTGTGCCATAATAACCCCACTGTGTGTGTGTGTGTGTGTGTGTGTGTGTGTGTGTGTGTGTGTGTGTGTGTGTGTGTGTGTGTGTGTGTGTGTGTGTGTGTGTGTGTGTGTGTGTGTGTGTGTGTGATATATATATATCATACACTGTTTTCTTTAGTTGTCTTGCTCTCTTTCGGCCCTCATAGCCAGAGCTCTTCATATGAATGATGTAGGATATGAGATGTAGGATATGAGTGATGTAGGATATGAGTGATGTAGGATATGAGTGATAGGATATGAGTGATGTAGGACAGTGATTCCCAACCTGGGGTCCGCGGACCCCCTGGGGTCCGCCAGGGGGCGCAGGGGGTCCGCCAGACCACAGATGATTTGAGGTGTTTTTTTTATCATCAGAAGCATGAATAGTCTCTCCACTACAATAAAAAATAAAGATAAATAAATAAACATCTAGACATGATTTTTGAACGTTAACAGTAGGCTACCGGGTAGCCGCTAAAACGCGAATCAGTTGACTGTATCACTTTCTGTAGCTAGCCTAGCACGCTAGTTAACTTTCTCGGCTCGTCTGCAGTCAGCCGCCAGAGGCGAAAATGTGTGACAAACGAAAAGGAGATGACGGCAGCTCATCTGCAAAAAAAGTTAGGACCTACAGCAATCGCGAAAATTACATCACCATGGGCTTCACTGAGGGACCAGACAAACGACCTGAGTGTGTGATTTGTGGAGAAAAGTTGGCAAACTCGAGCCTGAAGCCCAATAAGCTGAAGAGACATCAGGCGTCTAAGCACCCAGAAACCGTTGGGAAGGATCCAGACTTTTTTCGGAGGAAAGAACAGTCTCTCAAGGCGAACAAGCCTGTTGATGTTAGAGTAGCGTGGAGCAGGGGTGGCAGTGATTTACAGAAGGCTACCGAAGCCTCCTTTGAGTGTTCGCTTTTAATTGCAAAAGCAAAGAAACCGCACAATATTGGCGAGCAGCTCATCAAACCAGCCTGCATCAAAATGGTTTAGAAACTGTGCGGCCCACAGGTGGCGGATAAACTAAAATCAGTACCACTCTCGAACAATGTAGTGAAAGACCGAATTGATAAGATGTCAAGTGATTGCGAGCAGCAGCTGTCAGAAAAGCTTAGAAAGGGTCCATTTGCCATACAACTTGATGAAACTACAACTGTCGCAGACGAGGCTGTGCTCATCGTTTATGTGCAATATATTGAAAATGAGGATCTGAAGCAGGACATTCTCATGTCAGTCAACCTTACTACCAGGATATTTTTACTGCAGTGGATTCTTACTTCATTCAACATAAATGCAAACCGTTCACCATTAGGGCCTGATTTGAGAGGATGAATACAGGATTTGAATATTGGCCAAAATTTTGAAATACATATGGTGCAAGATTAGATTTGTTGATTGAAGGCACAAGTCAAAGAAGCATAGTGGGTCTAATTATGATGCATATGCCTGTGTATAAGCAGTTTGTTATTAAAATGACAAAAAAAAGGTATTAAACCCAGCTAGGACAGATTCTCTCTGCTACTGATTGGAATTTCCTGTCTCATATTTAGTTTAATTTGTTGCATTGATTTGTTCCATAAATGCAAACCGTTCACCATTAGGGACTGATTTGAGAGGATGAATACAGGATTTGAATATTGGCCAAACATTTTGAAATGCATATGGTGCAAGATGAGATTTGTTGATTGAAGGCACAAGTTAAAGAAGCATAGTGGGTCTAATTGTGATGCATATGCCTGTGTATAAGCAGTTTGTTATTAAAATGACAAAAAAAAGGTATTAAACCCAGCTAGGACAGATTCTCTCTGCTACTGATTGGAATTTCCTGTCTCATATTTAGTTTAATTTGTTGCATTGATTTGTTCCATAAATGCAAACCGTTCACCATTAGGGCCCGATTTGAGAGGATGAATACAGCATTTGAATATTGGCCAAACATTTTGAAATGCATATGGTGCAAGATGAGATTTGTTGATTGAAGGCACAAGTCAAAGAAGCATAGTGGGTCTAATTGCGATGCATATGCCTGTGTATAAGCAGTTTGTTATTAAAATGAAAAAAAAAAAAGTATTTTATGGTATCTTATTAGGAGGGGGTCCGCGAATTTCATCAGAGATGTTTGGGGGTCCCTGGGGGGAAAAAGGTTGGGAACCACTGATGTAGGATATGAGTGATGTAGGGTATGAGTGATGTAGGATATGAGTGATGTAGGATATGAATGATGTAGGATATGAATGATGTAGGATATGAGTGATGTAGGATATGAATGATGTAGGATATGAGTGATGTAGGATATGAATGATGTAGGATATGAGTGATAGGATATGAATGATGTAGGATATGAAGGATATGAGTGATGTAGGATATGAGTGATGTAGGATATGAATGATGTATGATATGAATGATGTAGGATATGAGTGATGTAGGATATGAATGATGTAGGATATGAATGATGTAGGATATGAGTGATGTAGAATATGAGTGATAGGATATGAGTGATAGGATATGAGTGATAGGATATGAGTGATGTAGGATATGAGTGATGTAGGATATGAATGATAGGATATGAGTGATGTAGGATATGAATGATGTAGGATATGAGTGATGTAGGATATGAGTGATGTAGGATATGAATGATGTAGGATATGAATGATAGGATATGAGTGATGTAGGATATGAATGATGTAGGATATGAATGATGTAGGATATGAGTGATGTAGGATATGAATGATAGGATATGAGTGATGTAGGATATGAATGATAGGATATGAATGATGTAGGATATGAATGATGTAGGATATGAGTGATGTAGGATATGAGTGATGTAGGATATGAGTGATGTAGGATATGAATGATGTATGATATGAGTGATGTAGGATATGAATGATGTAGGATATGAATGATGTAGGATATGAGTGATGCAGGATATGAATGATGAAGAATATGAATGATGTAGGATATGAATGATGTAGGATATGAATGATGTAGGATATGAATGATGTAGGATATGAGTGATGTAGAATATGAATGATGAAGAATATGAATGATGTAGGATATGAATGATGTAGGATATGAATGATATGAATGATGTAGGATATGAATGATGTAGGATATGAATGATGTAGGATATGAATGATGTAGGATATGAGTGATGTAGGATATGAGTGATGTAGGATATGAATGATGTAGGATATGAATGATGTAGGATATGAATGATGAAGAATATGAATGATGTAGGATATGAATGATGTAGGATATGAATGATGTAGGATATGAATGATATGAATGATGTAGGATATGAATGATGTAGGATATGAATGATGTAGGATATGAATGATGTAGGATATGAATGATGTAGGATATGAGTGATGTAGGATATGAATGATGATGAAGTTGAGTCTGAAGCAGCAGCTGCCATTGAGTTTCATGTAACATTGAGTTCTTTTTTTGTGTGGGGGGGGGGGGGGGGGTACGTTTTCTTTCGGCCAGTGATTTCTGGTGCCATTTTCCCCTCCTCTGGATTTGCGTGTCCTTGTGCCCACTGCCCCCCCCCCCCCCCCATCCTTCTACGAGGCTCAGCTCCGCTTGAAGACGGGCTCCTTTTGAAGTGCCCATGCGGTTGCTAGGTGACCGCGCGTCTGATGCCGTGCCAGTGAATAGGAGCACTGTTCCTTCCCGCTGAACCTGTGTTGTGCCCGCAGCGCTGGCGGCGCAGGCCCCGTCACCCGGGGGCCCTCGTTATTTACCCTCCTACTCTCCGCTCTTTGTGCCCCCTGGAGGAATCCCCCCCCCCCCCCCCCAGCCTCGGCTGCATGTTGTCCATCCTGTGCCATTAGCATATTTCTGGCTCATGGTGTCTTGGGTTACGCATATATGTGTTTTTTTTTTGTGTTTTTTTTACGTGTCTCGCGTCCACCGTGGCCCAGCTCGCTTTGTGGAGGTTCACGTTGCCACGACAACGGCGTGTATTGTTTGAAATTGCCGGCGCAGGCTAAAACCTCTAGATTGTGGCTCCTCCTCCTCCAGTGATGACGGTGTTCACAGTGTCCACCTCCTCCTCCTCCTGTGTTTAACTGTCCAGAAGTCACCTCCTCCTCCACGGCAGCTGACTGACCCCTTGTCCTGCCCTCCTCCCTTTTTCAGGAGATCTCCGATGTAGAAAGGAGAGACCCCAATGAGCTGGTTGGTGAGTACACACAAGCATGCACACACACACACACACACACGCAAGCATGCACACACACACACACACAAGCATGCACACACACACACACACGCAAGCATGCACACACACACACACACACACGCAAGCATGCACACACACACACACACGCAAGCATGCACACACACACACACACACACGCAAGCATGCACACACACGCACGCACGCACGCACACACACACACACGCAAGCATGCACACACACGCACGCACGCACGCATGCACACACACACGTACACACACACACACACGCAAGCATGCACACACACGCACGCACACACACACACACGCAAGCATGCACACACACACACACACACACACGCAAGCATGCACACACACACACGCACGCACACACACACACACACACGCAAGCATGCACACGCACACACACACACACACACACGCACACACACATTTCAAATGCTTTAGTTCAAGTTCTTTATTTGTCAAATACACAACAACACAGGGGCATTGCAGGTAATAATAATAATAATAATAATAATAATGCATTCTATTTATAAGGCGCCTTTCAAGGCACTCAAGGTCGCTGTACAACAATTTAAAAACGGTTAAATTCACAATCACAATCCATTCAAATATAAAAATAAAAAATATAAAATCAGACAAAAAATAAAATCAGACATACGCCTGCCTAAACAGGTGGGTTTTGAGGTGGGTTTTAAATGGAATGATGGAGTCAATGTTCCTGATGTCGGGGGGGAGGGAGTTCCAGAGGCGGGGGGCAGAGCAGCTGAAGGCTCTTGACCCCATGGTGGACAGACGGGCTGGGGGGGGACGGTCAGGTTGATGGAGGAGGCAGACCTGAGGGACCGGGTGGGAATGTTGATGTGCAGGAGGTCGGACAGGTATGGAGGGGCGAGGTTGTGGATGGCCTTGAATGTATGGAGGAGGATCTTGTAGTCTATGCTGTGTTTGATGGGAAGCCAGTGTAGTTGGCGTAGGACGGGGGTGATGTGACTGATGACAGGGGTTCTGGTGATTATACGGGCAGCAGCGTTCTGGACCAGTTGGTGCTTATGGAGGAGTTTGTGGGGGAGACCAAAGAGAAGGGAGTTGCAGTAATCTAAGCGGGATGACATGACATGTTTGTGTTCCGAGCTCAGACTCAACAATTAAGAAACAACAATGAATACAAGAATGGTAACAATAAGTAGTAGTAGTACGGTAAAATAGAATAAAATGCGAAATGAGATCAAATAAAATAGTAAATTATTTACAGAAAGTGTCTATTAAGGAATGTGCAGGGTGTGTGTGTTCAGGAGTGTCTAAGAGGGCTCTCTCCTGTTCTGGTCCTTGTTCAGGAGTGTCTAAGAGGGCTCTCTCCTGTTCTGGTCCTTGTTCAGGAGTGTCTAAGAGGGCTCTCTCCTGTTCTGGTCCTTGTTCAGGAGTGTCTAAGAGGGCTCTCTCCTGTTCTGGTCCTTGTTCAGGAGTGTCTAAGAGGGCTCTCTCCTGTTCTGGTCCTTGTTCAGGAGTGTCTAAGAGGGCTCTCTCCTGTTCTGGTCCTTGTTCAGGAGTGTCTAAGAGGGCTCTCTCCTGTTCTGGTCCTTGTTCAGGAGTGTCTAAGAGGGCTCTCTCCTGTTCTGGTCCTTGTTCAGGAGTGTCTAAGAGGGCTCTCTCCTGTTCTGGTCCTTGTTCAGGAGTGTCTAAGAGGGCTCTCTCCTGTTCTGGTCCTTGTTCAGGAGTGTCTAAGAGGGCTCTCTCCTGTTCTGGTCCTTGTTCAGGAGTGTCTAAGAGGGCTCTCTCCTGTTCTGGTCCTTGTTCAGGAGTGTCTAAGAGGGCTCTCTCCTGTTCTGGTCCTTGTTCAGGAGTGTCTAAGAGGGCTCTCTCCTGTTCTGGTCCTTGTTCAGGAGTGTCTAAGAGGGCTCTCTCCTGTTCTGGTCCTTGTTCAGGAGTGTCTAAGAGGGCTCTCTCCTGTTCTGGTCCTTGTTCAGGAGTGTCTAAGAGGGCTCTCTCCTGTTCTGGTCCTTGTTCAGGAGTGTCTAAGAGGGCTCTCTCCTGTTCTGGTCCTTGTTCAGGAGTGTCTAAGAGGGCTCTCTCCTGTTCTGGTCCTTGTTCAGGAGTGTCTAAGAGGGCTCTCTCCTGTTCTGGTCCTTGTTCAGGAGTGTCTAAGAGGGCTCTCTCCTGTTCTGGTCCTTGTTCAGGAGTGTCTAAGAGGGCTCTCTCCTGTTCTGGTCCTTGTTCAGGAGTGTCTAAGAGGGCTCTCTCCTGTTCTGGTCCTTGTTCAGGAGTTAGGGTTAGGGTTAGGGTCTTGGGGCTAGAGCTGCCGCGATAACCGCATTACCGCGGTATCGCTGTTGCATCACGCTCACCGCAGAGTTAGGCTGAATACCGCGTCATCGCTGTTTTTTTATCATAATAATAAAGTTGGCTTGCGGCTCTGCAGATATACCCTAATCGGTTCCAAGCGACCCTATTGGGTAGAAGTGGTACCAGAAAAGACATGTGAAACATTGCAGACCACTGACTGGTCAGAAGAGAGTCACACTTTGTAGCCTCTGAACGAAAACAGAACGCCGCCATCTTTACTGCCTCGCTAAGGATGCATTTCATTCAGGATTTGTTTGCGACAGAACCAAGCAATAAACAAAAAAGAATGGATTCACTGTGTATTCTGCCTTATTTATTGATGAAACAAAACCGACATCAACCCAATTTACCACGAGCGGAGAGTTTAGTGTCACAACAAGATCGCTGATGTGTTAAGTTTGTTGTTGTTATTATTAGCCTAATACTACTGTCAGCCGATATACACGAGAGGTAACGTTAAACCCGGGTTTGCTTGGTAGAATACACAATGAGAGGTAACGTTAGCTTTGGCAGAATAGACGCAACAAGAGTCTGGTTAATGTTGTTATTGATTGATTGATTGATTGATTGAAACTGTGTTAAACTCTGGCTTGCTGCAAGCCCTCGGACATCTATGCCCACGGAGCTTTCAGTGTACACAAGCGAGCGGCCCCGCCTGCATCCCCACGTCGGAGACAAACGGAGTAGTACCTGGCTGCAGTGGAAAAGGAACGAAGTACCAGGTGCCTAAAGCGGGTCGAGTCGAGTAGGTACTATGCAGTGGAAAAGCGCCATTAGACTAGAGGCAGGCTATAAGAGTAGACTACTACTCTACTACTCTTGTGCGCACTGTGCGGTAATAACCGCGGCGGTAGGAAATATTTCGCAAATTCGTGCGGTAAGGAAAATATCAATACCGCGGCAGCTCTACTTGGGGCCCTAATGTCAACTAATCGCTTAGTTCATTTCAACGACAAATCTGTCAAATTGTGTTTTCCACATGCAGTCATGCGGTAAGAGACCCTTTAAATCTCATCAGATATCTGCTCATCAGCCTCCAGGCAGTAACTCATTCAGGACGGAAACACCACTAGTACTACTACCTGCTTACCAGTCCAGATGCACACACATACATTACACACACACTAGGGCTGAGCCCAAACGTTCGTTCGTTACGTTGGCATTCAAATTCTAAATCAACATTCGAATTTAAAATATTTAATAAAAAATATATATATTTTAAATTTATTTTGTATAATATATATTTATTTTATGTGTATTCATTCTGTTTAAACCAATGGGGGGCGTTTCTTCACAGTTGCAGATAAAGATTAGGCTACACTAATATTATAGTATTAAAACTGATGAGTTATATTCATTAAAGAAAGTTGATTTAATAAAAAAAAAAAGACTCAAAACAGACTTGAAACAGATGTGTGCTTGAATCAGTCAGTGTAGGAATCTGAATTTTATTGGCACTGCATATCTACGCCGAGGGAGTTGGGTGTTAGTGTGGTACTACTGATTAATCAGTAACTCTTACAGTTACAGATACAGTTGAATCACAACGGCCTCTTTGTTTGTCCAGCGTATGACTTGCAGCTCGTTAAGGTAACTCAAAGGATCCGTCATTGGCTCGTGTGAGTCACATGGTCAGCATATCCTCCTGTATTGTGTGTGTGTGTGTGTGTGTGTGTGTGTGTGTGTGTGTGTGTGTGTGTGTGTGTGTGTGTGTGTGTGTGTGTGTGTCTGTGTCTGTGTCTGTGTGTGTGTGTGTGTGTGTGTGTGTGTCTGTGTCTGTGTCTGTGTCTGTGTCTGTGTCTGTGTCTGTGTCTGTGTCTGTGTCTGAGCGTATCGGATCAGGATATGAGTGGGACAGGGAGCGGCCTTCACACATGAGGCTATAGCGGGTAGGGCTGTACCGACTAGTCATTTTATTACATTCGAAGCTTCTATTGAAGTATTCGAACGAAAATGTCTGTCATCATATTTTCTGCCGTAATAAAATATATATATTTCTTTTATAAACTTTATTTATTTATTTTTTTATATATCCCCAAACTAAATCCTCAATTTGAATAAAGTGATTTATCTGATTAAATGATTTACATATTTTTCTTATTAAATCAACTTTCTTTAATGAATATAACTCATCAGTTTCGTCAACATAAATAATCCAATAAGGGCACGGTTGGTCTTGATGGAGCGCCAAGCAGATGCAGATAGGCTACATCATTTATGATAAATGTTTTATTTGAATTTTTATGACTAGTCATATACTATAATGGTATAATACTATAATATTAGTGTAGCCTAATCTTTATCTGCAACTGTGGAGAAAAACCCCATCGGTTTAAAGGCCCACTTGCATGTTGTATTTTTGTTCAATAAACAATGTGACTAGGCCAACGGTGACTTTCATGAAGAGGGAAGAAAAAAGTATCGAAATTGACCCAGTTTTAGCGTTTTAATCAAACATTTTGTCCGCCCAACCACAACCATGTGTAGCTTGCTAGCCGGCATGATGCGTGCAGTGTTTGCCCCACAGGTCTGAGAAGAGGACCTGCACATTTTACTCGTTCCCCAAACTCTTTTACATGCCCTGATTTAAAATGGTTCACGACAGTAGACATAATGCTAACGTTAGCGGGGTAACGTTAGCTTGGTACTATGACCCGGGCGGGGATCAGGCATAAGGCGACAGCCTGCTGTACTGAACAACAGGCTGCCTAGTGGTACATGTAGTTATTTTTTTATGACATTAAAAACCTTATAACTACCTTGTTTCAACCAAAAATGCAGTTGTAGCTGGTCCATCAAAGACTCTCCGACGATTAAACCCATTTGCGTCTTGTAAGGCGTCCATTTGGAGCAAGGAAATGGCTTTCTGCACTCGTCAAACTCCATTGTAGTGGATCAGAAGTAGGGAAAACTACCTTCAGTGACGTCACAGCCCTGCTAGCGTCTGATAAGCTTTTCGATTGGCTCCATACATGTTATTCGTGCGTGGACATTTTTAACCCTTTCTGAGTGGAATTTCCGGCGTCAAATGGAAAAAAATAAATAATGAAAATAGATACCAATGATGTAAACTACCCATAATTGAAGAGTAGGGTTCAACCTGCAAGTGGGCCTTTAAACGGAATGAAAAAAAATATATATATATATATTTTTATATTAGAAATAAAAGATTCGACTGTTTATTTAGAATTTGAATGTCAACATTATGAAGGAAGCCTCGAGCTCTTCAGTGCAGCCCTGGTAGCGGGCGCTCGCTCCCCTGCAGAACTCTTCAGTGCAGCCCTGGTAGCGGGCGCTCGCTCCCCTGCAGAACTCTTCAGTGCAGCCCTAGTAGCGGGCGCTCGCTCCCCTGCAGAACTCTTCAGTGCAGCCCTGGTAGCGGGCGCTCGCTCCCCTGCAGAACACGTGTGTGTTTAAACACGTCTGCGAGCCCACGGCCAGGTGCAGGAGAGCACACAGGATTATGTAAGACAGTCACCGTGTGTTCCACGTAGCTGCCAGCGCTGCCGTCTGGGAGGAATGTGAGCGATGGGTTCCATCACGAGAGACCGTTTGGAAGAGGTGCGAGAGTCGGATGGCCGATGAGTGACGGGAACGCGGCGAGATTTTAGGGCGCTGTCCAGATTACAGTTTTTTTGGGGGGGCTTCGGTAGTATTTCAACCTTTGCACCGGAGAACCTTATAACTCTGTTTTGAAGAGTGCTTGCAGTTAAAGTCAGTGTTGTAGTCGAGTCACTAAATCTCGAGTGTCCGAGTCACCAAAGAAGAGCCAGAGTCAAGTCCCCATGTAAGGGAAATCTGATCCTAGATTCAAGAGGTTTATGTGTCACATACACATACAAGGCGTACAGTGAAAGGTCTGCGACTAAAGCCAGGAGTCTACGCTGTGGTGACGTCAGTCTGAAGCCAGGAGTCTACTCTGTGGTGACGTCAGTCTGAAGCCAGGAGTCTACTCTGTGGTGACGTCAGTCTGAAGCCAGGAGTCTACTCTGTGGTGACGTCAGTCTGAAGGAGTCTACTCTGTGGTGACGTCAGTCTGAAGGAGTCTACTCTGTGGTGACGTCAGTCTGAAGGAGTCTACTCTGTGGTGACGTCAGTCTGAAGGAGTCTACTCTGTGGTGACGTCAGTCTGAAGGAGTCTACTCTGTGGTGACGTCAGTCTGAAGCCAGGAGTCTACTCTGTGGTGACGTCAGTCTGAAGGAGTCTACTCTGTGGTGACGTCAGTCTGAAGCCAGGAGTCTACTCTGTGGTGACGTCAGTCTGAAGGAGTCTACTCTGTGGTGACGTCAGTCTGAAGGAGTCTACTCTGTGGTGACGTCAGTCTGAAGGAGTCTACTCTGTGGTGACGTCAGTCTGAAGGAGTCTACTCTGTGGTGACGTCAGTCTGAAGGAGTCTACTCTGTGGTGACGTCAGTCTGAAGGAGTCTACTCTGTGGTGACGTCAGTCTGAAGCCAGGAGTCTACTCTGTGGTGACGTCAGTCTGAAGGAGTCTACTCTGTGGTGACGTCAGTCTGAAGGAGTCTACTCTGTGGTGACGTCAGTCTGAAGGAGTCTACTCTGTGGTGACGTCAGTCTGAAGGAGTCTACTCTGTGGTGACGTCAGTCTGAAGGAGTCTACTCTGTGGTGACGTCAGTCTGAAGCCAGGAGTCTACTCTGTGGTGACGTCAGTCTGAAGCCAGGAGTCTACTCTGTGGTGACGTCAGTCTGAAGCCAGGAGTCTACTCTGTGGTGACGTCAGTCTGAAGCCAGGAGTCTACTCTGTGGTGACGTCAGTCTGAAGGAGTCTACTCTGTGGTGACGTCAGTCTGAAGGAGTCTACTCTGTGGTGACGTCAGTCTGAAGGAGTCTACTCTGTGGTGACGTCAGTCTGAAGCCAGGAGTCTACTCTGTGGTGACGTCAGTCTGAAGCGCCACAGTGACGTGTAGTTCCTCGGTGAACGAAAACGTAAACATTGTTATTTTGCTACTTTTACGATTTATTTGCGAATTGTTTCATGTTGAGCTATATATTGTGGATGAATACGCACAGAAAACGACACCGTGCCAATGTTCATGCTTTATTTGTTTTAAACGAGACGATTTAGAAATGTGTCCATTGGAAAGACATTGCAATTTCAAGCGAGGTGGACCGGCCGGACACAACAATGACGTAACCACCACACCTCCCTATAGACCAGGAAGTAACCACTACACCTCCCTATAGACCAGGAAGTAACCACTACACCTCCCTATAGACCAGGAAGTAACCACTACACCTCCCTATAGACCAGTAAGTAACCACTACACCTCCCTATAGACCAGGAAGTAACCACTACACCTCCCTATAGACCAGGAAGTAACCACTACACCTCCCTATAGACCAGGAAGTAACCACTACACCTCCCTATAGACCAGGAAGTAACCACTACACCTCCCTATAGACCAGGAAGTAACCACTACACCTCCCTATAGACCAGGAAGTAACCACTACACCTCTCTATAGACCAGGAAGTAACCACTACACCTCCCTATAGACCAGGAAGTAACCACTACACCTCCCTATAGACCAGGAAGTAACCACTACACCTCCCTATAGACCAGGAAGTAACCACTACACCTCCCTATAGACCAGGAAGTAACCACTACACCTCCCTATAGACCAGGACGTAACCACTACACCTCCCTATAGACCAGGAAGTAACCACTACACCTCCCTGTAGACCAGGAAGTAGCCACTACACCTCCCTATAGACCAGGAAGTAACCACTACACCTCCCTATAGACCAGGAAGTAACCACTACACCTCCCTATAGACCAGGAAGTAGCCACTACACCTCCCTATAGACCAGGAAGTAGCCACTACACCTCCCTATAGACCAGGAAGTAGCCACTACACCTCCCTATAGACCAGGAAGTAGCCACTACACCTCCCTATAGACCAGGAAGTAGCCACTACACCTCCGTATCCAGAGAGACTCCGCGGGCAATCTGCGCATGCTCCGTTGAGGAGTAGGTGCGAAAAAGTTACTATAACTCGTCCGATAAATTGCAGATCGACTTGGGTTTAGTCTCTCTGTGTTCAGGAGACTCGGGCGGATATAAAAGTCTATTGGATCATGTCTCCAGCGCCCCCACAGCCGTGGCTACAACCACTTAATGTCGAGGCTCATTCACAACATTCATTCATTTTCTCCTCCCCGCTGTCTCTCTCCCATGATTTCAGAATAGCGGAAGTGTTGCGGTGGTCTCTATACAGTTGTACAGTAGCGCTGTGTGACTCATCGCCTGGCGCAGGACGGGGACACTTGACATTCCGGGGACAGAGCCAGGCTTCTCCGTCCGTCTGTCTGTAAATGTCACAGTGTGTCTGATGAAGGGCTCACGCCAGCAGGCTGAAGACACTTCTTTGTCCATTCACTGGAGGGCCATATGGCCCGTGTGTCCTCTGTGGTTCGCCGTGTTGAAAGACCCCCGAGGGCATGGATCTTGGCCCGCTGGCTGTATTTTAAAAAGGAGAAAGGCCAATTATATCCACTTTCCCTCCCCAAGACATGTCCTGGACTGCTGCTGCTCGCTGGGCCCTCTGTGCCTTCTTGGATTCATGTTCCAATGCAAACACGGATATGTTGTTATGAAGGCTGTCATTGATTTACTTTACCGTTGTTGTTATTCTGGACGCTGCAGTGTTTACGCTATGCGTTTTAATCCAGGACTCCTTTTCACAGGACAACATCATTTTCATCTAAATCTCCCGTTGGTCTCGTTTGGATTAGCAGACTACTGTAATTTCGAGCCCCTATGGCAACCATCATGTGTCACTGCATAGGTGTGTGTGTGTCTATGTGTGTGTGTCAGAGCTTAACACTAAGCAGCCACAAGCCGTCTATGACTCATCTGACACATGAGGGGAGAGAGAGAGAGAGAGAGAGAGAGAGAGAGAGAGAGAGAGAGAGAGAGAGAGACATGCCCGGTCAGGTATTCTTTTTTTCACTACCCAAGGCCACATTATTTTCTGATGTGCTCTGTGGAATGGGGCGTCCAAAACTGAGTTGTGTGTGCGTTACGCCTCACTTCTATATGTCTATTTACATTCCTCCGTGTGCGTGAGTGTATGTGTACCTGCCTGCCTGCACTCGGGGGTATAGCCGGCGAGGGAAACGCCCTGCCCCGCATCCCCTTAACAATTGTGTGTATTGAGCCGTACTGTATTGTACCCATTGTTAAATAAAGTGTTCATTCAATCAATCACCTGCACGGTGGATTCTTTGTGAATCTAGCCCATAGTTTCATATGTGATCAGACCTAGGGCTGGGCGATATAACGATAACGATAAATATCGCGATATATTTTAATAATCGATATCGAATATCAAAATAAAAAAAAATCGGAAAATCGTTTTTTTTTTTTTTTTTTTTTTTTTTTTTTTTTTTTTTTTTATTATTTTTACCTGCAACAGGGCAGTTTTAAAACCAGAGACAGTGGACAGACTTGTCTTTCTTGCCTGCAACTTAAAGTAATGGCTTTGCTTGTCCAAATGACAATACTGACCAAATTCAGATTTCTTTTTCTCTTGTCCATTTATTTTGTTTGCTTTCTATTTTAAAATACATTTTGAAACCGTCTGTACACAGTAGGCTATGTGTGCTAGCAGAACTAGACTCCAGTCACGAGTCACAGTGCACATGTGCGGTGGTTTGTCCACCAAAAAAGCGCCAAAAGATCGAAAATAAACTAGCAGAGCCAGAACTGTTCAACTCCTCTGGAGCCACAGCCAGCAGAGAAGCCGGTTTACTTTAGCTTTTAAACCAGCTGCAGCCTGAGAACTGGAGTGTGAGGGGATGTAACACTAAAGATGGCGGCAATGACAAAGAATTGCTGCAAAATAAACATACATCTGTTGTAAATTTTTTATTTTTTTTTTATACTTATAACAATTCGATAATTATCAATATCGAGAAATAAAATAAAATTATCATATCGTTATCGCGATATGATTTTTTTTCATATCGCCCAGCCCTAATCAGACCACATTATTATGAAAAAGCACCAGGTCTTCTGTTTATCCTAATTACTGGACACTCAAGGTCACGGTGACAAGTATCACGATACCGATTCTAAAACGATACCACAGCAAAAACCTCATATCTGGAAAAGTAATGGAATATATTATTAGATGACAGAACATGGAAAAGTCGTTATAATTCAAATTATAATTAATATTTTGACACTGTTGAAACGTAAATAATCAAAGAATAATAACAATTATTCTGTTACAGCTGCTGAGCTATAGACTCCTTCTGAGTCTCTCTGTACCGGCCATGAGACTCCGGTAGCGCTTGCCTGGGGATAGAAGCTCCTTCTGAGTCTCTCTGTACCGGCCATGAGACTCCGGTAGCGCTTGCCTGGGGATAGAAGCTCCTTCTGAGTCTCTCTGTACCGGCCATGAGACTCCGGTAGCGCTTGCCTGGGGATAGAAGCTCCTTCTGAGTCTCTCTGTACCGGCCATGAGACTCCGGTAGCGCTTGCCTGGGGATAGAAGCTCCTTCTGAGTCTCTCTGTACCGGCCATGAGACTCCGGTAGCGCTTGCCTGGGGATAGAAGCTCCTTCTGAGTCTCTCTGTACCGGCCATGAGACTCCGGTAGCGCTTGCCTGGGGAT
Source organism: Notolepis coatsorum (assembly GCF_963971535.1). Classification (NCBI taxonomy): domain Eukaryota; kingdom Metazoa; phylum Chordata; class Actinopteri; order Aulopiformes; family Paralepididae; genus Notolepis; species Notolepis coatsorum. The sequence continues at coordinate 690,725 of NC_140174.1, read as the reverse complement.
AGAAGCTCCTTCTGAGTCTCTCTGTACCGGCCATGAGACTCCGGTAGCGCTTGCCTGGGGATAGAAGCTCCTTCTGAGTCTCTCTGTGCCGGCCATGAGACTCCGGTAGCGCTTGCCTGGGGATAGAACCTCCTTCTGAGTCTCTCTGTACCGGCCATGAGACTCCGGTAGCGCTTGCCTGGGGATAGAACCTCCTTCTGAGTCTCTCTGTACCGGCCATGAGACTCCGGTAGCGCTTGCCTGACCGCAGCAGTGCAAAGAGGCAGTTGTTTGGGTGACAGTTAGGGATGGGTACCGAATTCGTTACTTTTGAGGTACCGAACCGAAACACGTCGGTACTACCGAGTATCGAATCAAGTGAGAAACTAAAAAAAAAAAATTATTAATTTCTTTTTCTTTTCTTTTTTTCTTTTCTTTTTCCTTTTTTTCCCATGTCAACGTTCACACGCACAATATATGCTTACCTAGGATTTGACTTGATTCAACAACAAAGCAGTCGGAGCAATGACAAGCCGAAAACTGTCGAAATTGTAGTTATTTGAAGTTTGGATTTTTTTTTACGACTGAGGTGGGGGGGGTCAAGCGCAGAGAGACATTTCATCAGCGACCCAGTGCAGTGTGTGTTCCTGTGTGCCGCCCATCTCGCATGTGTGTGTGTGTGTGTGTGTTAATCTCCATGACAAATAAAGACTTCTTCTATTAAAAAGGTCTTACGGCTGGGGGGCCGCTAAGTGGCGCAGTCGGCAAGGCGCTCGCCACTAACGCAGGAGATGCTGGGTTCTCGGCGTTGCTTCCGGCTTGGCTGGTCGTTCATACTAACACAATTGGCAGTGTTAGAGGGTGGGAAAGCCGGTGGGTGGGGATCGGACGTTGTGGACAGCGACTCCTACAGGTCGGTTGGTGCGCCTGCGCAGTAGAATCAGGAAGTGTCGGGGGCAGCGTGAGCCTCCCACGCGTTACTCCTCGCCACTGAGAGATCGAGCTGCGCAGGTGAAAAGATGCGACTGCTGTTACCTCAAGTACCGGAGGGGACTCGTGCTATGTATGACTTAGTCCACATTGCAGCCGACCAGTGGGAGGCATGGCCTAACAGCGTTCGAGACAGGGGAGGGGAGAATTGGATAATACGAAATTGGAATGGGAGAAAAATGGGGAGAAAAAGTAGAGATAAAAAAAAAGGTGTCTTACGGTTGAAACCGGCAGATATCCTGTTGTAATTTAAAAAATCGATATTTGCTAATATGTTACTTTAAATGTTAAGTTAGGAACCGGTTCCTATTAGAACAGGTTCTCGGTGCCCAACACTAGTAGCAGAAGCTGGGAGTAGTGACCAAAGGGTTTCTAATATGTGGTATTACTTTTTATTCTTTTATTGTTTATCAAATGGAATATTATTGTATGTATGCATGTATTATTGGTATGCAATATATCGCCCCCCCCCCTACCCCCCTACCTGTTTTCACCCATGCGTATCCACAAACTCTGACCATGGTTTGTTTTTCCTTTTTTCTTTTTCTTTTTATACCACATGACTCCACACATCCTGACACACAGACACTAGAAACACCCAGGTCCACCCACCAGGACATGACTCCACACACCAGGACATGACTCCACACAGCAGGACATGACTCCACACACCAGGACATGACTCCACACAGCAGGACATGACTCCACACACGTCACATGACTCCACACAGCAGGACATGACTCCACACAGCATGACTCCACACAGCAGGACATGACTCCACACAGCAGGACATGACTCCACACAGCAGGACATGACTCCACACAGCAGGACATGACTCCACACACGTCACATGACTCCACACACCAGGACATGACTCCACACAGCAGGACATGACTCCACACACCAGGACATGACTCCACACAGCAGGACATGACTCCACACACCAGGACATGACTCCACACACCAGGACATGACTCCACACAGCAGGACATGACTCCACCCACCAGGACATGACTCCACACAGCAGGACATGACTCCACACACCAGGACATGACTCCACACAGCAGGACATGACTCCACACAGCAGGACATGACTCCACACACGTCACATGACTCCACACAGCAGGACATGACTCCACACACGTCACATGACTCCACACAGCAGGACATGACTCCACACAGCATGACTCCACACAGCAGGACATGACTCCATACAGCAGGACATGACTCCACACAGCAGGACATGACTCCACACAGCAGGACATGACTCCACACAGCAGGACATGACTCCACACAGCAGGACATGACTCCACACAGCAGGACATGACTCCACACAGCAGGACATGACTCCACACAGCAGGACATGACTCCACACAGCAGGACATGACTCCACACAGCAGGACATGACTCCACACAGCAGGACATGACTCCACACACGTCACATGACTCCACACAGCAGGACATGACTCCACACAGCAGGACATGACTCCACACACCAGGACATGACTCCACACAGCAGGACATGACTCCACACAGCAGGACATAACTCCACCCACGTCACATGACTCCACACAGCAGGACATGACTCCACACAGCAGGACATGACTCCACACAGCAGGACATGACTCCACACACCAGGACATGACTCCACACAGCAGGACATGACTCCACACAGCAGGACATAACTCCACCCACGTCACATAACTCCACGGACACCAATGATGAAGGACCACAATGGAAACAAGCCTATGGCTTTATTGTGTTTATTTTAATCCTATTGGTAAATGGTGATATGTATACCTGTTCATCTTGTGTTCAAATGTATGTCATTCCATTCTAAATCAATAAACTATTCTATCTATCTATCTCTCTCTCTCTCTCTCTC